>NW_004797333.1:340109-350109 GCF_000002075.1 Aplysia californica | reverse complement strand
CATCATCATCATCATCATCATCAGAGCTTCCCAGCTTGATTTGAACAGCATCCTATTGTTGCCATCAAGCATCATCTGTGGTGACTTCAATACTCATTCCCCAGTCTGGGATGAGATTCAGCCACTGGATGCATGGGGAGAAGATATAGTCAAATGAGCGTGTCATAAATCGCTTGACATCCTGAATAATGGTTCTGTCACCCAAATCAACAAAACAACTGAGGCTGGCAGCTCGCCAGATGTCACACTATGTGGAAGAATCTGGAAACGCAAATGTGTATGGTCGGTGGATGATGAAGATCTCGTTGGTTCTGATCATTCTGCAATCATCATTGTAGTGAACAGTGCAATTAAACATCAATCAATCATTTCAAAGGCTCCGCGCTGGAGAAGCAATTGAGTGAACTGGTCAGACTTTCGAAATGAGATTGAAAGCGAGATAGATAACTTGCCAGAAACTGATCTGAATCCGTGAGTGAACCGTTTCAATGACATCTTACTTGAAGCAGCTTATGTGCTTGTCAAAAAAGTGAAGCCGTCCAAGAAATCACACTCTTAGATGACCCCCAAGTGTCGAAGACTGATCAAGAAAAGAAAGAATATTTCCGCATACAGGGAGGAATGGTTACAAGCTTGCAAAGATGTTACAGAAGCTGTCCAAGAAGCGAAGACTAACCAATGGACGGTGGTAGTTAATGGCGCGATAAATGATCTGGACAAAAGAAAAACTTTCAGCTTCATCAAGTCTCCAAATGGATCACCTGAAACCAACTCTCCAAACGAAATACTGAAACACAATGAAAAAAGGATAACATCAGCAAAGACGAAAGCTGAGCTTTTTACTCAGCATTATGCAGAAATCAGCAAGCTTCAATTCTCCAAAGCAGAGCGCAGAAGAGCCAAACTCCCATTGAAACGCTTACAGTATGACGATTTGAACAGCGAAGATAAACAACAATCGTACCTAGACTTCATCATGAAAGAGGTGAAGTGGGCCATAACACAAATGAAGGGAAGAAGTGCTCCAGGACCTGATGATATACCTCTATTTTTCCTAAAAGAGCTTGGTCGACTAGCAATTAAAGAATTGCTCAGCATAATGTAATCTGTCGCTTAACCCAGCAGCGTGTCCACAATGCTGGCGTATGGCACTCATCATTCCTCTCTTGAAAGCTGGCAAGTCACCAAATGATATGACATCCTTTTGACCCATTAGTTTGACATCTTGTGTCGTGAAAGTTGTAGAAAGGATGCATGCTGAAAGAATTTACTATCTGTGAGAGAAAAATGAGTGGATTGCAGATATTCAGCCAGGCTTTCGCCAAGGTCATAGCTGCACCGACCAGATCATCAGAATCTGTCAAAGAATTGAGGATGGTTTTCAACAAAAGCCAACATTCCCCTGATCAATTCTAGTCCTGCAGGACTACTCTAAAGCATACGATACGGTTTGCCGTGAAAGACTATTACTGTCAATGACTGACAAGGGGGTTCCGTTGCGAGCAATCAGATGGATCCATGATTTCCTAAGAAACAGACAAGCCTGTGTTCGCCTGAAATGAGAAACAAGCAAGAGCCAGAATTTCAAGCAAGGGCTTCCCCAAGGAGCTGTACTATCGCCGCTGCTGTTCTGACTCACAACAACTAACCTCTGCCAAGCCGATCTATTCCGTGTTCGCTGATGACTGCACAATATTGGTCAGTCACGCAAAGAGAGAAAAGGCAAATGAAATGACAGAGTTGATTTTGAAATGGAGTAATGAATAGAAACTTACGTTGAATGAGTGACGTGTGTTTCTTCTCAGCGTGGGAGAATAAGGAAACGTGGTAACCAGTAATTCAGATCGAAGGGGAAAAGATACCATCCTACCCTGCTCCACGCCTGCTGAGCGTCTACCTGGATAGACAGCTAACCTACAACAAGCACATTGAGGAAGTGTCCAATAGTGCAATCTCAAAAATGGAGATGATCGGTGCTGTCAGCAACTCAAAATGGGGTTGGGGTAAGGAGTCGCTCAAGAAGGTATATCGGACGCTCGTGAAAAGCAAGATGGATTATGCGGCCCCAGCGTGGCAGCCTTGGCAGAGTGAGACCAGTGCAAAGGTCCTGGACAGAATACAAAACAAAGCCTCCCCCACGTTGTATCAGGTTAGCTGAAAACAACACCAACAGAAGCACTGCACTATGAGACCAGAGCTGAGCACTACACCACCTGTAGAAAAAGAACATGCCTCAAGTCTGTAGAGACGGCTATGCCATTACCAGACAGCCTTCCTGGAAAGAAAGCGCTTGATCAAGAAGTCAAGTCCAAAAACAGCAGGAAAAGTTGGTTTCGTGTGGGCACCAACCTGGCGGATCACCCCCCCCCCCCTGAAGCAGAGAATCAATGGCCAATCCATCTGGTGAGATCTTGTCCGCAGGTGACCCACGGCGAAATTGAAATCCGGAAAAAATTGAAAGGTGTGAAGAGCAAAGGGGATGATCCTGTGAAGGCATGTGAAGCTGCAGAGGATGTAATCAAGGAGGTTGGTGATGGTGTGACACTTTTCACTAATGGATCGTCTGTCGCAGAATACCGCTAAGGTAGAGCAGCAGCAGTAGTGATAATGAACTATGAGCCACCACGAACAGAAATCATTAGAACTAAAGGTGCATGCCTCACATCATCTTATGACGAGGAATGCCTGGCAATGATGGCTGCAGCACAATGGATTAATGACAATTGCCACAGTAGGACCAATGTGCTGAGCTTAACTGACAGTCAGTTTCTCTGCAAGGGACTGCTAGGCAACAGCTCAGATATAACTGATTTGTGACGCAAGTTCAGAGAAACCACAGCCACAATAAAAATCCAGTGGATTCCAAGCCACGTTGGAAACGAATGAAATGAGGCAGCAGACCAAGCTGCCAATGGAGTCAGAGAGATTGAAGGAGACAAACGACCAATAACATACAAGGGAGTCTTACCAATGATCAAGAGGGGACATCAGAGACCCACCATGCAGAGCTGAATACCAGCATTTGGAGGATATGTATTCTGGGTACTCCAATAAGCAGGAACAATTAACTGCATGTCGCTGGGACCTGGTTGAACTAAGGAGACTGCGGTTGGACCATCATTGGAACATGAGATGGAATCAGAACTTTGTAAATGAAGAGCTCAAGCCATGTTGCCGAAGATGCAACCATGAAAAGGAGGATGTCAAACATATGTTTCAATGTCCAGAGATAATAGCAACCAAAATGGGGTTATTTGGACGAGCGTAAGTGCCTCTGAGTATAATGACAATGGTGTCGAAAAGGAGCCTCGTTTTCGCTCGAATATTTCTTCGTGGAGTCCACGAGGCGAAAGAAAAAAAAACATCAACATCAACATTAACTCACCCCCATTATGATTGTCACTGTCATCACTATTTCCGCACCCACCATCCTCAGCCCCCAGCATCCCTCACCTTTACCATCAGCTCCGCCATCACTATGACCACCACCACCTCGAACACTATCCCCACAACCCTCCCCCACCCCTACCATCACCACCATCCCACCATCCCATCATCTTTACCATCACCATCACCACTATCTCCTCCCCTCCCAAACTCAAACCACCACCATCACAGCATCAAAGAGCTATAGAGTACACAGGGGGCTCTCGTGGCCTAGAGGTTAAGGTGTTGGCCTTCCATTCAAAGGTCCCGGGTTCGAATCCGGGTAGCGTCCGAAAAATTTTCCTCTCTAAAATTGTCTCCTTTCACCTCTTTTTCTGCTCTCTAGCAATGTTCTGTCGTCTGCTTTCTTCTCCTCTTTCTGTCCCCACCCCCTCACCTCCTTCGCCCTCTCCTCTGAGCTCCTGATTCTTTCTGCAGCCTTTGTACTGCTACTACTTAGCTCATTCTTACTGATGTCTTTCAGTCACACCCGTGATCTTCTGGTAGGAAAGATCTACACGTAGCCTTCTAGGACAAGGGCGAAAAATCTCGGAGGACCCATGTGCAAGTTGCGCAAGTTAAAGATCCCTTGGTGATCTAAAATCGAGAAGAGTAAGCTTCAGCAGCCACCCTGGCAAAATTGAACATTTCCTCTAAAATGAAAATATTATTAGGTGTGTCCCTCGCGCTCATATGACCTTATGCAGTTGCGAGCGCTGTAAAACACTTACCCAAAAAAAAAAAAAAAAGAGTGCACAAATTATGAGGACTGCGACAAGCACTTGAAGCTATTTAAGCAACAAACAGCCAGTTTCCGTCCGTGAGGGAGGGCAGGTTCCTGCCGTGACAAACGAGCGAGCTACGGAGAGCGTCCTGTTGCGAGGATCTTCAGGCAGACAGGGCAGACGGTGAGCTGGAGAGCAGGCGTTTGCAACCGCACTCCCGCCAGATTCCACGACTGGACACTGTGGACTGGCTACTGTGGTCAATGAACAAGACCGGCTTTCAGGTATGAATACTCCGTCCTCATACATCAATATGGAAACGCCGTGTTAGAAAAGGTAAAAGGTCTCTTCCAGCCTTCGCTTTCTTCATGTCCTGATTGCTCTGTGCATCGAGTGTAAAGGACTACAATGTCGTATCTAACAATGTAATTTTTCAGGAAAAGATTTAAAGAAACTGTGTTCTGGTGAGCAGGATGGTATTTTTAAATGTAAGTGTTTTACGTCCCCGTTAATACAATTCAGTTCATTTGTGAGGCGCCTGTCTGTGGGGGTCAAACTGGGATGAGAGGATTATTATAGTGTCCAAGCGGAAAGATTATCGATACAAATTATCGCCACACGGGAATCGAACTCGGGTTTGCTGTGTGCGACCTCGAAGTGCATAACCATTACACCACAAATAGCAGTAGGTCGGTTTGAAAAGAAAAAGACGAGATGTGTGACCCCACATGGCAATGTGTGCCTACATTCAAGGTAAAAAATATAAAACTGTGCAAAAAAATACCGATACATACCGTGGCGAAAAGTACACTCTCTATGAAGTACTTTAGCTGTAAAACCTGTTTTGTTCTTGCGTTTGGTTTTTATTTTTACCTTGTTGTGGATCTTTTTCTCTCCATTTAATCTTTTCAAGAAATTTACATTTCTTAGATACAATGGTGTAGTCCTTTACCCTCAATGCAAAAGGACTAGCTTAGCTAGAAGAGACCTTTTACCTTTTATTGTAGTATAGGTTTATCTACGCCCATTTTTACACTGCCAGATAATTTAAAAAAACAAACCCAAGACCACCGAAATTTAATAACTATCGCCGATAGGACCGAGCCAATTCGTTGGAGAGCCTTGAAACTGTCACAAACGAAATGTGACATATGGACAAATTAATATTTTTGAACATGTGCTTAAGTTTTGCTCTTAGAGAAAATATATACGTCTATTATATGTATGTATTTATATGAGTAGGACTGGATGTCCTTGTGTGCTTGTGTGTTCGTGCGGAGTGTGTGTGTGTGTGTGTGTGTGTGTGTGTGTGTGTGTGTGTGTGTGTGTGTGAGAGAGAGAGAGAGAGAGAGAGAGAGAGAGAGAGAGAGTGTTTGATACTAACATGTATAATATGCAAAACATATATTGAGCATGTTTCTCATTGTTCTCTTTCTAGGGACAGTGAATTTCGTGCTTGTCCACTTCTAACACAATCAAGAACGAGTTGCACAACAACTACATCAGGAACAGACACCTTCGTAACAACAACTTTAAGAAAAACAGCGCCAACTTAACAGCAGCAACGAAATAGCAGATTAAAAGGCTGACAAGCAGGAGGCTGAAAGTATAGGAATCAGAGTTACGACCTTCCATCATGAACCTACATCGTGTCATCAACGTGTTACTTGTGTTCGCTTTCTTGGACCTGGCGTCCGTGTTCTCCTATAGTAAGAGTAATTCTATTATATAATGCGTCACGACGCAGTGGAATCAGGTGCTCTTAAATGTTTAGGCATATGGGGGCTATTGGTATCTGCTTAAAGCATGTTTATTTATCTTGTTTTTGTTAAAAACAAAATAGCCATCTAATTTGAATAAAAGCCGAAACATTTGCAATTGAAGGGGAGGTAGAGGTCGCCAGGAGTCATTGGTAAAATTAGCGAGATAATGGCCGCCAAAGCTTGCTGACTTCCAGAGCTTGAATGTCACTGATAACTGCAAATTTATCATTTTTTTGTGCCTTTGTTCAACTTTTTACAGTATAATCACTGTGATTGAAATGTGCTCTCAAACAGACGTAAAAGGTGTTGAGCTGAAATTTTATTTTTATAAAGGAATAAATTGATAGAAGGAAGTGTCTAGGTAGACCCCAAGTGGTGACTACGTAGTCATGGTGTCTAGGTAGACCCCAATTGGGGTGGGGAGCACCTGGCCACCATGGCTCTCGTAGGCCCCAATCTATCATCAAGTGTCTCTCGGTCTTGTTCCCTCCTCTTTACACTCTAGTATTGTCCTGCAGATTAAGGGATAGCCTTTTATGTGTCCGAAATACTGAAAATTTCTTGTTTTTATCTGTTGTAACAATTCTGGATTTGTGTTTAGAAGGTGGCAAACTTGTTCATTTGTTTTTCTCTGCGTCAATTTAAATCTATATACAGTGCGTCCATTAAGTCCTGACATTGCATTGTGACCTATTTTTCTCTATTGTATCTATTGTAGTGTGTTTATTTCCCATTGTTGTGCTTGGTTACAATTTGAACTCGTCTACTGATGCACGCTTGCTGTGTTTTGAAACTACAATAAAATATAAATAAATATATGTCACATTTCAATGTCAAGACTTTGAGGACACACTTTATATTTGCGTAGGGGGCACTTGGGAATTTTCGGTAGCCAAAAACTCCAAACCACCCTACCATATGACTTCAAAATTTACTGGGTGCATTAGCAGTGATGGAAGAGTGCATATGGCATATGTATATTTATAACTTCAAATTCTTCCTCTTTCTATTTTTTGTGTTTTTGATTATTCCACAAGTGGTGCATTCTTTTTCTCCATTAATTTAAATGTTTCAAGTCCGTTTATGTTTTAAGCACAGCGAGAATTATCAATTTCTGTTTTGAGAGTATAGATCTAGACCTTCAAATTTTTTGCATCCCTCAGCATTGGACCCACTTATTATTTCCTAAAAAAAATTCAACCTGGGATCAGAAGTCACAATCCAACATTTTTGAGGAGCACCTAAACACTATGATCACGTAGCCCCCAATTGGGGTCAACCTAGACACTTCCTTGATAAAAAAATTTCCACACAGGAGATTGCCTGTTTTTTGGATTTCATTATTCTAAAGAGTGCCTGATTTCACCTCGATGCCACGCATGTCGTTTAGAGTGTATATGCGAGAACACTATTTTTCAGAAACGTGGGGTAAAATGTAATTTCTTTTATCATTATCACCCAGAATTGCTTGCAACTTTATGTAAAGTGTTCTTTTTAAAATAATGTTATAGGATCACCAACTTACAATTGTAATTACAATTTAAAATAGCATAAATCAAGACAATAAAAGGGTTTGGCATAACTTGGCAGATATATGATTACAGTCTGTCATTGTGAGCCCTACTAGGAATATAAGCGCGATTTAGGAAGTAAGAGATTCTTGTCGTCCAAAATGGAGCCGGAGAGAAATTTTTCGTCCATAAAGGACAAGAGCATTCACATTCGACACAAATCTGAATCCACGTTTTTCACGTTTTGATCAAGTTTTCCATCTGGAGCCTGTGTTACTATTGAAGATTTTCATAGCAAAACGCACTGTATTCATTAGCTACAAAACTGAAAAGGGGGGGGGGGGGGGGTGAAAAAAATTCCGTGAAAAGTATGGACGAAAGGCAACTTTGCCACACTAAATATCGAGGGGTACACTATATTTTGACGACAAGTCTTATTATGAAATTATGGAACGGAAAGAGCTTTCGAGAAATGCCGAGATTTGGCGTATGAAGCGTTTTACAATGGAACGAACCCTTTTGTAGTATACAACATTTCGACGCTTCCTAAAACATCTTTTAATATATACAATACTAGCCTGCGTACCCGTTCTATGAACTGGAAAATAATGTTTTCTAAACAAAGATTAATGTTGCCATGTAAAAAAAAAAGTCAATACTGCTGCAATTTAAACAGTTATTCGATTATTACAATATGATGGTTCTATTCTATACCTGAAAAAAAAGAATTTTCAAAAGTGAAACTCCCCTAAGACTGATGTAAATTGGATGTACAACATGCCTGGTTTGACTGTTGGGTGCCAAGATGTGAACCGCATCTTTATCTCCAGTTCGGGACATGGCTACAAACAGCATTCCGTGTGAAAATACTGTGCATGTGAGATCTAGGCCAACTGTACAAAGAGACTGTCCCTGAGCTTTACTAATCGTAATTGCAAAACATGGTATGAGGGGAAATTGTTTTCGTTTGAATAGGAAAGGTAGTCCACTGTCTGTTGGTTGGAGTATAATTCGAGGAATCCAGTGTTTTTCATTCTTGTATGGTCCAGAAAAAATTTCAACCTCGACGACGTTTATTATGGTTTGTGTTACAACACATCTAGTACCATTCATTAATTTTGGTGGGTTAAGAGAGCGGACGACCATTACAGGCATACCAGTCTTTAATTTCAGAACATGGGGTGGAAGGCCGGCCAGTTCAATGGAGTTCTGGAATGCCACAGGATAGTGGGTTGCATTGTCCTCGTTGAGTACAGTATTTATAGACTGATAGACTATGGGGGTAGACAACATCATGTTAATAGGTTGTTGTTAATTTTTTAGACTGTTTCATTTAAAGGAGCTAGTATGGCCCTTTCTGACACCCATTGCAAATTTTCCAAATTGTCTACGAAATCGGGAAAAACTTGGTTGATGAGGTCATCAATAGAAGTAAAAACTTTTCCAAGTTCGAGAACGCTAATTATGTCTGGTTCAACAACAACTGATTTCCTTCCGTTTGCAATGTTTTCCCGCACCCCCCTGGGGCGTCTAGAAAAAAATAGTTCTTTTGCTTTGTTCCGGACAGCTGTCATGAAATTGTCAAATACATACTACTCGTCTGATGTTAACAGTGCAAGGTTTCTCGATGCCCTTTGTCTTTGTTCTTCTACATCGTAGGTGATTTCTCAGCGGTAGTCATGCTGTACTCTCTCTGCAGCATCTCTTCGTACAATCGGAAGGCTAAAACAGCACCTGGACATGAATGGCTTGTGCTTCTATAAATAAATCATTGATGGGGTACAATCGGAAGTCCATATGAATCGAAACTTATATAAAGCACAGTCTTCAACCTGCAATAAAACAATATTGTCTGCTTCTTCTTGATTTATTGAGTTTCCATTTCCATACAGAATGTCTTCCGTCAAGCTTCGTTTATGCTGAATCCATACGTGAGTTATGTCGCTCGGATTGAACTGAGTAATAATGATGGCTAAAAGTGAACACATAGCTTGTGGTGTTGCACTCATTTCTGCCTCTTGCATAGTTAGATGCCAAGCATTGTCTCTGTCTAAGAGTCCATGCAGCATACAGGCCTCTCTCAATGTTTGACATATCATACCGTTAACAGTTTTCAGGTCATCGAACGAACAGGGACCACTGACATAGTGAAGCAGAAGTCTCAGGAAAAAAAACCCATAAGCTATTCGCAACATCTCAATCTCCCTCTGTATTTTCACAGAAAAGTAACTCTCTGTTAGCGATCCGCAACATCTCAACTGTAGGCGCCCAAAGAAGATTTATTACCGGCGGAAGAGCAATTTTTATATCATGGAAACGAAACATGCCTTGAACACTGCATTGAAATGACGAACGGGAAAATCGTAAACGGCTGAAACTGTTTCCTATTTTTCTAATTATTTTAGGCGAATGCAAGCACTTACTGAATTGATAGAAACCTAGCTTGGGCTTTGAACTACTTTGCGTAATTCTTTCATGATTCTACGTTCCGTAGTTTTTTCAGCTATAGAAAAAATATACGCATCTCTCTCTCTCTCTCTCTCTCTCTCTCTCTCTCTCTCTCTCTCTCTCTCTC
>NW_004797333.1:337214-338173 GCF_000002075.1 Aplysia californica | reverse complement strand
TTTGACTATCTCAGCATGGCATGAAAAGAAAAACATTTAACGCTTTTCTGTTGACACTTGTCGCCAAAAGTGGCCTCTCATTGTCCCCGCTAACTTGTGCTCTCAGGGAAAGGGTAAGGAAACAAACTGCTGACTCCAGGTCTGACATCTTCCATTGAAACGGATACGAGACAAGTGACTACTGTAAAATATCTGGGGGTTTTTCATATGACACCTTTTTTTAAAAAAGGGCGGGGGAGGGGGGGGTCCTTGATCTAGATCTAGAGATTGATGTGTTCGCCTCTCATTAAATAGGTCCCGGGTTCCAATCCGGATAGCGACGGAAAATTTTGTTCTCTAACATTGTCTCCTTTCACATCCTTTCCTGCTCTCTTACCATGTTCTGTCGCTGCTTCCGTCTCCGCTTTCTGCCCCCATCCCTCACCTAATTGGGCTCACCTATAGGCCGCTGACTCTTTCTCTAGCCTTTCTACTACCAACTCCTTGTCTCCTTCTTACTGCCGTCTTCCAGCCACATCCCAGGTCTTATGGTAGGAGAGATCTACACCTAGCCTTCTTGGATAAGGGCGAAACGTCTCGGAGGTTCCGTGTGCAAGTTGAGCGCGATAAAGATGCTTTGTTGAACCAATATCAATAATAGTAGGCTTCGGCCACCACTGGGGCGAAATTAAAAATTTCCTACCAACTGAAAATGTGTTATGTGTCCCACGCGCTCAGATCATATGACCTTATGCAGTTGCGAGCGCCGTAAAACTCTTATTCAAATAAAAAGGAAAAGAACCTTAAAAGTGGTTGGAGGCTCTCGGTTTTTTAACGTTATGCTTAAGTGTCCCTGCTGTAACTGTGTCTGCCTGTCAAGGGTTGTTATCTTAACACAAGAACCACTTCTGAGTCCAGTGTCACTGTTTCGTTTTGTTTCTGTTTTTGTTTGTTTTTTTTGTTTTTCATTTAGTTGGGGT
>NW_004797333.1:334808-336441 GCF_000002075.1 Aplysia californica | reverse complement strand
GGGGGGGGCAGTTGGAAGTTGTGTATTCAGTATGCTTGTTGACATTTGTTTGTCTAACTATTGGTATATTTTTGTGTGTGACCGTTGGTGCACCTGTTTATTTTCGATTTAGCTGTATTTGTTTGTCCTTTCTGTTTTCTGACTGTTACCACATAGTTGGGTTTGTTTTTTTCTTCATTTTTCTCACTACTCCCTGGCTGTTGTTACATGTCGTGTAGGTCCTTGCTTTTTAAAAATCTATTGTTACATTAATTGTTTATTCATGCTACCCTGAACTGTTGCCACAATTCATTTTCCTTGCTACTCAATAACCGTTGCTTCATTTATGTACCTTATTGTTGTTAAATTTGTTTGTCTGACTGATTTTACATTAATTGTTTATTCATGCCACCCCTTGCCCTTGCTAACCTGCGCCTGTGGTGTAGTGGCTATGCGCTTTGCTGGTGCATGCAGGAGACCAAAGTTCAATTCTCGAGTGGGGAAAATTTGAAAGAGTATCTCTGTTTTTCTGCATGGATGTTGTATCCTTTTCAGCCCAGGATGGCTTTGACTGGCAGGGTCGTAAGCTCCCTTTCTAAATGATCTGAATTGTGTCCATGTGGCCGCAAAAAAACTGCACTTGATAATAATTAATAATCGTTACAAACACTTGTTTTTTGTCCATGCTATTCCCTAACCGTTGCTACGTGTGTGTGTGTCCGGCAGGCAGAGGCTGTCCAGCACTCCCGTTTGTGCCCCAGCTGACGATGGTCAAGAAGTTACGGGGTGGCCTGGTCAAGTTCTTCTGTGGGTCTGGACTCAGGCTGGTAGGAGCAGAAGAAATCTACTGTGATGGAACCAACTGGAATCTCCCACCGCCAACGTGTATAGGTTGGTTTTGTTGTTTGTGGTTCCTGTTGATGCTATTGATGCTGGAGATGTTGTTGTGGTTGTTGTTGTTGCTGCTGCTGCTGCTGCTGTTGTGTGTGTCTGGGGGGGGGGGAGCCTATCCTTTCGAATTGAGAAAAGCGTGCTCTTTGCCAGGGTCACCGCTTCTCGTGGGTTAGATGGTGAGGCAGTCCAGCCTCCCTGAATCCTCCATAAAGAGATGCCACCGAGGGATGTTGTTGTTGTTTTTGTTGTTGTTGTTTTTGCTGTTGTTGTTGTTGTTGTTGGTGGTGGTGGTGGTGGTGGTAGTGGTGATGGTGTTGGTGATGGCGTTGGTAGTGATGGTGGTGGTTTTATTGATGGAAGGGAATGTGGTAGCTATGGTGATGGTGGGTATGATTTTTCTCTTTTGATTTTTCTTTTTTTGGGGGGATCAAGTCACCACCGACATGTTTAGGGGTTGTCGTTATTGTTGTTTTTGTCAATGGTGGTGCTGGTTGTGATGATAGTACTGAAGGTAGTAGGGTGGAGGTTGTTGTTGTTGTCAGTGTTGTCGTCGTTGTCGTCATCGGTGTTGTTGTTGTTGTTGTTGTTGTTGTTTTTGTGGACTGACTCGTTGCCACAACGTTTGCCTTTTCTCTTTCCACGTTTCGTTTTGGTTTCGTTGTGTGTGCCTTTTCAAGTCAATCATTTAAATACGCATACACAACCACCCCCACCCAACACACACGCACACACACTCACACACACACACACACACACACAC
>NW_004797333.1:331402-334535 GCF_000002075.1 Aplysia californica | reverse complement strand
TATATGCAAACACTCATGCACACACATCTATTTCACCCTGCAAGGAGCGTCAGAGCTGTTTTCCAAAGTGCCGGTAGTTGAACGGGTTTTTTGTTGTTTTTTTTTTTACAATTTCTGGGCGCGCAAATTTTGATATTTCAGATCTCTTTGGGAATCCTGTGTTTGGGGAGGGGGCTGTTTTTTGTTGCTCTTGTTACTTGTTTATTGAGTTTTTGTTATAATTTGGTACGAGTTTTTTTTTTTCTTTTGCTGGAAAGGAAAAGGAGGTAGCCTACATTGTGTTAGTTCTCTGCGAGCTTTTACTTTCACAGCGTCTTCACGAGTGTATATCGCAACTGTAATTCGAAGCTGTTCCTCACTCTATAATTATTTTACCGAAATGTTTTGTGTACGAAACCAGACGAGAGCGCAACTCCTGAGTAGAATTTTTTTTTTTACCCTTATAGGCAATGAAGCAGTCGCTTTCCAATTGACCAAAATAAATTGTGTCGATGGGCTCACAGTGCATGTACAGTAAACATCATTACTTATTTTCGTTAATGTTCTTTGGAATGAATGGTACCATCATCATCATCATCATCATCCTCATCATCATCATCATCATCATCATCATCATCATCATCATCATCATCATCATCATCATCAAAACAATAACACTAATAGCAACAAGAGCAAACAATAATTGCACCGTGAACAAACAACAACAAACAACAACAACAAAACCAAAACCAACAATAACAACAGTAACAACAACAGCAACATCATGTACAGTATGTTACTCCTCTCTATTCGTCCTAGGCGTAGAGACCACAACGGTGGCAATCCCAACAACAACGACGTCATCAGCAACACCAACCGAGGACGTCGACGACTTTACTTATGTCCACACACCCAAGAGCTCCTCTGCCACCATCACTCCAACCTCAGAAACCACCCCAAACACAACAGCAACAACAACAACAACAACAACCGCCACCACGAGAAGACAAACATTCACAGCACAATCATCCGTGACAACAACATCCACAACCACTCCCACGACAACGAGCTCTCCCCCCAAAACAGAAACAACAACACCACCAACAACACAAACAACAAAACCTACAACAACACCAACAACACCAACAATACCAACAACAACAACACCAACAACAACATCAACATCAACAACAACACCAACATCAACAACAACACCAACATCATCAACAACAACAACAACAACAACAACAATAATACCAACAACAAAAACATCATCATCATCATCAACAACAACAACAACAACAACAGCAACAGCAACAACAGCAACAGCAACAACAGCAACACCAACAACAACACAAATAACAACACCAACACCAACACCAACAACAACAACATCAACATCAACAACACTAACAACAACAACACCAAATCCAACAACACCAACAACACCACCAACACAAACAACACCAACAACACCACCAACAACAACTTCAACAACAGCATCAACAACAACAGAAACAGCAACACCACCACCACCCCCAACACCATCAACAACACCACCAACACCACCAACAACAACAACAGCAGCAACAACAAAACCAACAATACTAACAACACCAACAATAGCACCAGAAACAACAACAACACCACCAACAATAACAGCAAGAACACGAAAAATACCAATGCCAACAACACCAATAACAACACCAACAACACCAATGTCAACAACACCAAAAACAACACCAACAACCACACCAACAACCACACCAACAACAATATCAACAAAACCACCACCAGCATCACTACCAAAAAACAACAACAACAACAACAACAACAACAACAACAACAACAACAACAACAACAACAACAACATCATCATCATCATCATCAACAACAACAACAACAACAACAACAACAACAACAACAACAACGACAACGACAACAACAGTAACAACAAACCAACAACACTAACAACACAAACAATAGCACCAGAAACAAAAACAACACCACCAACATTAACAACAACAACAACAACAACAACACCAACAACAACGCTACAAACAACAACACCAACATCAATGACACCACCACCACCAACAACAACAGCAACAGCAACAAAAACAACAGCAACACCACCGTCAAGAACCACAACAACAACATCATCAACAACAACAGCAGAGTCTACTACAAGGGCGAAAAAATCGAGTATCTTAGAAAAAGGGACAAGAAAACTACCTCTCACAACAGCGACAACTGCAGCAACCACACCAAAGGCGACGGAGAAATATGCCGGGAGTACCGACATGAGCAAGGATGACACGACCACTACCACTGTCGTTGCTGAACGTGTGACTTCATCACAAGGTCAAGATAGAAGCACAACAGATGATGCGGATGTATACTTTTATTCTCTCTTCTGAAAACTTAAGGCGTTTGTATTTTAGTAAACACCTTTGTTATGGTGTTTCCTACTACTACTACTACTACTACTACTACTACTACTACTACTACTACTACTACTACTACTACTACTACTACTACTACTACTACCACTACTACTACTACTACTTCTACTACTACTACTACTAATGTAGATTATTTCTATAGCGCCCACCCGTGTGAACACAACTCTAGGCGCTTTACAAAAATGCATGTACAAAAGATATTCACACACGCACACACACACACACACACACACACACACACACACACACACACACACACACACATATGGCCTCTAAAACCGTCGCTGGTCAATCATTTTTAAAAGAAAATTTCAAACCTATTCGGTAAACATCAATAAATAATAATTTTTTCTAATATCCCGGGGAAAAGGGCGGCCTTGTGGGGGGGGGGGCTCCCAGGTTATTTTAAAAGAGCGAAATATTAAAATATTAATATGAAATTAGGATTAGACTGATAGTTCGAATTAAACCCATGAAACATTGATTTAAAAAAAAAAAAAAAAAACCACAAACAAACAAACAATAAACAACAAAACGAAACAAAACCACAAAACCTTATGATCTGCGCGACATGTATGGAGTCAAATTTAGAGAAAAACGGATAAGATTGAGTTGAGCAAGAAAATGTATACCTGAGCATTTAAAAGGTGAAAATTAAAATAATAATATAATCAGTTACCTTTTTGGGC
>NW_004797333.1:329567-331244 GCF_000002075.1 Aplysia californica | reverse complement strand
TTATTATTAGGGAGCAGTGGCGAGCGGTTAGTGCGCTCGCTTCCGAAGCTGAAAGTCTGGGTTTGAGCCTTGGTTCGCCAATTTTTTCGCCCCCTCCTGCCCATCCAGCAGTAATGGGTACCTGACTTCGAGTTGGGGAAGTAAAGGCAGCGTGGAACCGTGGAAAGGAACTGGCCACCCTACCACAATATGCTGAAAGCCCAGGAAGTCGTCTCACTAACAAGGCAATCCCCAATGTTCGGATCGGATGCTGGAACAGTTTTACCTTTCTTTTTATGTTCATTTGTAACGTATTTCTGCGTGGATTTTACTGAAACACATTGATCACAGGCAAAAATATTTGTTGCAGTTTCAATGACTCCCAAGCTTTGGAAACCACCACATTTTGGCGGCCATTGTCTCGCTTTCTTGGCCTCCGACATCTTTCAATCACCAATGTTTTACTTCTATTTATATCATAATATGGGTATTTTTCACCAAAATCAAGAAAAATTAAACTATCAATAATTCCAAAAATTGATAAAAGTCTGATTTCGTTGCGTCACAACACATAGTATTTTCTCTAAGACGTATGTTTACGTTGATATTTCCACAATTCCACAATCTTACAATTTTTTCCACCTTTATTGCAAAGTAATTTATATAATCTAATTATATGATATATTATTCACTGTAAATTGTAACTACTCTTTCAAAAATGCATTTCACACTTACTCAGATCAGTTATAAATAAATGTATTGTTTTAAGAGGATCTCTCTGCCTCGGTGTGCTTTCCATACTGGGCGGCGTCGGTAGTCTTGTAGTCAGGCTAGCAGGCTCGTAATCGTGTGATTGGGGGTTCGGGCGTTTGAGGCTCTGCTTAGTCCACTGTTGTGGCCTTGAGAAATGCACTTTACAAGTTTCTTTTTCCCTTTGGCCCTGTCTTCTCGGAGAGGAAAGTTAAATTCAGGAGTACCACTTCTCAGTTAACTTGTCAAGGCTACATAAGGGTGTAAAACCTAAACAGCTTCGCACATTATTCTTTCTGTACTCATGTACGTGGTGAAACACTAAACCAATGTGCCAGGAACTGGATAATAAAGAAGTATCTTATCTTATCATGGCTCTGTGTCGTTTTTGTTTCTGTTTAACCATTGACTCAGATATAACAATGCCATTGGGAACACTGACACACGGAGCATGCTCCCACACCAAGGACTTCTTTGGGTACACAACCAACACCGGTGTCGAGGACGACAGTACAACAACAAGAGTTGCCTCTAACGTTAGTTATTGCTGACGCCGTCACGGAGAAAGTTGACGACACCGACACGAATTGGAACAACGATACGGACAATGACACTGACTCCACGAGAAACGGAAACACGGGAACGGATGGGCGAGTCAAAATGTAGCTCTAGTTCTTCTTTCCGTAAGGGAGAATTACTTCCCTTGATCGTGGGCGTGGTCCCTGCGGGGATAGTTGGAGCCGTAGTGGTCGCTGTTTTGACTTGAATGTGGCCCAAGAATAAAAAAACGGACGCAAGAAAACGAAATACAGGATGAGATAAATAGTATAACAAAATACGTGGACACTTGTTTTAATGTGTGTGTGTGTGTGTGTGTGTGTGTGTATGTGTGTGTGTGTGTGTGTGTGTGTGTGTCGAGAGAGAGAAAGAGAGAGAGAGAGAGAGATA
>NW_004797333.1:316044-328737 GCF_000002075.1 Aplysia californica | reverse complement strand
CATCATCATCATCATCATCATCATCATCATCATCATCATCATCATCATCATCAGCGTCTCATCAACTTACCTTGAATGTAACCAAGAGTGAGGTGTGCTTCTTCTAAACATGGGTGAAGGAGGCAACGTGGCAACCAATAATTCAGATCGAAGGGAAAAAGATACCATCCATTCAATTCAAACCCGTTCCACGCCGTCAGGGCATCTATCTGGATAGACAGCTAACCTTCAACAAGCACATTGAGGAAGTGTCCAAAAGTGCAACTTAAAAAAGAACATGATCGGTGCTCTCAAAAACTCAAAATAGAGCTGGGGTAAGGAGTCTCTCGAGAAGGTATATCAAATGTTTGTGAAAAGCAAGATGGATTTTGCTGCCCCTGCGTGGCCACCTTGGCTGAGTGAGACATGTACAAAGGCCCTTGACAGAATACAAAACAAAGCCCTCCGCGTTGTATCAGGTCAGCTGAAAACAACACCAACAGAAGCGCTGTGCTATGAGACCAGAACTGAGCACTACAACACCTATACGAAAAAATGCCTCAAGTCTGTATAGATGGCTAAGAGATTGCCAGACAACCATCCTAGAAAGAAAGCCCTTGATCAAGCAGTCAAGCCTAAAACAGTAGGAAAAGTTGGTTTCGGATGGGCACCGACCTAACAGACTACCTCCCCCCTGAAGCAGAGAATCGATGGCCGATCAATCTGTTGAGAGCGTGTCCATGGGAGACCCAATGGCGAAATCGAAATCCGGACAGAATTGAGAGGTGTGAAGAGCAAAGGTGATGATCCTGTAAAGGCACGTGGAGATGCCGAGGATGTGATCAAGGATGTTGGTGCCTATGTGACATTTTTCACTGATGGATCGGCTTTCGCAGAATACGACGAAGTGGAGCAGCAGCAGTGGTGATACTGAATGATGAACCACCACGAACAGAAATCATTAAACCTAAAGGGGCATTCCTTACATCATCGTATGACGAGGAATGCCAGGCCCAACAGATTGCTGACAATTGCCACTGTAGAACCAATGTGCTGATCTTGACTGACAGTCAGTCCCTCTGCAAGGGACTGCTAGGCAACAGCTCAGACATAAATGATTTGCGCCGCAAGTTCAGTGAAGCCACAGCCACAATAAAAATCCATTGTGTTCCAAGCCATGTTGGAAGCAAAGGAAATGAAGCAGCAGACCAAGCAGCCAATGAAACCAGAGAGATTGAAGGAGACAGACGACCGACAACATACAGAGGACGACCGACAACATACAGAGGAGTCTTTCCAGAGATCAAGAGGGAAATCAGAGACCCACCATGCCGAGCAAAGTACCAACACCTGACAGATGTGTATTCTGGGTACTCCAATAAGCAGGAACAAAATATCACATGTCTCTGGGACCAGGTTGAGCTAGCGAGACTGAGGTCCAACCATCATTGCAGCTTGAGATGTTATAAAAACTTTGTAAATGAACAGCTCAGTACACGTTGCAGAAGATGCAACTATGAAAAGGAGGATGTCAAACATATGTTTGAATGTCCAGGAACAATGGCAATTCGAATGGAGTTATTCGGACGTGTGGAGGTGCCTCTAAGTATAATGAAACTGGAGCCGAAAAAGAGCTTCACTCTCGCTCGAAGACTTCTTCGTGGAGTCCACCATTAAGGAACCCCCCACCAAAAATAAAATCATCATCATCATCATCATCATCATCATCATCATCATCATCATCATCATCATCATCATCATCATCATCATCATCATCATCATCATCATCATCATCATTGAAAACAGGAAGGAATAAAAACATGTTGAGACTTGTAGAATTTTTCTGAGAATTTTATAAAGGTTCAACGTTTCGCCCGATCTGGGCTTGATCAGGAACAAACAAATAATACTACAATAGCAATAGTAACTGAAGTGCGCGCATCTAGGTTACATAACGCCAAAAGGAGCAATAAACACAAATCGGGAAGACCAGAGAAAGGGAATGCAATGGCAAGAAGTGGTATGGATATAAAATATTATGTATATGTTCCGTCAAATCATAAAACATTATTAATTTTAATGTAAATGTAAGTAGTAGTAGTAGTAGTAGTAGTAGTAGTAGCAGTAGTAGTAGTAGTAGTAGTAGTAGTAGTAGTAGTAGTAGTAGTAGTAGTAGTATTAGTAGTAGTGGCATGTATCTACATGTGGGAAGAAACTTTTAAAACTTTAAATTCCAAACAGGTAGGAAAGTTATGTCGGCTCGAAACGAGCTCAAAGCAAGGTAGAAAAGTACAAGTTAACTCAGCCGCATTTCTTGTAGTGCTGGGCGGCGAGGTTCCCGGTTGTAGGAAGTTTGGAATCGTAGGAATCGACTCCGAACCCAATTACTTACTTTCCAATAATGGGATTTCTTCCTGTGATTACATGGTAGCCCCGGACATCTTTAGGATTTAGGAAAACCTTGATTTCGGAACACTACATACGAAGCATCAAAACTTTATTTTTCCAAAATTTAAAAATAAAAAAAGAAGATTTTACAGATTAAAGTAACTGGTAACGGTTGGTTTACGTAAAAAGGAGTCGGAACTTTTCTTTCGTAGAATTAGTCTTGGGAATCGGTTCCCGACTAGATTCTTCGCCCAGCTCTAAATTTCTTCCACCCACCTATAAGGACTAATCTTCTCCACATTTGTCAACATCTGACATAGATGGACAAACTATCTTAATTATCACTGTAACTATGGTAGAAGTAGTAGTATCGTAACAAGTCTATAATAATAATGTGATTAGTACCCTACATAGAACATGTCAAGTCCCTGAAATGTGGTTCGTCTATGTTAAATCGAGTGAGAATCTGGTGAGACCCCAAGTTCCAAATCCTCCTTGATTCTCTTTGATTTAGTTTTTCTTTGGTAGGATTTCGAACTATTTAAATACCCCGAGGCTGCAGATCGGAGGCTCCATTGTAACCAGAACTCTTGAAATGTTGGCGACTGGTGTACAGGAGTTTTTCTGTACTGAATACCTATGATTATTAAACCGAGCTCTAAGTGTGGTGATAGTATGACCTACATATGAGCTGGACAGGCTTTACATGATATGAGGTAAATAACGCTTTTGGTGTCACAGGTGATGTGTGAGAAAGTTTTCTCTTAAAATGGGGGCCTTCTACAAAGTTGGTCACTTTCATATATGCACAAGTTTTGAATCTAGTTTTTTTTTTCAAGGATAATTTTGAGGCGGGGTACATGGACTCATCGGAGGTGAGGGTGTGGGTGTTACTGCTCTAGTGCGAATGAAGAGGTTGCCAAGGTTAGGGGCTGTCGAAGTGCAACTAGAGGGGGATTGGGGAACAGGCTTTCATTTTGTCTCATTTTTTCAAAATGTTTATATGTTGGCCGTGGATTTTATGTTCATTGGTTAGTTTTGGGTGATGAGTAGTGACGAAAAATTGTCTTTTCTGTTTGGACTTAAGGGGTTTGTGCGTCAGAAGGTTTGTACCGTTCAATTTGCTGACTTTCTCGATAATGGGAGTAATATAATTTTTGCGGAATCCACTGTGAAGAAGGTTGGCTGTGAATTCCTCTATCCGTTGTTTAAAAGAATTTTCTCTGGAGCAAATACGGCGTAGTCTAAGGGCACCACTATAGACCACAGAACGGAATATATGTTTGGGATGGTTTAAAGAAGGTGGGAGATTACGATTGGAGTCAGTAGTTTCTTTGTACAGGTCTGTTTCAATTTGGTTATTTATGATGAGGAGGGACATGTCCAGGAAAGAAGTGGATTTTCCTGGGATGGAAAAGGTCAATTTGATGCTATGGTGCGCCTTGTTGAGATCAGTGAGAAATTTTTGGGTTGTTTCAGTGCAAGCATTGTGCAGGGCGATAATGTCGTCTATGTAACGATTAAGTAGAAAAAGTTGGTTGGGAAGGTGGGAGGCGTATTTGCGCACAAATTCAGCCATAAAAATGTTGGCATAGGAAGGGGCCACCGGTGTACTCATCGCTGTGCCGGTCAGTTGGGGAAATTTTGATTGTTGAATGAAACATTATTGAGGGTGAGGACTAGTTTCAACAGTTAGCAAATTTCTAAAGTTTGACGTGCGTTATAGGGTGTAAGGCTTCTGAAGGCTGAGTGACAGGCCTCAATACCTTCTTGATGCGATATGTTGTTGTACAAGTTTACTACGTCTAAGGCCAGAAAATTTGTTTTAGGACTGAGGACGTATAAAGAAGGTATTAAAACAGTTAAGACCTTGTTGTATTTCCAGAAAAAATATATTTTTCACAGTTCAACGTTTCGCCAATAAGGCTTCATCAGGAACATAGTATTTGAGAAAAAAATAAATGAGTGATGACGCCACAGCAACAAAGTGTTCACTATAAGTTACGTATTGTTGTGATTTGGACAATATCGGAAATATCTTCATCATCATCATCATATACACAGGCTATAAAAACTAAAGTGCGTACATAAATGTCTGAATATTTAAAGGAGCGGTGAGTACAAATCGCCGGAGAGAAGGGACCACTAAAGCCAGAAGTGGTAGAGAGAGAGAGAGGGGGGGGGGGGGTGGAAAGGTGCGTGGAAGTAAGGAATATAATAACAGAAGGGTGCGGTGAACACAAATCGGAAAGGCCAGAGAAAGAGAAACACTAGGGCTAGAGGTGGCAGAGAGAGGGAAAGGAAAAGAGGGATAGAGAGAGAGAGAGAGAGAGAGAGAGAGAGAGAGGGGGGGGGGGGGGAGAGCGAGAAAAAAAAAAAAGGGTATTAATAACCGGAGTGTGGCGGATATATAATAACGGAAGGGTGCGGTGAACACAATCAACGAGTCGAAAAGGCTAGGAGAGGGGAAATACGAAGGCAAAAAGTGGAGAGAGAGAGAGAGAGAGAGAGAGAGAGAGAGAGAGAGAGAGAGAGAGGGAGAGATATAACTAGTACGTGGAGGTAAGGAATATAACAGAAAGGCAGGGCCAAAGGGAGGGGGTTGCAGGAACATAAGGGGTGATTAGTACGTTACGTTGTAAATTTTAGGTCCTTAAAATGGGGCTCGTCGATGTTAAGGCATCATCATCATCATCATCATCATCATCATCATCATCATCATCATCATCATCATCACCATCTTCACCATCATCATCATCAGTAAGCGGTTAAAAGTTAAAATTAGCTTTTGACATCATCATCATCATCATCGATATCATAGCGTTAGTTCTGTCCTCTGAAACCTGTATTAAACGCTTTATCGTCTACTGTGTAACGTTTTATGTTTGTATTCCTACTCAACACTAAAAAATGACATCGTAAAACGTACAGCAAGGTCTACTCAACAGATTCAGAAGACCATATATGGGATATATTTTTTTAGTATTTTCAAATTCATTGCTCCTTGTGCCTAACCCATCCTGCAGTAATGGATCATGTACTTTTACCTTCACAGTAAGAGCGATACAATATTGAAACAAAAGTTTTAAGTACTAAACATTAGCATACTGTGTCTGCTTTGAAATCAATTGCTCAATTTTCCAAAGTCATGTCCTGTTTTTCATTTTCAAGATGGCGGTCGCTAGTGACATTCCCTAGCCTGCACGAAAACAGCCTCATTAAAATTATTACCATTTTTCGTACGAATTTATTTTTTATTATTTTTATTATTATAACGATAGAATATCTTCTATTTAAGGAGGTCGATTATACCTTGCTTATAGCTATTAAAAGTACGGTCTTACTCTTTTGACGTCTGAAAGTGTGATCCAATAATGGAACGCTATGCAGGAAGGGGTGCGTGAATTTTCCCACGGTGAGATTTGGCCTTTGCCTCTAGGTGTGGCTATTGTTTGGAATAATATTGGTTTTTTTTCTATCTGTTGCATTGCAAGGGAAGCATAGATGGTTTTATGCTCGATGTTCTGTAACTTGATCGTATATGAGCTTGAGAAATTGAATTTGATCCAGGTGTTGAGTGTTTGGGGGTCCTGCCAGGCTTAATTCTAGTGCTGAGTCATTATAACACAGGACTTTTGGATAAGGCGAAGGGGAATGTTGAAGGTAGGAAGCAACTTTTCCCCATTTTTTCCCCTTTATCGTTCGTTTTCTCAAATGCTATTTTTCTGTACACATATTTGAAAAACTTGATTATTTTTTTTATTCAATGTTCCTGAATTTTTACAGAATGTAGAGAAGATGATTATCTAAAATATTGTCCACTGAACTTTTGATATATTGGGTTAGACTTTTGTTGGCGGTGTCTGGGATGTGAATTTTCACAGAATTTAGCGCAAATTTGAATACTACCTCGAGAAAAAAAAAATCATTAAATGTTTTTTTCTTATTCGTTTAGGAAAAATTCAACTTTCAGATCTGTAGATCTATTGTCAGCTAACATGCATTAAAAAAGCAACCTACTTCCACGAACAATAAGTGCGGTATTCATTGCGCAAGACATGTCAACCAAATCCAGTATGGCCACAGTCTCGATGGCAACAACACGTTTTTCTCAAATTTGATTGAGGATTTTAAGACTTCTCACTATGCTTGTTATACGTGAAAAATCTTGTAAAATTTGATCCTCTAATTAGCGAGATAGCCTCCAGATGTAGCCCCCCCCCCCCCCCCCCCTGAACATTGTTTCTTTGCAAGAAATATATTTTGAAAACATTCGTTCAATTACGAGCGTAGTTTCAAGTGAAAGAACTCAATCATATTATTCCTTGTTATTTGGTAGCATTAGTTTTGGGTGGAAGATCCCCCCCCCCGGCAGACCAGCAACATTACCACATTGTTATGCAAACACCTACATACATACTTTATGAGACATCTCCAGTCACCAGTACTTAGGAACCCAATATGTTTGGACAACACTTAATGAAACTGTTTAGTTTACCCAAGGCGTGCCGTTAGCTCAATTGGTATAACGCCAAGGTACGGAGCAAATGACTCTGGTTCGAGTTCTTTAAAAAAAAATTTTTTTAGTATTTAACTTGCTGGACATTTTCCTTGTACCTATACTGCCGTGTTCCAACAAAACACATTTGTGAGGCATCGTGGTAAAAGCAGGCGCTGTCACAATAATGAAATTGAAGAAAACAGGTTTTTTTTCTGTATGACAATTTTTATCACATTTTTGTTTTTTCGCTCAACACCTTTCTTTTCCCTTGAAAAACACTTTGCAGTGTGGCTTTTACTGAAAATCGTTGATTAAAGGCATAACGTTAAAAATAAATGTTAATGTAAATTTACAATTTACAAGGATTCTCAAGCTTTGGAAGTCTCAAAACTTTGGCAGACATTTTCCCTCTATTTTTACCCCTGAAACCAGGAGACCCCCCACCTTCTTCAATCTAAAATATATCTACTTCTATTGAAAAAAGATGGGTAATATTTCATTGAAAGAAGCAGTACAAATGAATAAGCTTTAATATGATATCAATACCATCATATGCCCCAAAATTGACGAGCGCCTGATTCCACCGCGTCATGACACATTTTTTTCATTTTGGCGCTAAAATTTTACATTGACAAAACGATAGTAAAGATCAATTCCTATATGTGACACAATATTAATAGGAAAACGGGCCTAGTTTTGAATAAATTCTTTTTTTTTTTTTCAAAAACACATTTATTTTAAATGTGCCCAAACAGAGAACAATTTTTTCCACCGTGCTCCCACAGAACACCTTTTTCTTACAAATTCATCACCAAGAATCTTAGGGGTGCTCCGACAAAACCCATTTTCCCTCTCGACCCCAGAAAAAAGCATATTTTTACACTTATGCTTGATCATGCTTGTCGACATTACTCTAACAAAACACAATTTTTAGTATCCACATGTGTGATCATTTGTACTATCCTAGAGTATCTATTACCAGATGGTTCTTTGTGATGAATGTTCATCTCCGATTGGACTCAGATCCCGAAACGAAAGACACAGCGATGAAAATTCGTCAAAAATCACCACTTTACTTTAAAGCCCCCATTCTCGAGCGCGCAAGTGCGATCGTTCAGTAACACACACACACACACACACACACACACACACACACACACACACACACACACACACACACACACACATACATACACGTGCGCTTGCGACGATCTGATAGACCTAAAATTTGACAAGGAGACGTAACATGCTTTCAATAAGTGAAAGAAGAAGCTTACAAGGATGTATATCAAAATTTTCATACTTAATCATAAATTATAATTAGTTTTGCAATTCATCGTTCTTCTCCAAATAAGACTGATTTTGTGTTCTCCTTTTCCTCAAATTGAATCTGCACTAGAAATCATCTGTTATCCAGTTCCGTTGTCCCCCGCTTTTCTGTCACCAGCGATCCCGTTTTCAGAAAGGCAGGAAAGAAAGGCCACTATATTACTGAGCGTTAAGTCGTGAGTTTCGCGCTGAGGTCAAGTCAGACTTTTCCAATGATCCAGTTACCCATTCGGGCACCGTCCCGTCCCACATCCATCCCGCCCCCTCTCGGCCCCATTACCGACGAAAGGACACTAGAAGCGGTGAGAGTGGTGCCACTTCCATGACGTAGTATTTTCAATAACACAGTGAAATCAGGCGGTCGTCAGCTTTGGGCTTGTGGGGGTATTGGTATCATCTTAAAGCGTGTTCATTTGTCTTGCTTTCAAGGAAAAAACCCTCCATCTATCTTATAAAAAAAGTCGAGATTTGCTACTGAGGGAGGGGAAGGTCGCTTGGTTTTAGAGGTAAACTTAGTGAGGAAATGGCCGCCGAAGTTTAGTGAAATCCATAGAATGAGAGTCTTTGAGAACAGAAAATATACTTGTCGTGTGCCTTTAATAATCCTTTTCAGTAAAATCTACACAGAAATGTGTTTTAAATGAACATCAAATTGTGTTAAGCCCAAATAAGAAAAGCCGATACAACTTGCCAATCCGGGCGGGAAAAATGTCCATTTCTTCAATGTCATTATTATTATTTTTGACGAGCGCCTGATTTAACCAGCTGTCACTTGTATGTGGAATAAAACGGGGGCGGTTTCGCTCCAACGCACACTACCTGAATGGCAAGAAAGATGTGCGTTTGGTAAAGGTGTGGAGTTTTGGGGGGGGGGGTATTTATGTTCATCGATTAATTATAAAGATTAAAAGAGATTAAATATCGTTCATGCTCATCGTGGCAATTCCGAACTAAAGAGGCAGGCTACCCCCAATCTACCTGCCACAACCGAGCCAGGCTTTATGTGATACAACATTGATCCTCGTGGACAGATGGGATGATTCAACAAAATACGTCTTCTCACTCCTGAATACATGTATATGAAATTCACGTCTTCCGCATGCAAGGCATAGACTGCAATCATTCAGGAGATAAATGGAAGGGGAGAGAAACCAATGTGAGAGATTAGGTAGGTGATGTAAACGTACAAGATCAATTTTCTCATCTGAATTAAAAGATAACCTTTGTACTCGAACAAAATAATTTCTGGTATGGCTCTTGCGAGTACTTTCTGTAAGCTCTATTTTATTGATCAGCCCTGAAGCTGGTAGAGTGATGCTGTTTTACATAACACAAGCCTTCTGTTCTGTTTTTTATGATTGTGGCAGGGGCTCTCCACCTCTCACTTCTCAGCTTCACCCAGCAGCACTGATTTCACCCACTGGTCAAAAACTCGGGATTAGTTATAAATGTAATATAGTGTTGAATCCAAACATTTTTAGGCTGTAAAATGCTGACCTCGCTTTTCCCAACACACATGTGAGTGTATGTGTGTGTGTGAGTGTGAGTGTATGTGTGTGTGTTTATGTGTTTGTATGTGTGTGAGAGTAGCACCAGCAACCGTAGTAGTAGTAGTAGTAGTAGTAGTAGTAGTAGTAGTAGTAGTAGTAGTAATAGTAGTAGTAGTAGTAGTAGTAGTAGTAGTAGTAGTAGTAGTAAGAGGAGGGGGAGGAGAAAGAGGGAATGATGTATGATACATACTCAGGATCAGTTTAGTTGGAAAGGGAAGGGCTGACAATAGTGAATCGTTTAGGCTACCTTTGGAGTAAAACAGCACCAGTCTACCAGCTTCAGGACTGATCGACAACATTGCAATAGTATACTGTGCAGGTGCGTAGATTATCTTTTTATTCTCTTGAAAAAAAAAATCCTGCAGGTTATACTTCGCCCACGTCACATCTCAAAAAAGCATCTCCCCCCTCCCCCCTCCCCCCCTGAACGATAGCGGTCTTTGCCCTACATACAGAACACAATAATGCTACTATCTTCAACAGTGAGAAAACGTGTTTTGTGGAGTCATCCCCTCAAAAAATGGATGATATTATGTTAGACTTGCGCAAAGGTTTGCTTACAGTGAGAAAGCGGGCGCAATAAATCCGACTCGCCCTCTCGCTTAGGTACAATCGGATAACTAGATGGAGGGATGAAGATCAAATTTCTATCTACTTGCAAACACACGTTCATACATTGTATATATTATATGAATGTATATTATATTAATATATCTATTATACATATTAGTATATTCTATCCAAATCCTAGCTCTACAAACTTGTCAATAAGTAATTTGAATTGAAAAGATTACTGGCTGTATGGACATTTGCTTTCGTTTCCTCTTTCTGCCCACACACACTCACCTCCATTGCCCCCTCCTCTGGGCTCCTGACTCTTTCTGCAGCCTTTCTACTGCTACACCTTGGGTCCCTCTTACTGCTGTCTTTCAGCCACACCCCTGATCTTCTGGTAGGAAATATCTACACCTAGCCTTCTCGGACAAGGGTGCAAAAATCCTGGAGGGCCCGTGTGCAAGTTGCGCACGTTAAAGATCCCTTGGTGGTCTAAAATCGATAAGAGTATGCTTTGGCCCCCACCTGGGCAAAATTCAAAATTTCCGACCAACTGAAAAAGTTTAATGTGTCCTGCACGGTGTTTGGTGTCGGCAATGATCTTTTTTACTGCGTTCACAATATTACGGATACACTGTATACAAATCGAAAGAATATTATGCCAGCATCTAAAGAAAACACATGAAAAACTGGACGCTTCAGAATAGCTGTCCGAGTTCCTTACAAGCAATGAACATGCTTCATGAGAAGCAAGACGTATGGACGAATTTCTTTTTTTCTTTTGTTTCTTCAGCTGTAGGAGAGATTCCTGGAGACTGGAGGGCGTTGTCACAATCCAAAAATCATTACCTTCTACTGTTATCAAAACTTAAAAACCGTTATTTTGCGTCAAATTCTCTGATAGCATCTGTCTATACAGGTTTGATATACACTTCACTTGCAGAAGTCTGTACTCGGAAAAGTCAATGGTACTCGTCTTTTCGATTACACAAACTATGCAGCGGAGTGTATCCTCCTCCTCCTTCTCCTCCCCTCCTCCTCCTCCTCCTCCTCCTCCTCCTTCTCCTTCTCCTTCTTCTTCTTCTTCTTCTTCTTCTTCTTCTTCTTCTTCTTCCCCAACCTGTATCTGTGGTGTAGCAGTTAGCTGATTCTCTGTTGCACGTAGGAGACAAGAGTTCGATTACCGAGTAGTAATGAATTATTATCGATTATCTAGGTTTTTCTGCTGAGATAATGTGCCCCTCTCAATTCGGTTTGGCCCTGACAGGTAGATTTGAAAGCCCGTCTCCTCTAATGATCAAGGGTAAATTGTGTTGATGGGGGCGTAAAACACCTACTGCTTCTTTTCGTTTCCACAAAGTTTGGTAGTTTTAGGCGAGTGTTGGTTTTCTTCCACATTAATGTGGATTGAAGTCTGGAAGTGATCTGCCAAACCTGGTTTATTTGTATAATCTCCATGGTGGCGTCGTCGAGTCATGATGATTATAGTTCTTTTATAAAGTGTGCGGCCTCAATGTAGGTAGGTTTGGCGTTAGTGTCTGTTGCACTTATACAATATCAATAAGGGGTGTTTAAAAATAAAATGAACCGATTTCATTTTCACCAAGTCACAAGTATTGTAGTCACAATCAAATTTTATTTCCTGTCTTACACTCTCCACACTCCACACTGGCCACTCTAAACTCCATACTCCGCACTCCACACTCCACACTCCACACTCCACACTCCACACTCCACACTCCGCACTCCACACTCCACACTCTCTACTCCACACTCCACACTCCACACTCCACACTCCACACTCCACACTCCACACTCCATACTCCGCACTCCACAATCCACACTCCACACTCCACACTCCGCACTCCACACTCCACACTCTCTACTCCACACTCCACACTCCACACTCTACACTCCACACTCCACACTCCACACTCCACACTCCAAACTCTAAATTCCAAACTCCCCAGACACCGGTATCAACCTCTAATGGGCATCAGATTATTGTGTTTTAAGACAAGTGGATTCTGCCTCGGCAAGTGGCGAATGTTGCGTAGCATTATAACAAACTATAATATTGTATTTTCTTCAGACTGGTTTTGTTTAGGAAATGCGAAAAAAATCAACTTGCAGCAGCCTAATATTAACAAAATAGCAGTTCTTTGTATGTGGGTTATTTGATTTTAACTGTTGGTCAGCCACTACTTTAGTTTATATTTTACTTTGGGGGCCTCTATACAATGAAGATATCTTATCAAGTGCTCTAATTCCTTCTAATTTTCTCCCTCTCTTCCCCTCTTCCTTTTATTCTCATTCTTTGTCTTTTCCTTCTATCTGTCTATTTATTTCTCCTCCCTTCCGACCATTCTCTGCCACCCCCCCCCCCCCCCC
>NW_004797333.1:313561-315944 GCF_000002075.1 Aplysia californica | reverse complement strand
GCCCCCCCCCCCCCCCATCTACCCCACTTACTTTCTCTCTGATTCTCTCTCTCTTTCCTCGATTCATTAATTAATCATGGTGTTCCTGCCTTATGACTGGCGAGCATCACCTTAAGTGAAAAATGAGCTACCTGGTGAGGGGCTGTAGTTTCGCATACTTTTAGTTTGTCAAATTGTTATATTACTGGTTTTTTTCATATAATTTATTCTTTTTTAGTATACTCCTTAAGAAGACTTTACAATTATGAAAATAATGTTATTATTACTTTGTGCACGTCTTTATCAATAAAAATTTCTCAAGACTAATTTTACACTATGATTTCTGATGATGATTTTGATGATGATGATGATGATGATGATGATGAAGAATACCTCAACGTAATATCCCCAGATGTGTCTAAGTGTTGTCTTCACGGGGAGGTGTCATGCGCCTACTTTTATGGCCTACCTAAAATCCACAAGTTAGCAAACAACAATTCTAAACTCCCTCCCTTTAGAGGAATTATTTACCAAATAAATGGTCCTACAGTCAGAGCTTCATATTGGTTGGACAGCATTTTCGAACCCCTTGTTCCTGACTTTTGTGGCACCCTCTGGGTGAAAGATAATCTCTACGTTCTCCAAAAAATAGAAACTATTAATTCTGAAAACATTCTCACTCCTGAAACTAACTTTTTGGCCATAGACGTTGTCAACATGTACAACAACATACCCCACCAAGAAGTTATTGAGGCGTGCCGCTCAGCCCTCAGAAGCCTTGCACTCTACAACACACGTCAAACTTTAGAAATTTGCAAACTGTTGAAATTAGTCCTCACCCTCAATAATTTTTCATTCAACAATCAAAATTTTCTCCAGCTGACTAGCACAGCGATGGGTACCCCAGTAGCCCCCTCTTATGCCAACATTCTTATGGCTGAATTTTGGCGCAAATACGTCTCCCCTCTTCCCAACTAGCCAGTTGTACTTATGCGTTACATGGATGACATTATCGCCTTGCACAATGGTTGCTCTGAAACAACCCAAAAATGTCTCACTGATCTGAACAAAGTGCACCACTACATCAAATTTACTTATTCTAGCCCAGATAAGTCCACTTCTTTCCTGGACATGTTCCTTCTCATTGTAGATAACCCAATTGAGACAGACCTGTATAAAAAACAACCAACTCTAATCGTTACCTCCCACCTTCTTCAAACCATCCTAAACCTATATTCCGTTCTGTGGTCTCTAGTGGTGCCCTTAGACTACGCCGCATTTGTTCCCGTGAAAATTCTTTTAAACAACGGATAGAGGAATTCACAGCCAACCTTCTTCACAGTGGGTACCGCAAACATTTTATAACGTCCATTATCGAGAAAGTCAGCAAATTGAACCGCACAACCCTTCTGACCTACAAACCCCTTAAGCCAAAATAGAAAAGACCATTTTTCGTCACAGCTCATCACCAAAAACGACGTAATGTACATAAAATCCACAGCCAACACAAAAGCATCTTGGAAAAATCAGACTTAATGAAAACCTGTTTCCCCGACCCTCCTCTGATTGCACTTCGTCAGCCTCCCAATCTTGGCAACCTCCTCATTTGCACAAAAGCAGTAACACCCACGTCCTCACCTCCGTTAAACACCTGCCTAAAACATTATCCTTGTCAAAAACCTAGACGCAAAACATGTGCTTACATGAAAGTAACCAACTTTGTAGAAGGCCCCCACTTAAAAAGAAAACTTTCCCACAACATCACTTGTGAAACCAAAAATGTAATCTGCCTCATATCTTGTAAAGTCTGTCCAGCACAATATGTAGGTCAAACTACCACCACACTAAGAGCTAGGTTTAATAACCATAGGTATTCAGTCCAGAAAAACTCCAGCACACTAGTTGGCCAACATTTCAACAGTCCTGGTCACAATGGAGCCTCCGATTTGCAGCTTCAGGGTATTGAAATAGTCCAATATCCAACTAAAGAAAAACTTAACCAAAGAGAATCAATGGGGATTTGGAACTTGTGGTCTCACAAAATTCTCATCGACGAGCCCCATTTTAAGGACCTTAAATTTACAAAGTAACGTACTAATCACCCCTTATGTTCCTGTAACCCCCTCCCTTTGGCCCTGCCTTTCTGTTATATTCCTTACCTCCACGTACTAGTTCCCCCATCCCTCTCTCTCTTTCTCTCTCTCTCTCCCTCTCTCTCTCCCTCCCCCCCCCTCTCTCTCTCTCTCTCTCTCCCACTTTTTGCCTTCGTGTTTCCCATCCTCTGGCCTTTTCGACTCAATGATTGTGTTCACCGCACCCTTCCGTTATTATATTCCTTACCTCCAAGCATATTCCCCCCCCCTCTCCCTCCCCCCCACTGACTATTCTCTCTGGTACCCTGTCT
>NW_004797333.1:310898-312222 GCF_000002075.1 Aplysia californica | reverse complement strand
TGTTTGCTGCATTGTCTTCGATAGTCTGTTTGCTGCATTGTCTTCGATAGTCTGTTTGCTGCATTGTCTTCGATAGTCTGTTTGCTGCATTGTCTGCGATAGTCTGTTTGTTGCATTGTCTTCGATAGTCTGTGTGCTCAGTACGACTCCACGGAGGTTTCCTTGACTGGTAGGTGAAGCATTCTTTTTTATTTCTCTATTTGAAGGTGGGGTTTTTTTTGGGGGGGGGGGATCAGTTTTCAGAATGCTGCTATCGTTTAAAAATGTAACTCTATTCTGCCACGACGCTGACGTCCATGGGTGTATTGTCATGACTTAAAGGTACTACATAGCTGCTACTCGTTAATATCTCTTCAACTCTCTCCGTTTTCGTGTGCAATAGAACGAATACTCGTTTCGCTTAAGATCCCCGTTAAATGCTGCGGAATCAGACGCTCGCCAATTTTTGGGGATATGGGTATCATCTTAAAGCTTATTCATTTGTCTCGCTTTTGATGAAACGTATACCCATCTATCTTGAATAGAAATCGAGGTATTTTGTCAATTTGTTATCTACAACCCCCTTACGAATACCCCAACATACCTGCCTCTATACTGTCTTTCCACTTAGTTCCTCTCGACGCTTGTCTTGGCCCAATAGAAAAGGCTAACACTAACAATGTCACCTTAGCAGAGACTGTGCCCACCATTTCGGAACTTCACGGTGACCGTAAGGATGGTTCCAGTTGGGAACGGGATAGAGGGTGCCAACGTCCTTCGTGGCTCATTGGAGCAGAGGAAGATAGCACTACCGTTAAAATTACTTTAGCGCAATACTACATCATCACTCATCACCACCATTATTGCTAAAATAATCATTGCTCTCAGATCAATGACTTGCATTTATAATCATGGAATCTCTATCTGTAACAGTTACTTGTCATACTAAGCGTACACGTAGCACACTATTGGACACAATAGTACTTTTCCTACTAATTAGATGGCGTCAATCTCATATAAATGGGCAAGGGATAAAAAAAGAAGTCGAGATATTTGCCATTGAAGGAGGAGGGGATCGCCTGGTGCCAGAGGAAAAGTTAGCGAGAAAGCAAGAAAGAAGCTGCCAAACTTTGGTGATTTCCAAAGTTTGAGAGTCCTCAAAATCTACAAAGTTACTTTTGTTGTGTCTTTTATCACCGTTTTCATTAGAAAAAAAACCCGATAGTGAATGCACATCGGTCCATACAAAAGTAAAGCTTTAACCGATTCGTTCACACACACACACACACACACACACACACACACACACACACACACACACAAACACACACACACACACACACTC
>NW_004797333.1:307627-308849 GCF_000002075.1 Aplysia californica | reverse complement strand
GGGGGGGGGGAGAGAGAGAGAAAAAAATGGAGTCTATTTTAATCTGTATGCTGCAAAAACAAAGAAAACATAATTTAGTATCGACACTATGAACAATACTATCAAGACTAGATTTTGCTTTGCACGGTCGCTGTTCCCCGGGTAGATTCTTTGGTTTTCTTCATGACAATAAGGAATCGGACTTCGAAGTTGAGCAATATGTTACATAAAATCAAATACACTTCAGCCTTTTGATGTCATATTTTTACGAACTCTCAACTTTTCGAGGCACGATCTGAGCCCGAATTTTGTCATACGTCTAATAAATTACACGCAAATTTAATAAATTAATTAATATTAATCAAATTTCATAAATAAAAACAAAAATAGTGCTTCATAAAAGATCACGTTTATGGGGTAATATTATCACTGCAATGATAACAACGGACGACAAAATGTAATTATTCTGAAACTTGTTGATGAGATTACACTTTGCATTATGCTCACCTAGTTTTTGAACTCATTTTCTCACAATATTTTTCCTTTGGCACCAGACGACCCCAACTTAATTCAACCCCAAACATGTAGACCTATCTCTACTTCAATTCAAGATAGGTTGGAATTTTAAAAAATCAAAACCAAGATAAAATATGAACGAGCTGTAAGATGATATAAAAACTCCATACGTCCAAATTTGTAATATTGCAAGCGCCTGATTCCACCGTGACGTTACACAAAACAATAAATGATTATGCACTATAAAAGTGGAACTTAAACCTCGCGAGAGGGAAGTATTTAGGTCAGACGTCTGTAATCACCAAGCAGGCTCAGCACACAAAAGAAGCGAGTCTGATTTTCGTTTGAGGATGTTATCTTTTTATTGTCTTATTTTCTAATTATTTTTTTTAAATTGGGGGAGGGGGGTATCTCCATCTGTCCCCTTGGCTAAATGATACATGCCATCCAGCCCGAGGTGGCTTTGACAGGCAGGGTTGAATAATTAGTCTCACGAAAGTTAAAGACACATTTGGGTACATGTATGATCTTTCGGAAACTGAACATGTGTTCTTCTGGGGAGTTTTTACAAGCTCTCCATCCATTTAGATGGGTCCTTTCGAAGATAAACGTTAAATTCAACAGTCCAGCCTCTAGTTCAATAATAATAATAACAATAATAATAATAGATAGCATTTGTATAGCGCAAATCCCCGCTCAACAGCAGGCTCTATGCGCTTTACACTAT
>NW_004797333.1:306223-307527 GCF_000002075.1 Aplysia californica | reverse complement strand
CTGTCTATAGCTGGGTACCCATTCCCACCTGGGTGAAGTGAGGAAAATTCGTGTAAAGTGCCTTTCCCAAGGACACAACGTCGGGCCCTTGACGAAATTCGAACCCACGACCTTACGGTTGCGAGTCCGAGAGCCTAACCACTAGGCCACCGACGCCGACAATTATGACCTGACAGTGCTGACAGGAGCAGACAACTGGCGCTCATATGACCTTATGCAGTTGCGAGTGCCATAAAACCTCTACTAAAACTAAAAAAACTAAAGGAGCTGGCAATATACACTAAACAAGTGACGTAGTAATCAGTGTTATTCAAGGTGCAGAACCCTTGATTTTACGGTTAACTTTCAATAAGATCAAGCCTGTATTGGAAAGTCCTGAAAAATTGCCAAACAACCCAAGCTCAAGAATACTTCTTTTGGAGTTCAAACTGGGTTCAACCGTACCACAACCCAGAATGATCCCAGACTGAGCTGATGGGGCGTCCAAACACCAAATGGTTTAACAAACAAATGATAACTAACAAAACAAAACAATTAGGCCTTGTTTGCCCCTCTGAAAACAATGAAGCAGAATATGGCGTTCTTTCACTTTCACGTACGATTCAGTTTTCCACAAAAAAAATGTATTAAGTTCCCCTGAAAAAGACAAATAATTTATTCGCTTTGTTCGGATCCATTGTCATGAGCCAAGCTATTGTTTGTCTGTGAGTTTTTTTCGAATCCTAGATGAATTCTGAAGTGCTTATTGAGATAATCTGTTCTGCCACCATCTGTTCGTTCATACAAATAAAGATTATACAGAGAGTTCCTACTCTTGAGCAAAATAGGACATCTGAACAACAGCATTTTTATCGATTCTGTCGGAACTAATATAATCGAAATGAAGAATGAACTTGGAACATTTTTGTAGCATCAAAACTTCTAAATCTCGGTTGGCAGAAGGTAACAGGTAGTGATAAATATCTCTTGAAAATATTATGAGACCTGTAAAGAGGTTAAATATAACATATACCAAACACATTATGATAGAACGAATTAGAGAGCAAGATCGATAATTATTAATGAGTAATAAAATTCATAGAACACTCTTCTGTTTTAAGCGTTCTATTTGCAGGTTGATAAAGTTTTACACCCCTGACTCTTTTAGGAGGTAGGCTGCTCGGCCCTGCCTTTTAGGCTGTATAATATTATACAGTAAGGCTTCCTTAATTGGAATGAATGAACCCCTGGGCTGCGTGTGTCCATCCCAGGAGTTCAAAGAGACAGATGTTTCTGAAGTTCAAAACTTGAGTATATTAAAAAAA
>NW_004797333.1:304687-306123 GCF_000002075.1 Aplysia californica | reverse complement strand
ATCTAAAATCTAGCCTTCTCGGATAAGGGCAAAAAATAGCAGAGGTCAAAACAGCAGAGGTCCCGTGTGCAAGTTGTGCAGGTTAAAGGTCCCGTTGTGGTCCCAAACCGATAAGAGTAGGTTTCGGCCGCCATCCGGGTAAAATTCAAAATTCCTACTAGCCTGAAAATGTTTAATGTGTGTCCAGCGCGCTCATATGGCCTTCTGCAGTAAAACACTTCTCGAAAAAAAAGACATTATGCTCATAATACAAAGATGACATGTTACGATGAGTGAAAGGTACAGCAACAAGTGGGGGGTACCTTATCAACGTTTTCCCAGTAAAATCAATGCAGAAATGGGTGTTCCAAATAATTTAGGGACATAAAGAGTGATGAGAGGAAAAACAAATCGAGAAAAAAATTGCCCAAAGGGATGAAAAAATGTTGGTTTCGTCGATTTCATTATTTTGACGAGCACTTGATTTTACCACGTTGATCCTCATTTAGTTCATGGAATTAATAGGAAACGAAAAGAGGCACGCTGTGGAGAGGGTTTGGGGCTTGGGGTTTGGGGCTTGGGGTGGAGGGCTCTGTACTGTGAATGCTTTGCGTGGTTTTTATTTATATTTATAGTCTTTTATAGTCTGTCTGCAACACGTTGTAATGACCCTGCACTCTTATTGTCTCAGCCTTGTAATGACAGCGACCAAGCTTGAAGTAGCACGTGAGTCAGTCATCATTGTCTGAACACTTAAATTGATAAATGGGGCTAGTCAGTTTGTTTTGTTGTCGCCCCCCCTCCCAATCTCCTCCCTATCGTGTATAATAATTATTATTTTCTCCCTGAAAAAAAAAGAAGTAGGACAAAGATAGAATAGACAGTGCAGCTGTGTCACAAGAGCGTACACACACGCACTTCTGGCTGTGGTCGTTTTTGTATTGTTGAGTAACTCTGTTGGGGGAAAGTAGAGCACGGTCGCTGGAAATTTTTGACCTGTCAGCTAATCCTGACGCGTTCTCTTCTTTCGTTTCGTTTGTTTTCGTGTAAAGTATTCCTTCGTTTTATTTTGTTCTTTCTCTTTTTTGGGAGGGAAGTTTCAAGTAGATTTCTTTTCTGCTCTTACTTTGTTTCGGTAAATGTTTTACGGCGCTCGCAACTGCATAAGGTCATGTGAGTGCGCAGGACACAACAAGCATTTTCAGTCTGGTAGAAATTAATTTGGAATTTTGCCTGGGTGGCGGTCAAGGCCTACTCTTATCGATTTTAGGACCACAAAGGGATCCTTAACGTACGCAACTTGTACACGGGACCTCCGAGATTTTTTCACCCTTATCTGCGAAGGCTAGGTGTTCGATTTTTCCTACATTGAGATCATGAGTGTGGCGGAAAGACAACAGTAAGAAGGAGCCAAGGAGTAGCTGGAGAAAAGCTGCGAAAAGAGTCAGGAGCCTAGA
>NW_004797333.1:301182-303114 GCF_000002075.1 Aplysia californica | reverse complement strand
GGCTTGAGTTTACTTTGTTCTTTGTGAGTGTGTGGATGGGTGTGTGGGTGTGTGTGTGTGTGTGTGGGTTTGGGATCAGGGGGCGGGGGGTGGGAAAATGTGTTAGAATCTCAGACATGTAATATGATTGTGTATAGCGCAGATGTCGGAGGGCATTGGGGAGGGGCGGGGCGTTGAGGGATGACTGGTACTAATAGGCGTTCGTCCACATACGACTTTGTGTGTGCATTTGTGTATATCGGCGTCTGTGGGGTGCCGCACGGAAATGAACTTACTTTAATTTTTAGCGAGAGTCTTGGTCTTTCTACTAGAATGTTTTGTCCCCTTCGCACAGGTTTGTCCCTGACAGGCAGCGTCGAGGGTGGCCTCATAGAGATGTAGATTATTTTATCAATGGAGGACGTAATGCACTTACGACACTTTAAACAAAAGGAAAGAAAAGAAAACGACTATCTGTGTATGAAAGCATGAACAATAAATATACCTTGGAAATATACATGTACTCGGCTAAATAATATGTATAGCTATAAAGAAAAGAAGGTCGAATACAAAAATGTATCATTTCATCTAAAGGGCCTAGTTATTGCTGTTTGACTCTTCTTCTTGCTAGATTTAGAAAATCACGTAAAAAGGTTTATTTCGACAGCTCAGTTAAAAAAGACCCCAACAATAACAACAACAACAACAACAACAACAACAACAACTACAACAACAACAAAGCAAACAACAACAAAAAACGACCCCCCCAAAAAAACAAACAAACCCCAACAACAAAACAACAAAAAACAGCGTATGTGACATTGGTCTAAAATCGACTTTTTTCCCTTTTTCCGTGAGTGCTAATCTTTCTCCACCACAAGATAATGTTATCTTTTCGATGTCAGGGTCGGATTGTAAAAATTCATATACTCACGAAAAAAAGAAAACGTGCACAGAAATCAAATTATACTGTACTTGCAAACAAATATGTCATAGAGAATTCATTCCTTTTCTAGACGACACACACATCAAGGAAGAGTCATGAGGATAAATTAACTTCCTTGAAGAATCTAATTTTGCACTAAAATATTTCTGACAAGTGGACAACCTCCCCCACACCTTTTCACCAAATTTTCAAACTGACAAAATCAGCATCTCCGGTGGCCACTTGTCACACTGATGACTCACTGATACTGTCGACGTTTGGATAAATGGCTGGCTGGGGGGACCTGCTGCTAGATTCTTTCTAGCTATTACTCAGATCCATCTGACGTTTGGGGCTGGTCAGTTCTCACTAAGGTTGGTCTTAATCCAGGGCCATTACATGCCGCTGTGATGCAGGACGCAATCTGTTTTGGAGATGGTGGCGGTAAATGCGTCGGTCTTCTCTCTGCGTTGTGAGCCGAGGCCTACAACTTCGAGGCCGATTATTCGAATTTCCAGACACCCACACGATATACGCCTATTAACACCCAATGCTGTTTCTGTGGTCGTTGATTCTATGAACCACATCTGGGAGCGTACTTCCAGTCTGGAGCATTTCTAACGCCCGCCTTATATCATTTCCGACAGGATGATTTGGCACGTTTTAAAAGCAGACATATCGTTGTATTTTATGCCTTTCGACACAAACAGACGTGAAGGAAGTACATCTTAGACTCCGCGTATAAACAATGGCGTCATAAGGCAGCTGAATGAATTTTTAAAAAGACGTAAAGCTATCGCCCATGACAAACAAGATTCTTTTTCTTGAAACTCAGGCAACTTACGAAAACTTACGTCAGCTTTCGAGCCAAATTTGATGACTGCTGACCTACAATTAATGATAATTAATAATACACAGTAGCGGCTCGTGGTTTATAAAACTGACCAGCCGTCATTCACGTCGACTATTCCTTTCCTTCACAACACACACACACACACACACACACACACACACACACACACACAAAC
>NW_004797333.1:296614-301082 GCF_000002075.1 Aplysia californica | reverse complement strand
CAAACACACACACACACATTTTATCTCTCTCTCTCTCTCTCTCTCTCTCTCTCTCTCTCTCTCTCTCTCTCTCCTTATTTTATACCCATACTTTCGCCATCCCCACCCCCTCCCCCACTCACACACACACACACCACTGTAAACATTGTAATATACTGTGAAAGAGCTAAAATATGCGGTAGTGTCAAGAAACAATATTATGAATAACCTATGATGGAAGTTACTGAGATTAATAGAAACTGACTTGGTCGGCACAGAAAGAAACAAATACTACTAGGCCAGAAAAGAAACTGAAAGTGAGAGGCAATAAACTACAGGTCCTGGCCTTCAGTACTTTACTCGTACTTTCTACACCCCTACACAAAATATCGACGTGCACTGGACCTGATAAATAGGCTATATGTATTAAGAACTGTCCTGTATGATGACAAAAAGTTAATTGATACTGTACCAGTGACGCTGTCCCAAGCAGATCAAGTCTACAATCAGATAGTATACAAAGCTGGACAAAGTTAGCACACAACAGTTTCCGATCATTATATCATCAATTTTTTTTCTTCAACGCACTTCTCACTTCTCAGAACAGAACACTGTGTTGTAACAAAGTGGGGAAGTGTGTCAAATGCTAATTATAGAACTTGGTGTCTAGCTGGCTGGGGTGACGGTGGAAAAGGGGAGGGAAGGGAGGGGGTAGGCCTGGCCCAGACTCTGACAGCCGAGTGCCTATCGCTCCTCGTTAAAATTCTCATATCTTCACTAGACAATTCCTTCTTCAGCCGGCCAGATTCCTATGGGCCAGGTAAGTTATTAGAGGGGAGAAAACGATGAGTAAATGTCAAACAGGAACTATAGGTGGTTAGAAGGCCAATAAACAAGAAAGATTAGTGCCATGCTAACAATAAATGTTCTGATAGTAATTAGAGAAAGGCTGAATGATAAATACATGTTTTGCTGATAAAATAATACATGTGTCTGTGCTGCTCAAGACAGTCTCAATCTTAATTTTGTAAGCTACAAAGAGGCCAATTTGGCAATGTAAGGGATGCCTCTATTAGTCCACTGTCCAGACGAAATAACCCGTCACTAATTGCAACAGAAATAATTCCAACGCGAAGTGGTAGAAAAGGGTGTTCTGAACACCCACCATAAATTATACATGTTTAGGGTCTGGCTTTTCTGAGTTATTGGTCATTTTCTACTGACCAATTTCTGTTCTAACCCTCAAGGGTTTCCATAACTAAAAAGGCGTTTTCGCTGGTTTACATCCGGGCATTCCACGGGAAGTGATCAACTTTTCGTGGAAACCTTGACACCTTTCTTCCTGTGACACACTTAACCCTAATACTTTATTGGCGCATTTTCGCAGAAGTTTAATGCCATTTTGTGTAATATGCAACTTTAATTTGAGTTATAGAAATAAGCTATATCGAAAGAATTGCTCTGTTACCTCATGTACGTTTTAAAATCAACAAAAACACACAAACGGCTGTGCTAACACACAGACGTGTGCGCTAAAGTATGGAAACCCGTTATGGTTAAAGAACAAAAGAGTGCTTCTATGAAATACTTATTTTAGTAGATCAATAGGTCCATGTGTTTGGATCTAGATCTATGTCTAATTAAAGTACATGTAGAAATGACTTGAGTCTAGATCTAGATATCTCAGTCGTTCATTCATACTAGCTTTCGGATTTGTTTGTATGTGACTGCGTGCCTGCGTTAGTGTGTGTGTGTGTGTGTGTGTTTGAGTGTGTTTGAGTGTGTGTGTGTGTGTGTGTGTGTGTGTGTGTGTGTGTGTGTGTGTGTGTGATTTCAGATAGGCCTACAGTCTGGAATAGATAATGAATTTGTTGTTCTTTTGTTCCTCGCATTGTATAGTCTTCATTTTAACCGGCACGATCGTTCTTTTGGTCCCCATGCAAAACAACACAAAAAACACCAATTATAACATTTGACCAGCTTTTGTGGTGGAAAGTGTTGAAAATTATTGAAGGTGAGCCTGAAACCAGTGAACTCCGCTCCAGTTTGCTGCGTTTAGGACCGCTTCATTTGGAAATGAGCTTCCTCGCGTGCATTGGGCATCTCATCAGAAGCCGAAGATACTCAGTCTAGCCATGAAGCTTCAAGTGAAAATTACTCTCTACCAGAAATTTTTTTCAAAACATCGAAGCTGCAACACCTAATTCACCGGCATCGCATAAAGACTTGCAGGTTTTATTAACTTTATACAAACAAGTTTTGGCAACCGAGTTATCTGTCAATCATCTGAAGGGCAATGAACTTCTTGGTTTGGCGAGGAAAAACGAAGATCACGCAAGTACTATCATCAGTAGAACGAGCAAAGTGTGGCTTCAATGTATGGCAATGGATGACATCTTAAAGATGTTTCTTAAAGCCGAGAGAGAACGGGCAACTGGCTTTTACATCTTTCTACTGTTCACCAAATGTTATCCTATCTAGGTGCGGCAGGATACCATTTATACACACACTTAGCATACTTGTACCTCTAGATGATGAACCAGCTAGGAGAGACTCACCCTTTTCGGACGGCCATCACGTAATTCGGCGAAGTGATCTCTTGAACTTTAAGGCAGGACTTTCTTCAGATTTAGCCATTGAGCAAATATGAATGTGAAGTGTCAAATCAACCGGGGGACTGACAAGAGGCAGGGGAATCAGCAAATCACAGACTGCAACGTGGCTTCTGTCAATGCCAGCTTGCGCAGAACTAAATAACGCCATGCAAAAAGTGACAGGCACGTCGCGTCTCTCAAGTGAACAGCACAAAGAACTGAGTCCATCGGGATCGGCAAAAGGATGCGCAGGATATGATGGCTGTTATCAAGTTTCTTCATGAGAGAAATCCGTTGGCTGAAGACGCTAGTCTGAGAAATATCGTTACGGGGGTGGTTGCAGAAACAGCTGTCAACGTTGACAAAGCACACGATGTTGGTCAAACTATTCTCATAAAAATGAAAGGTGGATCAGTATCAGAATTGTCCTTGAATAAAAACGACCAAGTTGTTGTAATGGCTGCAAAGACAGCTCTAAAGGCTAACCACGACCCTGTGACTATTGATTCTCAGTTGTAGTTTCAGAGATTAGTGACAGCTGCAACTTCAAAATATGAAGACAAGATAGAGATTCTTAAAAACGAACTTTGCAGCTACCCCTTGTCATTGTCTGAATCTGCAGATATCCTTCTTCAGTCCAACAAATCAGCTCTGTTAGAAGAACTTAGGAAATCAAGGACAATGGTTACGCCTGCTCTGCCATCACCAGCTAACCTGCAGATCGTCGTTTGATGGAGGGTCTTTACTGCAGCGTATTCCCTGGCAACGAGGGAGCACCTTCATTAGTATTATCGAGACATAATATGCTTCTTATCTTATGCCAGCAAGAGTTATCCAAACGCAACTTTTGTTTTTTATGGATATTTGTCTAGCCTGTCGACAAAAGATATGACACAGCTCAAAAGATCCAAAGAAATTACAGGACAAGCTGTTCGTTTTGAGTTAGACATGGTTCACAATCCTCAAAGGATCTCTTTCTTGTCAACTAAGAAAATAAGCAACGTTTTTATCAATGCCCTCGGATCAGTGCTTGAAGACAGAGGACACATTGTCATGTACAGCAAATGTGATGCTGACCTTAAGATTGTCCAAGCAGCAATTAAGTGAGCGCAGCACAAAGATACCATTCTCCTTCTGTTAGCACATTATGCTGAAGGACATGCTCATAACATCTATTTTTATTTCAACAAAAATATCCCAGCTTAAAAAAGGAGCAATGGGATATTAAATAATTAATTGTCCAACTGGGGCATTTCGACATTCTGTGCTCTTTCTCCATTCTCTTACTGGCTGTGACACCACCTCAAGACCATTCGGTATCGGGAAAGGCACTACTTTGAAAAAAGTTCCAACAAAATGATGCTCTTAGAATCTTAAGTACAGATTTTATGACAAACCAATCTGCCCAAAGTGTTGCTGCTTCAGGCGAGAAAGCCGTTGTGCTTTTGTGCAATGGAAAACCAGAAGAAAGTCTTGATGAACTACGCCATCGTACCTTCTGCATAAAAGTTGCAACAGCCTCAACATTTATACAGGACCGTGCACTTCCTCCGACATCACCTGCAGCTAAGTGTCAAAGCCTAAGAGTGTATCTTCAGGTGCAACAGTGGATGAGAAATGATACGCTTAATCTCGTAGAATAGAGATGGAAATATGAGGATAGACATAATATGTTCCCATCATGATCACCTCGTCGGCAGCACCACCAGACCTTCTGAAAATTGTGCTATGTACCTGCACGGACAACTGTGACACTCGATGCTGCTCCTGTCGGAAACATGGACTGGAACGCTCACAAGCATGTCGCTGGTGGAGTGATGAAACCTCGTAACCCTCAATTTTTTCGAAATTCGTTTTTTTTGGCTTAATGTCTTCTCCCAGTCCTTCTTCACATT
>NW_004797333.1:278244-295998 GCF_000002075.1 Aplysia californica | reverse complement strand
GTTACGAGCCGGCGCGATAACAAACGTGAAGGAATGAGGCTCTGTCGCGACAAACAAACAAGCAGTGAATCCCACTTCTTTATTTGAGCGCCTTCAAATCGGCAAGGTGCTTTTTGAATGTTGATACATGTTTGTTTGGATTTACTTAAAACTGAATGAAAATCATCATCAGCAATAAATCTCCTGTCAACAGTTCAGCTGAAATAAATCTGAACGGCACCGCCGGTCTTGCCCAGTTAACAAACCGCCCCTGATAATACATATATATCTCTTTGTGTGAGTTTGTGTGTGTTTGTTTGTTTGTTTATGTGTCAAGGTTACGTTCTCTTCTACTCGCTGCTTTGTTTGCTGTAGTATTCATGCGTGAACATTTTAGGTCTAAGAGTATATTTACGAGTGAGCACTCAAGCGTCTGTTCCAGTTTTTTTAAAGAATGTTTATGCATGTGTGAATGCGCGCGCGAGCGCATGTGTGTGTGTGTGTGTGTGTGTGTGTGTGTGTGTGTGTGTGTGTGTGTGTGTGTGTGTGTGTGTGTTTGTGTCTCTGTGTGTCTGAGTGCGCCTGTGTCTGCCAATTGAGTGCATGTATACTCAAACTTAAAATGTCATAGACGTCTGTACTCACGTTGGGTTTTTTTTTGGTCCTGTTTGCTAGCGGCCGGGAAAACAAAGCGTTTTGTATACGTGAAGCGCATCTGTTGTACAGCCTTGGACAAGTTTTTTGAAAAGAATATTAGATCCACCCAAACGCATTTGGTCTTGAAGGGAGGCTTAGTACAAAGGACGACGACAGAGAACAGAAGCATGTAGTGCAAGTAAGGGATGGATGCGTTGGGTTTCTTCTTTGGCCTATAAAACTGAAGATAGATAGACCTTCAGAAGAGAAAAAAAGAGAAATAAAATGAATTTACTCGCTTCAGTGAGCGTCGTCATTAATTGTTAGCCTCAGACAGATTTGTATTTGTTCCTTTGGGTTTTTTCAGACACCACTGGTGGAAGCTGAAAAACGACACTTCGCTCTTCTTTAAGTAAATTTGTCATGCGAGGACTGATATACGGGCTTAACATAAAACTCAAATTCTGTCATCCATACGTAAGGAAAATTAATATGTACCTGTTTCAAATATCTAATCTTGTGCAAACAAATAAAATACTGTTGGTCATCCCTGGGAAGGGCGCTGGTGTCTGTTTTCTTTCAATATAGCTTCTGACATTTATACACCCTTATCGACAAATCTTTATATTGCTTAGGAGGCGGGGTTCGACCATGTCTGTCAGTTACAACCCAAGCTTGAGGGGATACAACTTCCCTGATGGAATACGGAGATGCTTAATAATAATTCTTCCTACCCTGAAATCGAACTCAGGCCTTCGGTGTGCGATGGCGCGCCTAACCGCAGATGGAAATACGTGTGTTCTATTCCCTCTCGGGGAGACTTTTTTATATAGTGTCTCCATCTATCTCTTTCGAAGTGGCTCAGTTTGACTTTGTCTGGTTGGGTCGAAGCATACCCCCCCCCCCTTACCCTATATGATTTACACTTTACTGTGATGACAGATTGGGAGTAAAAATATTTGTGTCACGACGCGGTGGAATCAGGCACTTGTCAATTTTTGTGCATGTGGAGTTAGCGATATAATCTTAAAGCATGTTTATTTGTCTTTCTTTTGGCGAAAAAAATATCCATCTGTCTGGAATAGAAGTTGAAATATTTGCAATTGAAGGAGGTGGGGGTCGGCTAATATGAAAGGTAAAATTAGCAAGAAAATGGCGCTAAAGTTTGGTGACTTCCAAAGCTTGAGTGTCCTTGGAAACTGGAAATTTACATTTTTGGAAAAAAATGTTTTGAACGTTGGTCGGTAGCATCCACATAGAAATGTTTAGAAAAGGACACAAAAGGTGTGTGTTGAGGGAAAAAAAGAGAAGAAAATTCAAAGTTAGCCAACGCTCAGAAAAAATGTTTGATTTCACTGTTTTGACAAGAGCCTGATTTCGCCACGGTGCCTCGCATTTTTCAGTGAAATATGTGAAGCATCCTCATTCTATCCTAGACAGATACACCCCATTAACCACCCTCGGAAGAGCTATTATTTCTGAACGCTTTTATCCAGCTCACCGAGTTTATTATTTTCCCAGCCTCAGGGACACCAGGGCATACACATCTGGGCATGTCATTAATAGCACAAAATGATCAAAAAGACAACTACGAGCGGGTATGGCGGAGCTAAACAAACCCACAACAACATCGCAAACCAATTTTATTTTGAGTTTGATAATTTTGCTGTGATCATAAATTTTAGACCGATTTGCTTTACAAACCGTGTTTGTGGCGAAACAGCAAACTTACGTGCCAGAATCTCGATATTACAGATGCCCAACCTGTCCTAACAAAACCAAACAAAAACAAGAACAAAAAGAAGACCAAAAAAAAAAAAAACAAAAACGAAATAAAACCCCGCTGTTCTGTTATTTACTGATTTGGGGTATCTTAACCTGACTGCCTGTTTTAGGCGTTATTATCTCTATAATCTCTATTATCTCTATAATATTATATTTGTGAAAGTCGTCACTTTGGCCGCCTGAAACTTCCGAACTTTCAAATTTGACCAAATTAATGATGGTTCAGAATCATGTAAAGGGTGCACAGTTTTATTGAGGAGCCTGAAGTCACTGTGGTTTAATTTTCAGCTTTTCATTAATTTCGTTTATATCTAATCTTGGGAAAGTCCGTCTTCTAAAACGCCATTGTAAACAAGTGAGGTTTCCGTTCACTAGCCGTTCGCTCTGGTTCCATACCTTTGAATTTCTGGAGTGTACAACCACGAAAACGGAATAAAAAATCAATCTATTAAACATATATTATATATTTGCAACTGGGAAACACATGAGTCACTTTCCCCATAAAACTACGACAGCTACAAAGTAGAAAGTTGGCAAGTACCTGCAAAAAGATAGATAGATCCTCATGGCGAGGCCGATTTTTTATTTATTCTTTTCCTAAATTTAGAAAAATATATTTGACAAAAGGTTCCCGTCATTTTTTGGCCTTTTGTGATTATTCCATTGAGAAACGAAACAAATCTGCGTAGCTGTCCTTCACAACGGAAGTGCGGGAAGTGATATTTCGCTAGGCGCATTTTGTTTTGAGAGTATAGATCTAGACATTCTAATTTTTTAGGTCTCTAAAGATTTATTTCTCCATTCCAGTTGAGTGTAAAATATAGTAGGCCAATGACTTTCAGTTGATGTTAATGCAGCGATCATTCCTTTCATTGAAAGGGGGCCCGGCTGGCATATTATTATAATACTGAATGTTTATGAGCATTCATTCGACCCGCATGATCCCCTAGGTCCGCAAATGCTCAACTTTTAGATGTCATCGTTTATTAAAAAGTAATATCAGTATGGGTTATTGCTGCCATTGATGCTATACTCGAAACACATGGTGGGTTTCTGCTTCATGATTGTTGGTGCGAGTCCACTTGACTGTCTTCTGCGATATTTCTTCTTTGAAATGATGGTCTACCACCAAGCCATTCTAACAAGAATTGTTCTACTTGATGTTCAACTAGTCTACTATATTATTCAACAACCTTGACCTTAACTCTAACTCTAAGCCTATACCTTACATTAAAGGGGGGGGGGGGGGCTACACCCCAAAGTCCCGACTCGGCTCAAAATTATGGAATTTGAGTTGTAGACATTTTAGCTTCCTCAGCCTCTCCTACAACTATTTCATTGCCTTAGAACTCCCCAAAACCCGATTTCTTACCATATAGGGGATTTTTTTGTCGCCACCATTTCCTCATAAAGTCAATATTTTTTTTATTAGTTGTTTTCTCAAAACGAGATTTTGCTCAATACTTTTTTGAATAACTCCACCATTCTTCATACAATCTTCATGAAATTTCACAGAATAAAGAGAAGAGATAATACTAAAAATTTGAATTTTTGATATATGGAATTGATTTTTGTTGGTGGTGTCTGGAGTGTGGATTTTCACGGATTTTTTTACAAATTTGAATACTACCTCATTAAAAAAGAACAATTAATTTCCATGAGCAATAAGTACGGTTTTCATTACGCAAGACGTGTCAACAAAATCCAATATGGCCGCCGTATCCTTGAAAACTAAACTTTTTCTCTAATTTGATTACAGATTTTAAAACTCCTCACTGTGCTTGTTATATGAGTGAAATATGGTATAATATGGTCCGCTAATAAGCAAGATAGCCTTCAGGTGAAGCCCCCTCCCCCCCCCCTCCTTAAACTTAAGCCAAACTCTATCTTAAACCTAGTACTAGCCCTAGACCTAGTGATAAACCTAGCCCTGTACCCAGCCCTAGACTCAGCTTTCTTCTGCCCTATTTTCAGCCCTCCTTTCGTATTTCTTGCATTTCTAAATACTGCCAAGATCCTGCCTTCGAAATGACCCATTCGTGCCTAGTATGGCCTAAAATTCACTTTGAAATCACCAGAACAAAAATACCAAAACAAAAACGTATCGAGTCTATCTGCGCAAGAGTAGAAACTGCCACGGAAAAGACAAATCACTTATGAAAAGTCACACAAGGCCACTCTTGACCTGCACCGGCTGAAACTGGGTGAACAAACTTGATAAATTCGCTCACACCAAGTACCCTACTGTTTGCTTAATTATCCGTGGCTGAACATTGCACACTAGCCCTGTGCCGAGAGCAGAACAGTCGTGTCCGCTTGGGGAATGACGTATTGAGTGACGGATGGTTTTTTAAAAGACTGAGATCCTCTTGCGGTACGTTGCCTACTCATATTTGTGTAGCATTCAGAGATACTGTGTCATAGTTTAAGTAAGGTTTTACGGCGCTCGCAACTGCATTAGGTCACATGAGTGCCAAGGGATGGAAGTCAACAGAGTAGTCCAAACGGGGAATCAGGCTTACTCTGTTCACTTCTCAAGCCTCAACAGCACAAAGTCTGCAGCAACTATCAAGGCACCCCGGAAATATCAGTTCATAAGAGAGTGACAAACATACCAAAGAAGTAGAGAAAAAATGACGAAAGTAAGGATGAGGAAAGAAAAAGTAGCAGTTCCCCCCACGTTGTTTCGGCACAGTATAAACATGGCATTGATAAATTAGCTCATTTACTATTCTATCGTGCATAAGAACATGTTAATATTCCCCCCTTTGGGAATGGCCTAGAGACACTTCAGTCAGTAGTGCTGCCCTGGTTGGGGGGGGGGGGTACTGTGTCAGTGAAGCGTCCATTTATGCGAATGTTAGAAAAAAATCCATTACCTCTCGCAGATGTTCTGACTCATTGAGAACACTCAAAAGGACAAGTCCTGCATCCATGCTACACTGGCCAAGAAACACATCATTCTTGATCGTTTTGGAGTTTGAAAGAAGAGAAAATTGAGGCCTCAGCGATGCTATACTGTTTATGTCAGGGGCACGAGAGGACACTTTGTTACTGTCATGGTCCATTTATGGGCTAATCTGAAGAAAATTCATGAACATTTTTTCTAACGTTTGCCTTCTGGATCCTTCCCTCGCCCCCTCCCAGTGTTCTTTTTATTGTCTTTCTTAGAATGAAACATCAAATGTTACCGATTCATTAGATATTCAAGTACCCCAAAAGTGTCGTGCTTTGAAGACCCGTGACATGCCTTAATTTTCTCGTGGATCTCCGAGTTTGAAGAGCAGCAGAATCTAAAAGCCAATTCTTGATGGCCACTGCAGACTGAGGCAAACTTGGATGTCAACACGCTTTCTTCAATGTTAGTCTAAAGTGGGTAAAAAATGATAGCTGGTTTACTGCATAATTATAAAACATAACAAATTTACCAATACATTTTCCATCAACAACACACTTAAAAGCACGCCTGTGAAACGCGGCCCAACAGAACGGTGAGTACTTTTAAAAAGGCAATGTGGTGATGTCTAGACGATCTTTTTTTGTGTCGTCTTTTGCTTTTTTTCGGTGGGGGGGGGGGGGTATGCCTACCCTGAAATGTGGGGCAATGTGGTGTCGCTGTCTCAAAATGAGTTTTGTGTTGTAAATAATTTTGTAATTAATGATCCTGTGTATGCACCCAAAGGGCGGTGTTTTATGTAGTGCACAAAAAAAGACACTTTGTAATTACTAGATCTAGATCTTAAATGATCTAAATTGTATCCATAGGGGCGTAAGACGCCTGCATAAAGATTTTAAAAAATACCAACCTTTTTAATCATTACTGATCTACATCCTCCGGGAAAATAATCGGCTAAGGGTATTCGTGCCGCTGTACAGTACACAGCTAACTTCAGAGACAAAGCTTTCGTTCATCTCTCCCTATGACTTTTAATGAGTCGTATGCATGACAAATTCGACGTACGTCATCGTTTTTAAAGAGGTAGCCATTACAATTATTACATTATTTGGCCTTCTGAAATAGTGTTCGCTGAGAAGAATGCCACATGGCTTTCACCCTAAGATCGGTAGATTCCAATTTGCGACTGGTCTTTTAACCCTTTTAGCAGTGACTGGGTGTAATCCACCAGAAGAGGCAGGAGAGGAGAGAAAAGAAAGCAGCAGGTGAGGCAAAAGAAGATGAGCTTATGCAAGCGGGGCTCATTCGTAATTTTTTTTTTTTAATTAGAGGAAAGTGAAAATTTTTGGTATTCGATTTTCTCCTAAAATCAGCAGTTCTAGGTGTTGCGCACACGATATCTCTTGACAGATTTCCTTCAAATTAGCAGAACTTCTTCTTCACTGTTTCTTTTTGGCCACCATTAAACATTTTGCGTTCTCTTTTTTTTTTCATCACTTTTGATATCACAAAATTTAAAGAAAAAAAGGCTGACTTTTTGGGACTGATAGTAAAAAAAAAAGTATATTGAAAATCTAAAAAAAGACAAGAAATGCATTGCTACCTCATTTACTTAATTTGTTGTTTTGAAATTCCTACTTTTGTGTTCAGAACCATGCGCTCGATTTTGATATCTTTTTTTTTTATCTTGAAATTTCAACTTGTTCATGGTTTGCATTTTTTCCACCTTCATTGAATTTATGTACAAATGCACTTGTTCTCAATTTAAAGCTTGGTATCTCAGCTGCAATTTTAAAAAAAAGTAATTGAAAATATTTAAATAATGAATTTTTGGTGAATTTGTTCGTGCCGCCAGTCTTATCAGGTGTATCTCCCCCCTTAAGGCCACTACTATCAGAGATAGTCACAAACCAAATCACGTGCGGGGTTTTCCCACGAACGTGATTCCTTGATTAAAATGTCCTTAGTCATGTATTCTGTGACCGTTGCAAACCTGTCCTGCTATTTTTGTTACAGTTATTGCAACCCCACCCTAATTTGCTTGCCATTTTTTTCGACCTTAAGTCATCTGGGGCAGTTAGACTGGAACTTTTGCTTCAGCTCTGAAGGTTGTGACGCGGCAAGTTTAAGATAAAGTTCATTAGCTTTGGGAATGGTTCGGGGGGGGGGGGGGGGGGGGGGGGGGGGGTGAATGTAAGGAGTACTTGTGCTACTGGACATGGGTTGGTCTGTTTGAAGAGATGGTATTTTGTGCAGCGTTTAAAAAAACAAACAAGTTACCCTTTCTTTTTGTAAGAGTGAAACTCGAACGACAATTTTGCCAGGAATAGGCAATTCCAAAAGTGTGCTCCAAGTGTAAAAAAAACCAGTCACAAATTGAAATCTGTTTTCGAAATCGAATCTAACCTATCTTAGGATGAAAGTCATATTTCCATTCTTCTCAGAGAGCAGTATCTAAGATGGCCAAACAATTGATAATTTTAATAGAAACCATTAGAAAAATGATGACCCGCGTCGACGTTTGCATTTGGAAGTCGTCTTTGTAGTATGCGTAATACACCGTGGTACCTTAGGTCCACAGGTCAGTGCAAAGAAGATCTGAACAGGTCTAGAGCCCCCCCCCCCCCTTCCCCCACCCCCGACTCTGGCGTTCTTGTGGTACAATAATTTGTCCTGACCTGTTCAGACCTTTGAACTTCTGGAGTGTACAACCACGAAAGCGGAATAGAGAATCCATCTATACGTCTATTATATATTTGGCAACTTAGAAACACGTTTGTCACTTTTCTCTCAAGATTTATTGCTCTATTCCAGTAGAGTGTAACATGGAGTAGGCCAATGACTTTCAGTTGATGCTAATGCACCGATCATTCCTTTCATCGAAAGGGGGCCCAGCTAGTATATATATATATATATATATATATATATATATATATATATATATATATATATATATATATATATATATATATATATATATATATATATAACAAAGACAAAAACAAAACAAAAACAAAAAGAAAAAAAGAAAGAAAAAAATGATACTAGTGGACTGTGGTAACTAATGCTAAAAGGGGTAACTAAGACCCTTTTACATGTCGATTTACTTATTCATTTTCAGCCCTGCATTCTCACAATTTGAAGAAGCCTCTTTCGTATCTGATGTCACAGTGATGCAGATGTGGCCCCCACAGAGAATTGAGACCCAGGACGTGCGTGATAGGTCAAGTAAGTTCCGAAAGGAAGTCTCAAGTTTACTTTTACCATGTTATGAATTAATTAATTACTATTTATTTCTTCTCATGGAAACATATAGGTACAGTTGCTTGTGAAATGCACGATATTGTATAGATTGAACAGCCCTTGATACAATTTAACCTTATCTAATAAAAGGCAGGACCTCTCAATTTAACACGTTCATTTTCAATAGGACTTTGTCAAAAGAAAAAGAAAAGTCGTCATTATCGTGCACAACGCAGACGTTTATTTAACAGTAGCAGCAGTATTAGCACTAGGAGTATGAGAAGCAACAGAGGCAGCAGTAGCAACAACAACAACAGCAGCAGCAGCAGCAGCAGCAACAGCAGCAGCAGCAGCAGCAGCAGCAGCAGCAACAGCAGCAGCAGCAACAACAGCAATAGCAGCGGAGCAACAGCAGCAACCACAGCAGCGGCAGCAGCAGGAGCAATAGCAGCAGCACAATTAGCACTGTACACACTAAATTACATGTATCAGGACACAGACAATACAAATAATATTAATAGTACACGTCATTTTTTGTGTGTATTATAATATACTCTTGCTTGTTTTGTGGGTTTCTTGTCAAGCTGAGATCTAATTCTCAAGTTTGAGGACCCACCGCAGGTTTCAGGGGTCCAGGGGTTATAGACGCTTCGCGGTCGCACGCTTAAGACTCGAGTTCGATTTCTTTGTTGGGAGAATTTGAATAATAGGTGTGCGACGGGGAAAGACTAGAATAATGTGTACGTTTTTTGAGAGCATATGAACCGAGATATGCATTGTGAAACACAATTGCCGATGTCTGTTTCAGATGTGGCGCTTGATGATGCTTTTATTCATTTTCATTTTTTTTCTTCACAAAATATGTCACGACAAAGGTTTCTTTTTAGGGGGAAAAGGGGGGGGGGGGTATTTCCATTTTTATTATAGATAAAGTCAATGATTAGCAGGTTTATTAGTTTGATAAGTTATCAGAATTTTGTTCTCTCTGTTATGTATTCATCTAATCAAGCTTTTTTTTTTGGAAGGGTTTTACGGCTGTCGCATCTGCATAAGGTCATGTGAGCTTGCAGGACACATAAACATTTTAGTTGGTGGGAAATTTTGAATTTTGCCCAGGTGGAGGCCGAAGCCTACTCTTATCAATTTAAGACCACCAAGGGATCTTTAAAGGGGGGGGGGGAAGCTACACCCCCAAAGATCCTATTCGGCTCAAAATTAAGGAATTTGAGTTGTAGGCATTTTTAGCTTCCTCAACTTCTCCTACAACTATTTCATCGCATAAGAACCCCAAAAACCTCATTTCTTCCAATACCGGCCATGTTTGTCACCACCATTTCCTCATAAGTCAATATTTTATTTTTCTTTACCGGCTGTTTTCTCAAAACGCAACTTTTCTATACACGTTTTTGAATAACTCCACCTTTTCTATTCCAATCTTCATGAAATTTTCACAGAATGAAGAAAAGATGTAATACTAAAAATTTGTCTGTTAAATTGTTTATATATTAATAAGATTTTGTTGGTGGTGTCTTCAGTGTGGATTCTCACGGACTTTTTGCAAACTTGAATACTACGTCAGGAAAAAAAAATCATTTTAACAATTTTCTAATTCGTTTAGGAAAAAATCAACAGTAAAATGTTTAGATCTAATGTTTGTTAACACGCATGCCAAAAAAAGATATAAATTTCCTTGTGATTGAGGATTTCAAGACTCCTTACTATGCTTGTTATATGTGTGAAATATGGTAAACTTCGGTCCACTAATAAGCGAGATAGGCTTCAGGTGTAAACCCCCCCACCTTGACGTGCGCAACTTGCACACGGGACCTCCAAGATTTTTCGCCCTTTTCCGAGAAGGCTAGGCGTAGATCGTTCCTACCAGAAGATCAGAGGTCTGGCTGAAAGACAGCAGTTAGAAGGAGCTCAGGAGTAGCAGTAGAAAGAAAGGATGCAGAAAGATTCATGAGCCTAGAGGATGGGGCAAGGAAGGTGAGGGGGTGGGGGCAGAAAGTCGAGACGAAAGCAGACGACAGAACATTGCTAGAGAGCAGGGAAGGGGGTGAAATGAGACAATTTTAGAGAAGAAAATGTTGCTGTCGCTTCCTGGATTCGAACCCCGGAGCTTTGAATGAGAGGCGAACGCCTTAACATCTAGGTCCCCCTAAACAAGCTTTAACTTATACATTACTTATTCATACACTTCTATCTATTTATAGGCGTTTTCTGTTATTGACCCATTTGTTTATTTATTCGCCCACGTATCTACTGATCTACTGCTACTTCAAAGAGAGAGAGAGAGAGAGAGGGAGAGAGAGAGAGAGAGAGAGAGAGAGAGAGAGAGAGAGAGAGAGAGAAAGAGAGAGAGAGAGGGAGAGAGAGAGGTGTAGACAACGTATGTAGAACCATGGAATCGAGGCGTGGCGAGAGAAGCGAGTGACGTTATCTGCAGCTCGTGTACTTTAATACACAAGGTCACTATCCGGTCACCACAATTTTCCGCATTAACATTCATGATTAATCAGTGAGCAACAGACAGAAAAAAAGATAACAGGAAAACCATGATAGTAGAGCAAAAGAGAGAGAGAGAGAGAGAGAGAGAGAGAGAGAGAGAGAGAGAGAGAGAGAGAGAGAGAGAGAGAGAGTGAGAGAGGGGGGAGAGATAGCGAGAGAGCGAGAGAGAAAGTAGGAGGGGGGAACAGACAGACACAGTCAGGCAGACAGACAGACAGAGCAAGAAACAGAGAGACATAGAGTCAGAGAGACAGAGATATGGGTCAAGGGGTAATGAAAATGGGAAACCAGAAGTTTAATTGTATAAAATTTGGTTGACATACATTAATTATAAATTAAAAGAAAAGAATAACCCCTGCCCCCCCTCCCCCCCCAACTCCCCTATAGAAGAACAACAAAATAGTAACGTAAACCTAAAGGAGACAAGTGGAAAACAGATAGAAACGTTTTTAACAGTCCCATCATAGCCGATCCCACAGCTGTTTAATATAAAAGCAGGGGGTAGTGCGAGGATTACCCTACATTAGCTCAGATTCAAGGAGTGCGTGAGCGAGAGTGAGTACCCTGTGATGCAGTGTGTGGAACAACGAGTAGTATCTCCCACGAAGCGAGTTCTGACTGACAGGGCTTACGTATGGAGCTCGGACTCAGTCATTGATTGTCTTATTGCAGGACCGAGTAGACGAAGTACTGTTTATTTGTGTATGTATTATGAGCTGGTGTGAACAGAGGCTTACAGAGGTAGGACAACGTTTCATTTACGGTGATAGTCGTGTGACATTTTAATTCTAATAAGACGAAATAAGATACCGGTAGGCTTAACAGAAGATTAATAGTTCATGAATCATCAATAAAATGTTGTGAAGTCAGATAGGAGAACTTAAGGTGGCATTTTGTTCGGAAACGCAAGATAAAAATAAAAGGTACAGTTTTTATTTTTTCAGTCGACGATAAGAAATAAACTTCTTTAAAAATTTTTTTTTTTTAGAAATGAGATCAGAAGACTACTTAGCCCCTGCTGCAGATATTTACAACTAAAGTGACATATTTGCAGTTATGATAATTGCCTTAGATAGTTGATGTATGCATTTTTCTGTACTATTTGAACAGAGGTTTTTTGTTAGTTGTTTTTTATGTTTCTTTTTTTTTCTTTTCAATTTCTATTTACTTCTTAGCTTTGGCTGCTTTCTTGTTTTATATTTCTATCCCAAGAAATACCCCCCCCCCCCCAAAAAAAAAGGCTGTGAATGCTGGACAAAATAATCAAAGAGAGTGAAAATAACTTGAAGCAACAGATTTATGGTTTCTTAGAAAACTGTAAAGAAGTCTGTTAAAGAAAAATAAATCAAAAAGAGGTGGTGTTCAAAGAAACCCGAGTAGGCCGTTCAGTAATTGAAACAGTTATAAAAAATGCAGTTTTGGGATATTTGAACAGACATAAGGGCCTTGAACATCTTTATTTCTCGGCAAAAATATCGGGAGTGTAAAGCGGGTGTATAAAACAAAGAGGACTCTGTAATATTTGCACCGATGTTAACAAAAACTTAAAATAAATATAATAGAATTTAAGAAACTTCAAATTTCCCAGTATAAAGAAAGTCAATGTATGTGTTCGAAAAATATGATGCTTAAAAAAATAATCTAAACTAGATTGAGCAAAACGCAAAAACACCTCAGCAGGTTTTCTTATTTGATTTGATTCCGTCAAACGCCCTTGACGACAGAAAGGAAAGTACTACTATCTGCCAGTCTGAATATATAAAACAATGTGTTCTAATCTCGTCCTTCAAAATGTGGAACAGTAAATCATTGGCTTGATTCTGAGGTATGTTATAATTTCCCATAGGGATCAAAATCTAGAATTTCGTAATTTCTTAGTTTCAAATTTATGAAAATCTGGTTCTACTGGCGTAGTCTTAAGGCTCAATCCGAGTGGGTTCGAGCATTTCTCGTCCGTGGAACTACATTTTATCGGGAGAATTTATTCGCTTTCAAAATAACTAGAGCGCTCGGAGTGTGTACGATTCGATTTCACGAGTTTCCAATGTGTCGTCCGTTCACGGGACCGGATCAACTAAGTGCAGCGCTTAGATTTGATCCATGATTCGACAAAACCTCCAGGCGGGAGGGATTTTAGAGACCCATTTTTTCTCTAATCTCAAGTTCGACTACAGATTTGAAATCAGCTTGAAAAGTGACACTAGTTTAATACCAAACAAACATATATAACATTAGTAGCGCCTGCAATTCAGCCTTCTTCTTCTCAGCCAATAAAATAAGGAGCATCAAAGCTATACTAAGCCCCTAACAAAAAAGTAAGACTCTCCGACGCTGTTCTGATCATCTAGATCTAGATCTAGCATGCATTCACGCCCTAACCCTGACCTACTTACTAGCTACGGTCAACCAGATGAGGTAAGCTAAAATGTCACTCCAAAATTCCTACCTGGAAAAAAAGAACGAGAGAGAACGAAGCCACTCCGCGCGTGGTCTCGTCCGGCTTGGAACCGTTCTCGCACAGGAAATCTCGTCCAAGAAACGCTCGAATCCTCTCAGTGGGCACCCTTAGGGATAGACCTGTTGAAAGCCTCCTTCGTTTAAATTCTGAGGTCTGAAGAGTGTGTGTTGTTTTCGTTTTGTTTCTTGTTTTGTTTTGTTTGTTTTTTGTTGTTTTATTTTTTAGAAAGGGGGGGGGGGTTTTTTTTTTTTTTTTTTTTTTTTCCTTCTAAAACGTGACATTAAGGTCGACACAACTGAATTTTATTATAGACTGAATGCTAAACTAATCATTGGAAAACATGATAGCTGCTAAAAAAAATCGGAAATGTGTTTGCCTTTTTTTTCAACATACCTCCCTTATCTCTGTATATAAAGTCAAGTCAAGACAGCTCATCTTGTTGACGTAGGTTTATTTACTGTAACTATGAGACAAAAAAAATCAAGGTGAAATGGTTTGTCAGGTAAAGAGGACTGTGATACCAAGACAGAGGGCAAAGTACGAGGAGACCAAGAGAGAAGGAGGAAGAAAATTCAAAGAGTGCGAGAGAGAGAGAGAGAGAGAGAGAGAGAGAGAGAGAGAGAGAAAGGGGGGCAGGGAGAGAGATGATCTTATCATTATTATTTGGTTATCATTTTGATATTTTGTCCATTATCGTGTACTATTTATCTATGTTTTACTATTATTCTAACATGCATTGTCATTATCTTTGATATCATACTATTATCAAGTGTATTGTTATAAAGCAAGAACTGAAAGAACGTTTTTCCATAGATGTGAGCAATAAATTTCAAGCTCTGGAAAACACTACTCAATCGGAAGAACTATGGAGGAAAATGAAAGACTCAACAATGGAAGTTTTGGAAGAAAATATCCCCTCGAAAGATAAAAAAGCAAATTAAAAAAAGGATGACCCAGGACGTAATAAGACTAATGGAAGGGAGAATACAGGTATATCCAAATGAGGAAAAATAAAGAAAAAATGCAATGAAACAAAAGAAAAATGGATAAATGATCAGTGTCAACAAAGAGAGAAGAACTGAAATAAAGACAACATATACATGTGTATATGTATTCCAAAATCAAAGAAGTAAGGACAATAAAAGGACGCTCAAATACAGAGTGCATAAATTCAAAAGGAGGAGATATTTTAATGGACAAAGGGAATGTCTTAAGCAGAAGGTCAGAATACCTATAAGAATTTTTCAAAGATATTAAAAAAGAAAAACCGGTAATAAAGAATGAAGTAAATGGACTACCAACGCTGAAAGCAGAAGACCAAGCTGCCATCAGGAAAATGACGCAAGGAAAAGCCACAGGGCCAGATAATATTCCAGTTGAAGTGATTGTCGCGCTTGAAGAACTAGGCACTGAAATAACAACAAAGCTCATAAATTCTATTTATGACAGCGGTGAGATTCCAGAAAATATGATGGAGTAAGTTTTTATAGCTTTACCTAAAGCACCAGGTGCCAATGAGTGTGATATGCATAGAACAATTATAATTATCCTAATGGGCCATTTTACAGAAATATTGCTGTGAGTACTAATGGGAAGAATAAGAAAAAGTCTAAGACCAGAGATACCTAATACACAATTCGGATTTGTTCAGTACAAGAGCACCAGAAATTCTATATTCACCTTAACAATGATAATGGACAGATGTACTGAAGCACTGAAAGACCTGTATTTATAGTTCATAGATTATTCAAAGGCGTTCGATAAAGTTGGACACGATGAGCTACTGGAAAAGCTTGACGTAGATGGAAAAGATCTAAGAATTATCAGGAATTTGTGCTGGGACCAAAACGCTGCTGTACGAATTAATGGAGAATACAGTGAAGATAAGTAGATTAGAAGAGAAGTGAGGCTAGGATGTGTTATGTCCCCAGACCTCTTAAACATATACAGTGAATATGACTATCAAAATGAAAGTTTTGAAATGCTACGTATGGTCAACCCTTCTATATGGCTGTGAATGCTGGACAATAACTAAAGACAGTGAAAATAAAGTAGAAGCAACAGAAATGTGGTCTCTTAGGAGACTGCTGAGAATATCGTGGAGAAAAAGAAATCAAATGAGGTAGTAATTGATGAAGCCCACGTGGGACGCTCACTGTTAAAAACAATCAGGAAACGACAAATGCAGTTTTTGGGTCACCTTTAGACATAAAGGTCCATAAAGGTCTTGAACATCTAGCAGTCACTGACTAAATGGATGGCAAACGAGGAAAGGGTAGGCCCAGAGCAACTTACTCAGGGAACCTTAACCAAATGGGTAACGGGGAAAGAAAAGGGTAACGTAGCTTTTTTAAGAGCCTCCGAGCAAAGGAATGAAAGGAGAACCATGATCGCCTATATTTCTGCAGATCTGGCACTGGATGATGATGACTATTATTATTATAAAGTAAAATGCCCTTAACAATAATATTATGGAGAAAAAGACAAAAAGGCCATCAAGGTCAAATGTAAGGGATTACATACCTTCAAAGGCGTTTAGCCTTTCAAATGTTTTCTCTGATCAGACACAAGCTGTCAGCATGTATTGAGTACTCATTAAGCAAGCCTTAAGCGCTTTAACATCAAAAGGCATGAACTCGATTCCAACGTCGACAAAAATATGTTTCGAGGTGTATCCATGTCTTTGTGCTGGGATTCTCTTTGCCCCTCAACAATGATTGGCTCTATTGGACAAGCTTAAGGCAGCCACCCTCCTTTTTATTGTACCCTGCCCAATTCTATCACCTGGCGCTTTTGTGTTTAGTAATAACAACAAAGTGTGCAGCATTTTGAATTTTGAAATTAGCTGTTTGTCTTAGAGTAAACACACAGAAGAGTGCATATAAATAAATAAAAGAATAAATAAATAAGTAAATATGTTACTTCACTTTTATAACGTTTATTGGTAAGTTACACACCTGCGTGTTGCCATAGCCCTAACTGGGGAAGGTTACCACAACTGATTAGGGGTTAATTGTTTAGATCACGTTTGTCCTACATTCTTCCGCTCTTTCGAACCGCGAGGAGGGCACCCTCTGTCCCGCTCCCTAGTGAAGTCACCTTTACAGCCTCTTAGGTAAGATAAGATAAGATAAGATAAGATAAGATAAGATAAGATACATCTTTATTGTCCAGATCCTGGCACATTGATTTGGTGTTCCACCACGTGTACACACACATACACACACACACACACACACACACACACACACACACACAAACAAACAAACAGACGCACACACGTGCACACATATGCACACACAAGTAGGCTTACAATCACATGCATAATATAAATGAGCAGCAATATAAACAATAATAATCGTAAGCTAGATACACACTCAATGTTATTTTGATGCATGCTCTAAGGTCGTAAGTATACTTATACAAGATGGTTAAGATGGAAGCATTTTGATAGATGATGGTAAAAATGACCTTCTTTATCTTTCTTTGTTACAGATCAGAAGCCTAGGTCTTTTACTTCTGACTGATGTTTTTATTTGAGGGAACAAGGGATGTTTGTTGTCTAAAAAGATGGGATTAATTTTCTTAGTGCAAGCTGTTATGTACAATTCATCCAGATGGAGTGGAATTGTGCTGATGCTGGCGTAAAATATTAAAAACCTTTGAGAGATGAGTGATTAAAAATTAACGAATAATAAAGCAGAGATCGACGGTTGGTCACATGAGCACTAACGGGTCATATATTGTGTACCTGAAAATGCCGACTGCTCTGATTTCTAAAAGAACAGGAATTATACGCAATAATATAACACTGTAAATCTGTTTACGAGGCACGAGTTCCAAATCTAGCGTCCATATCCGACATGATCGAGCCAAATGGGAAAATGAAACCGAGCCTAAGTATTCGGCTACTGGCACCAGCAGCAAAAGTTGTTGTTGTGATCTCGGAGAGAAAAGACAAACAAACAGAAAAACCACGGACAATTCTGATCGCACTTTTTAACCAGTGTGGGATCGAGTATCTAGCAGTAACAGGTGAAAGAAAAGCTACAAAAACAGGCAGTCAGTTTTCTCTCTCTCTCTCTCTCTCTCTCTCTCTCTCTCTCTCTCTCTCTCTCTCCCTCTCTCTCTCACTCACTCTCTCTCTCTCTCTCTCTCTGTCTATTAGATCTATCTGTCTGTCTATCTATCAGATCTATCTATCTATCTATCTATCTACCTGTTTGTCGCTGTCTGTCTCCCCCCC
>NW_004797333.1:276124-276959 GCF_000002075.1 Aplysia californica | reverse complement strand
TCATATTTATTTTTCAATTTAATAATTATTATTATATTGCACTATTAGTAGTAGTAGTAATAGCAGTAGTAGTAGTAGTAGTAGTAGTAGTAGTAGTAGTAGTAGTAGTAGTAGTAGTAGTAGTAGCAGCAGCAGCAGCAGCAGCAGCAGCAGTAGTAGCAGCAGCAGCGGCAGCAGCAGCAGCAGCAGCAGCAGCAGCAGCAGCAGCAGCAGTAGCAACAGTGTGATCATCAATATTGATAATCATAATTTTATCGTCACTCAGGGGCGGCTCGTGGGTCTAAAAAGTGGGCGTGAACAATTAGGTTAAATCAGGTTGAAGATAGTCAAAGGCATGTAAATTAGATGTTTTTTTCATCCTACCTGTTTTGAGAAAATCTATTTGAAGAAGAAGCTTTCCTTTCGTTCTTTGGCTGGAGCAAAAGTGTCCATTATTATGTTGACGAAGTTGGGCATGCTGTCAATGATGCCCTTGTGGATCGACATAAACGTACGTCAGTGCGATTTCTGGTATTTTGCATACTTCTCTAAATGTTGTCTCGAATTTGTAGTCCTTCAGAGTTGAATAAAGGCCCTGGATTATACATGTACGACAATGAGGAGATTTAAATATTTCATTGCAATGTAATACTTATAATTCTGTTTGTAAATTGATTTTAAGCAAAACAGTAATATTTCTGTAAATGATCCTAAAAGAACTGTTGGAAACGACTTTTGATACTCCTGGAATTTGGATGAATCGCAGATTGAGAGTGCATTGATTTTATTTTGCTTCAAGAAACTGTCACAATTTGAGTAACTATTTTGTTACAGGCCTGCTTTGCAGCAATTTCGT
>NW_004797333.1:271025-274885 GCF_000002075.1 Aplysia californica | reverse complement strand
TATTAATATTTATGAACTAAGAAACTCGGTCAAAACGTCATCGTTGTTTGGGTCGTCCCATAGAGCATTTTCCGACAGAGATTACACCACTGAACATACTATTTTTTACTTGGGTGAAGCAAAAGAACTTGGTATGGTATATTAGATGTTGTAGAGCTGTTGTAGATGTTGTAAGGAGCGAATAGGCTCTGGCGAGGAACTTGTACGTAAAACTGATTGGATGATGGATGGTAAAGGTTCAGTTGTTGTCACTTTGAGGGTGTTGGCCGCTAAAACTTTTGGGCGGCAGTGCACGACCGTGCTGTATGGACCAGCAGCCCCTGTCGTCACTGTTGTCATTGATACAGTGCCTATCGTTTGTTACATGGCTGACGACCTGTAGACCCCAACATAGCCGCTTTGTTATTGTCCCTTGTCCGTCTGGTGAAGCAGGCTTTGATCTCTGCGCGATCTCGCCTGTTGAAAAATGGTTAAAATGGTGTAGGTTTAAACGCTCCTATCAACATTGTTAGGTTATTAAGGAGGCGAGTCCTCCGATTTTAACGTCCATCTTTTAAAGTACCGTCTCGCATTTGAAACACGTACACTTTATGTAAATGTGATGAGCTAGCATAATAGGACAATACAAGTAAACGTTGTTTTTTTAAAGCACTGTCCTCTTCAAACACCTCGTAGCTTGCAGTTTTTTGGGATTGTTTTCCTAGATAAAGGGAGATCTTTCATTAACTTTGTTGGATGATCTGGTGTGGTTTTCTCCTTCTTCCATATCAAACATCTATCGTCCCGATCGCTCGTCATTTTCTGGGTTTGTTTCTCTCTAATATTCAGCGCTTAGATCTATAAGACCTAATTGTGTTGCAAGTGCCGTAAAAGCCTTACTACAACTAAATACTAATGAAGTATAAATGACCTTCAGTTTTGCTGGTCCCTGCCTCCTGCAGTTTTTTTTTCGGCGTTATTTCTTTTCTGCTTCCACTTTTTCTTGAAGTTTGACGTCCTCTACACCCAATAGCAAGTAACTTCAAACATGGAGTGCTCGGGTTATTTTCAATTTTTTGTAAGTGTTTTACGGCGCTCGCAGCTGCATTAGGTCATAAGAGCGCGCGGGACACATAACATATCATTTTTAGTTGGTAAGAAATTTTTAATTTGGCCGGGGTGCGGCCGAAGCCTACTCTGATCGATTTTGGACCATCAAGGGACCTTTAACATGCGCAACTTGCACCTGAGACCTCCAAGATTTTTCGCCCTTATCCGAGAAGGCTAGGTGTTAGATCTTACCTTCCATAAGATCAGGGGTGTGGTTGAAGGGCTTCAGAAAGTGTCAGGACCCGGGGTGGGGGGATGAGGGGGGGGGGGGGGGAGAAGGTGGGGCTTGGGGGTGGGGTGCGGTATCAGGAAGTGGAGACGAAAAGCAGACGACAGAATATTTTTAGAGAGTAAGAAAGGAGGTGAAAGGAGAACATTGTAGAGAAGAAAATTTTCCGTCGCTTTCCGGATTCGAAACCGGGACCTATTGAATGAGAGGTAAACACTATAACCTCTCGACCACAAGAGCCCCCGCTTTGATTATGTCACTTTTAATTGTCTGGGTAGAATGTTAAGAGGAAAGTGGGTCCACCTATGGCAGAGGACAACAAAATATATACTCCAAAAGGAATACTTCTTAGACATTTAGACAGAGGAAAAGACAGACAGATAGACACACACGCACACACACACACACACACACACACACACACACACACACACACACACACACAAACTCGCTCTCTCTCTCTCGCTCTCTCTCTTGCTCTCTCTCTCTCTCTCTCTCTTTCTCTTTTTCCCTCTCTCTCTCTTTCTCTCTCTCTCTCTCTCTCTCTCTCAAACTCACCAACGGAATGTAAGAGAGAGGGAAAGGAGAGAGAGAGAGGCAGAGAGAGAGGAGAAAGAGAAAAAGAGAGAGAGAGAGAGCGCGCGCGCGAGAGAGAGAGAGAGAGAGAGGGGGAGGGGGAGAGAGAGAGAGAGAGAGAGAGAGAGAGAGAGAGAGAGAGAGAGAGAGAGAGAGAGAGAGAGAGAGAGAAAGAGAGAGAGAGTATCGGCTCATCCTGAATGGGTCAGTAATAACTCGGGCACGCAACTTACGAGAGGAAAAACGACCGGCAGTTGAGTGAACCAGGAAGCGCAGCGGGTCAATTTCCGTTTGATTATTGCCCCAAAACAAATCACGCCCAAATACAAAACAGGCTACATCTTTCCGGTTTCAAAATTATTCCATCATATATAGCCGAACTTACTCGAACGACCATCTGTATAAAACAATCAGTTGTACAAACAGCAGCATCCCTTTTCCTCCCTTGCGTATCTATTTTTTGAACATTGTAATAACATTATGTTGTGTAAGATGACCACCTGTCTAAGACGGCCACCCTTCTCCTCAACAATGAGAGCCCACTTTATATACTATCGACGGCACTACTATTTTAATATCTGAAACGGTACACTTGAACGTTGTTCCGGTACATTATAGTATGCGTGCACAATGTGAGCCGAAAGAAAGGCAAGGGGGGGAGGGGGTGTCACGCGCACTGGTGGAGCACTTAACTGTAATAATAAAAGCAAGCGAGACCGGTTTCCCATGGTACGCACGTTTTGCAGCAGTTTTTGCGCGGAAAAGAAATACAACAAGTGCATGGATACCGGTAGAATAAATTATTATTCACTACAAGTGACGTTTTAATATCATGAACGTCAGAAAAAAAACCTGTAGGCTATCAGCAGAAAAATTGACTTTGAAGGATTTTTTTTTCACTCATTCAAATCTTTTTCATCTGCTAATGTTCATCTACTATGCCCTAATTTTCTTTATCAAAGTCCTGGGAAGGATCCTGGTTAACCATACCGGTACAATATATTATTCACGACAAGGTACATTTTTATATCAGGGACGTCAGTTTTCAAAAACTAGGCTATCAACAGAAAAGCTATAACATTAAAGAGGTTTTTTTTCATTCATTCGAATCTTTATCCCACACCCCCCTAATTTTCATCTACTATGCCCTACATCTCTTTATCCAAGTCCTGGGAATGGTACTGGGTAAAATGTCTTGTCGGTCACCAGCTGCGGTATTGATTGATAGCTGTTTCTCAACCCAACATGGTGTTATGTGTCAACAAACTAAACAAGGCGATGAAAAGGCGATACGGCGCAACGTTTTTGTGGAAATGGAACTCGGTGTCGCCAGATATTCTCTGCTATTCTTAAAAAGACTAAGGGATTTTTTTTGAGCATTCAGATCAATGACTTTAATAAATGTTCGATGTTATATCGTGTCAATTTGGTGCGTTTTTTGAGCATTTTTATTGTCCATCATACTTTTCCGTTATCTTGATTGTTGCATCAAAAGCATCATCTCTTAAATGGTGGATTTAGTTCCTGTTTAAAAAAGAAGAGTAAGGCTGACAGACAGACTGACAGACAGACCGACAGACAGACAGACAGACAGACCGACAGACAGACAGACCGACAGACAGACACACAGACCGACAGACAGACAGACAGACAGACAGACAGACAGACAGACAGACAGACAGACAGACAGACAAAAATATTTATTTTCGAATAAACCTTGTTATAGTATAATCATTTTAGTCAAATTACAAAACGGGAACATGTAAATGAGAAATGTGATAAACGCACCAAGAAATCTACATCTGTAATGGAATACGTGAGTCACGCTGGTCTAGAATAAGGAAATATGAAAATGATGATAATAATAATGATGGTACTACTACTACTACTACTACTACTACTACTACTACTACTACTACTACTACTACTACTACTACTACTACTACTACTACTACTACTACTACTG
>NW_004797333.1:261851-269620 GCF_000002075.1 Aplysia californica | reverse complement strand
ATAATTGTTTTTACATAGCGTATTTCCAAAAATTCTACAGCATTTTTTAAGCTACACAATGCAATTTTTATTACCCCAGCACACCTTAGAACTTTCAGAAACATTCTCAGTTGCACGTGAAGCATACAGTGCAAACATCCGATTGAGCGTTCTTAATTTAATAGCAATGACATCGAACGCCCAACGAATATCTCTCCAACCCAGAAAACGCCTCCTTTCACAGTTATGGTCGTGACGTCAAATTTCAATAAAGGCAGCGCAGGCCTACGAACAAGAAAGTTTTCATCTCGCCACTCGGCCGGACATGAATCACGCTTGTACTCCCAGAGCGCGCACTCTTATGGTCACCGCTCTTTGCTCTCAAACAAAGACTTAGTTGCGGAGCATGCACCCTATGGGTCGTGTCGATTCAATAAAATGAAGGCCAAAATACGAGTCTCTACGTAGTCGAGTGAGGACGGCACCCTCCCCACCCCCTTTTTTCAGCCTTTCATTAGCTCCAATTTGAGTCAAATTGGTGCGTTCTTTAGTGAATAGGAAATGTGCCTAAGTCAAAGTGCACAATCTAGGTTATTTTGTACAAGTCTGTGGTTTCATGCGATCTGAACTGGCTCTAGTTCTTCCCTAAACAATGTCTTTATAATGCACAGGTGCACGATCTAGGATATTGTAATAAAAGTCAATGGTATCACGTGACCTGTATTGCATGTAGTTCTTTCTCAGACCACGTCTCTATAATGAACAGGAAATACATTACAGTGCACGATCTAGAATCTAGAGTATTGTGATACACGTCTATGGTATTATGTAATCCGTACTGGCCCTAGTTCTTCTCCAAAGCATGCCTCAATAAGGCATAGACGATAAATTATATTACAGTGCGCAATCTAGGATATTGTGATACACATTTTGATATACATATACGTACGTGATCTATATTGGCCCTAGTTCGTCTATAAACCTTGTCTGCATAATGCACAAGTGCGTAATCTAGGTTATAAAACAAGCCTATGGTATCACGTGGTCTGTTTTCACCCTTCTTTTCCCCAGACCATATCTCTAAAATGAACAGGAAATGCACCAGAGTGCATGATATAGGATATTGTGATACAAGTGTATGTATGGTATTGAGTCATCTGTACTTACCCTTGCTCTTCCTCAGACTATGTCGACTGCCGGCAAGAAGGCCAAGTGTGAACTCCCTCCGTGCCGGGTGTGTAAAGACACGGCAGCCGGCTTTCACTACGGCGCCAATACTTGTGAGGCCTGCAAGGTGAAGACCTGTTTCCGGTTGTCATTGTTGTTGTTGTTGTTGTTGTTGTTGTTGTTGTTGTTGTTGTAGTTGTTGTTGTTGTTTTTGTTGTTGTTGCTGGTTGTGGTGGTGCAGTTATTGCTGTTGTTGTTTGTTATTGCGGATGTTATTTTCATGCAAAGAATTTTCCTTTCCTTTCTGTTTCTGCGAGTATGTTTTTTCGGTTTCCCCTTTGTTTGTTATTAATAGTTGTAAACCGCATTGAGCATGGATATGCGTTGTAAATATTTATCAACATTATGAAAATCATTCTTTTAGTGTCAAGTTTCGTATTCGACCAACATTATTTTAGACAACGTGTGTAAATAAATACCATTATGTTATTGTGTCCCCTGGAAGAGGAGAGGAATACCTTTATTTGAAAGTTACTTGTTTGTATTAAATTGCTGTATTCATAAACCATAATATCGCTGTTCACATTTCGCTGACTCAGTACATCGCAGTTTTTGCTTCTTTCTGACATTTGTAAAACCAGGTAACTCCTATGAACACCATGTTGGTTGAGGTTTTTATTATAGTCACTGGTGAGAACCTATCCGAAATATTACTTTGGTAAAATTATTAACAGTCACAATTTAAAAAAAAACCCTTCTATATACCGTTTATCTCTTATACTCCACGTTAGGAAAATGTTCATGCGAGAGCAAGGTGCAAGGAGAGTTTGTAAACATATAAAGTATGTTAATACTTCCATTTACCTAGATAATTTCCATGCTGTACCGCTATCACTATGTACTATTATAGAACTACAGCTGTATTATAAATATGTCGTGTCTACTTTGCAGGGTTTTTTTTCTTATTGTCAGAGGCTCCTGCCTACCCCTCCCCCCCTGCCCCCTCCCTCTGACCCGCCCCCACTCTTGTTATTCGCAGAGGAATCCTGTTTTCTTCTTTTAACTTATCCTGCCTCTTCTCTCCCATTGCCTGTCGAACAGCATTGTTCACTTGAAGTAGGGCATTTAACCCAAACAGAGATCTATATTTAAAACGTTTCTACTTTTACCCGGAGCTATTGGTATAACACTAATTGGTGTTATCAAGTAAAATGTAGGCTGTGGATTATAACAACAAAAGAGTCCTCCGAGTGAGAGCAGAGGAGGCTCGAGGGGAAAAGCTAAGACAGACAGAAGCAGACAACAAACTCTGTTTCGAATAAATTATCGGACACCATTTTCTCGTAGTTGAATAAATAAAAGGGATGAAACATAAGGTAACCGCTAAATATAATCTTTTGTCGGTGTTTTCTTACACCCCCATCGACACAGTTAAGTCGAAACACTCACGAATATACAAACACACAAATATACAAGCACACATAAATACACGCGTATGACAATATCACGTCTGTTTTATGACCCTTTACCTCAACAGGGCTTCTTCCACCGTAGTCTCAGACGAAAAGGTGAATACAAATGTATCGGTACCGGCAGCGGTTGTATCGTGGGGCCAGGCAAGCTCAGGTCCTGTCCCAAGTGTCGATACAAACGATGTATCGATGCTGGAATGTCAAAGGCTGGTAAGTACATCCTAGCAGTTGATATTTGGTTTGATATAATTTGAAATATATTGACATAATAACAGCCATGTAGAGCCTGGAAAAAAAGAAAGACAAAAGCAAAATGACCAAAAGTAGCAAAGAAGGACACACAACTGACTTTTCAACCAATTGTTAGCTGCAGAGACTATCCTCGGATCAGCCCTTCTTTGAAAGCTTTCGTTACTCCCTCGTTTTGCCTTGATTTTCTTTTCTTTTTATATGTACTTACCCAACATTAACAAAGCACGAGCTACCCTTCTCCACATATTGTTGAGACTTTGAACAAGATTTGAAAAGAAAACTATGGTTGTTTCCATTATGACACACAATTTAAGGAAGTGAAGAAACCCCCCAAACAAACAGCCCCCCCCCCAAACCTGACCACAACAAACGAAAACAAAACAGACACATACACACTCATACACAAACACAGACAAACACACTCACACACACACACACACACACACACACACACACACACACACACACACACACACACACACACACACACACACACGCTCACAAGGGCGAGTATTTGTGCACATTCAATTCTTCTTTTCCAAGAAAGCTTGCAGAGAGTAAATTTTATTTACAGTCTGTGTCACTCATGAGGACCTAACCGAAGTTTCATGTTCCAGTGGCAAAACAATGGCCAAATGTTTCAATATTAAGCTTTAGGCAGGTGTACATGTTGGACATTCACTTTGATGAATGGTCTTTTGTTTCTTGTTCTCGGTCGTAGATTACAACAACACAAAAAATGATGCACGACATAGAACCTAACAAATACTGTTTTTTTATTACCCCCCCCCCCTCCACCCTCTTCCACACTCACCCACCTCCCACTGCGCAGCAATTAAGACTGGTCGTTACACATACGCAAAGAGAAGTCGAGACACCCTGGAAATCCAACGCCTGCAGCAATTGGGACTGCTTCAAAGCCTCGAGGGATCCTCATCTAGCCTTTCCCAGCTGCCGTATGCCTCGCCATTCCCGGCGCACGCCTCTAGCGGTCATTCCTCTCCAAGCTCTTTGGCATCACCTTCGACCACAGTTGGCTCCTCCTTGTCTCCTGCAACAAGTCCTTTAGATATCACCACTTTTTCTGATCTGACATACCCCTTGAGTCCACAAAGCCACGCATCGCCCCTCCCATCCTCCTTCTTGACTCCACCCCATTTCTCACCTCCGTCCAATCAAGCTCCAACCCCTACGTGGTCGGATTCTAGACTCAATGATTTTAGCCCTGTTTCTCACGACAGTGAGCAGCCTGAATATGACGCCATCAGCGATTGCGAAGTACAGTACTTCAAGGATGTATTCAACACCAACCAATCAGAACCCCAATTTTTGTCCCCGCCTCCCAGCCACGCTAGAGATGATGCTGCTGCTGACCAATCAGAAGATAAGAGAGGACAAATACTAAATTTTGACAATCTACCCACCTTCTTAGACGCTGTCATTTCTACCTGTAAAAACGACAATGACATCACAAAGAACGATTGGTGTAAATTTTCAGAGTGCAACCCCACCACTTCTGCAGTGAATGGCCATATGGAAATTTCAACAACTACCCCACCAAGCTCAAAGTGCACCATCTCGCCCACTTCACCCGCCATCACCTCCACATTTGCCCACCTCCCATCTTGTGGCTACTCTAAACTCAGAAGCGCAACAGGCGATACGGCAGAGACTGAGGGGACAGATATTCTCGACCTTTCCGATAACGTGGTTACCTCCTCAAAAAATGATGGCCTCATAGGCAATGACCTTCTTTTTGATTGTTTGTATCGAGGCGTCTCCCCTTACTTCGACAGAGAGAAAAATGAATACAACTATAGCTGCAATTCGAGTTTAAAGCGAAAACAATCACAAGGTTTTCAAAACAGCAAGAAGAGAAAGGAAAATAATGTACCCGAAGCTTTGAAATCGGACGATTTCAACACATTGTCAAAAACGCTTCATGGATTCATTAACAGTAAACATGAATTTGCTGAATATCTATCGACACCATGCGACTTATTTAGCTCTGAAATCAAAAGAGAGTTTGCGGAAGCTGGAGGATACCCAGGGCAGCCGGATATTGAGAATGAGGTTCTCAAAACTAAAACTCAGTCAAACGATTTGCAAGATATTGAGAACAAAGTGTTGTTGTTTCAACATTCAGAATCTGTCCTTTTCAAAAACTCTGGCAATCAGCTCAGTTTGGTTCTCAATACCCCAAGGAAAGTACCAGATGATTTGAGTAGAAATGGGGAAAACTATCAGATGGACTGTGTCATCAAAAGAGAGGATTGTCCCCAAGACGAAAATAAATTTTGGAATGTCGGGGGACAATTTGGTGTCGCTGATTTAACTCCGTCTCTGAACAATACGGAAAACAGCCATTGTGCTACCTCTGCCAAAAACTCACATTTTCATCTGCAAAGGGGCCCAGTTAATTCAGATCCCCTGAACTTTCAGAATATACATTTCATCGGTCGGTCAGGCCAGGTCCCTTCCTCTAGTTACAATTATCCAGACCAGTCGAGACAGATTCCATTTTCAGAGGACAGTCGTTGTCTTTTCACAAAACCAAGGCCAACTCCTCACAGCCCCAAATCGTCACCTACCTCAGAGCCGAGCCCTTTGGCGTTTTCGTTAAACAACCCACAATTAACGTTTTCTGACATCTTTCCGCCTCATTTGACACCCAACCCAACTACCTGTGGCAGCACCCCTGCGTCTTCGGTGGCATGCATTGAAAAGACCTCGGCGTCACTTGGCGGAACAGCTGCTGTAACATCATTTTCTGAGATAACTCACGCGGCGTCATTGCCTCAAACGTCTCCAGTGACGTCGATGACAGTCATTTCTTCTGTCCCGTCGGTCGCTGAGATGTCCCCTGCGACGGCCTCAACCTTTGATCTTGACCTGCCATCTTGGACTGACCTAGAGCAGACGATAGATCAGCTGGTTAAATCTCACAACAAGCATGTCCGTGACTTGAACGAGGATGCCCTTCGTCCGTGCAAGTTGAATTACTCATTTCAGGTTGGTGTTCTCAACAATTTCACTTTAAAATATACATTTAAGTTGGGTTTATCTTCTTAGTTTGAAGGGAACGTGTAATAATGAAATATTTTGTAGTAAACATGATGAGATGTTAGATTTTGGTGTTGCATTTGCGAAGATTTTTAAAAGGGAGGTTTAGGGCAAGTATGCAAAACGACATATTGATGATATTTTAAAGTCACTGCACTGTTCAGTTTATATATTCAGCTCTCTTTTTTTATAAATCTGAGTGTCCTTTTAATTCTTGTATTTTCCCCTTTTCTCTAACTTCCCTAGCCTCTTGAACTGGCAATCTTGATGTAGTATTCATGGTTGTTTAAACTTTTTTTTCTTCACAATTTCAGCCAAGGCCTCAATCGCCAGATGAGGACAGAGACAGAGATTCTAAACACAACGCTTTGGGCTATTCAGGTGGGGCTGCTTTTGACAGGTTGTCAGTTTCTCAGCACTTTTACCTTTGTAAATGAAAGCAGAAAAAATGAAAACAATTGAAATTGAAAACGAAACAAACAAAAAACCCGAAACGTTATCACCCAAATGTTACTCTAATTCTCTATGTGTGTGTATGGGGGAAGAATGTTAGTTTTACATCATGCTCATTATATATACTCATTATTCTTCTATGTAACTTGTTACAATATGTCTATGTCAAAATCTTGGCCACCCTGACAAACCATAACAGAAATTAGAATGGGTTACTTGAAAATTGTCACGATGAAACATTGTTGTGTATGATAATTATTATGAATTCCTCAGAAACCAATTCTGAGTGAGATCTAACGTAGCTTTTCTTACTCAATGTGCCCTCAGAGTTAGAGATCCGCTTAGAGAAATCCGTCAGAAGACTCGTCAAATTCGCCAGATCGATACCAGGATTTTCTTCACTCCCGCTGAAAGATCGGATGTCCCTCATCAAATGTGAGTATAAGTTTTGTTATGGTGTAGTATTCGTTGGAGATAAAAAGCCTTACAAGATGCGGGTGACACCATTTCGAAAGAAAGGTACTGAGCCCCCATTAGGAGAAAACTTGAAAAGGTTATGGATCTAAACGGTTGTGGGCACAAAATACTAGTTAGATATCCGAAAACGTGGAAACATCAGTTGTTGTTTTTTGTAAGTGTCTTACGGTGCTCGCAGCTGTATAAGGCCATATGAGCCCGCGGGACACATTAACATTTTTCAGTTGGTAGGAAATTTTCAATGTTGCCCGGGTGGCGGCCGAAGCCTTCTCTTATCGATTTTAGACCACCAGGAGATCTTAAAGTGCGCAACTTGCACACGGACCCTCAGAGAGTTTTGGCCCGTGTCCGAGAAGGTTAGGTGTAGATCTTTCCTACCAGAAGATCAGGGCTGTGGCTGAAAGACAGCAGTAAGAAGAAGCTAAGGAGTAGCGGTAGAAAGGCTGCAAAAAGAATCAGGAGCCCAGAGGAGGGGGCAAAGGCGGAGAGGGGGTTGGGGCAGAAAGAGGAGACGAAAGCAGACGACAGAACATTGTTAGAGAGCAGGAAAGGAGGTGAAAGGAGACATATTTTGAAAAGAATTTTTTTTCGGTCTCTACCCGGATTCGAAAACGGGACCTTTGCATGAGAGGCCAACACCCTAACCTTTAAGCCGCGAGAGCCCCAGGAAACATCAGGGGGTATGGAGAAAATATTAATGGAATGTAAGGTATAGGATTGACGGCCATGTGTGCAGTGTCAGGTTGTTCACCAGGTGTCATTATCCTTTACAAAATTGTGAAATAAACGCGAAAAGAGTCATCCCACATGTAAGTATCTTTTCACTAAGGTACCGTAACTCGCCCGGGCAGAGTCAGTAAATTACCATTTAGCTTTCAGGATACGTTTCTCGAGTTGTTATGGAGG
>NW_004797333.1:253422-260618 GCF_000002075.1 Aplysia californica | reverse complement strand
TTATTATTATTATTATTATTATTATTACTCTTTTCATTGTTTTACTGCTATTTCATTTTAAACGACCTTCCTCCTGAAGTGACAAAATAGAATCTTGCCATCTTTCCAGATCGTACAACGATTGGTTCATCCCGCGCTGCCCAGAGCATCACGGGCCGAGTGACCTCATGTCTTCTGCATGCGCTGGCAGGAAATCACAACAGACCGGGCTTAGTGCTATCCCGAATTGTGTCTCTGCTAACTGAGGTACTATTTTTAATTAGCTTGCTTGTATCTCTGTCCCTTCACTACCTCCCCACCTCTAATTTATCTCTGTCTGTCTGTCTGTCTATCTGTCTGTCTGTCTGTCTGTCTGTCTGTCTGTCTGTTTGTCTGTCTGTCTGTCTGTCTGTCTGTCTGTCAGTCTTTTTGTCTGTCTGTCTCGTTCCATTTCTCTTTCTCTCTTACGATGTTAGTGATAGTGTTAAAATACTATTAATGTATAAAGATGAGTTGATGTATAGCAGATCAATTAACCTAAAGACTGATAGACTGATAAATAGACAGACTGGCAGACAGACAGACAGACATACAAACGACTCTGAACCTGATCTTACCTAGGCCAATTAGAAATGATACTGGGATCACTAAACATTGTTTTTCTTCTTTCTCCTCAGGTGCGCACTTTATCCCACGATATCATGTTTAAAATCAGCCAAATAGGAGCTCACCACAGTCCCTTGCTCAAGGAGATGTACTCCGGGATTTTCCGTTAATCCTGAATCTTGACCAGCTCAAAATTCGACACCAGTTTCGGGGTTTTCCACTGATCCGAATACTCGAATGACTAGCAATTCGACCCAACGACGCAAGGTCCGGGATTTCCCGTCTGATCCAGTCACTCAAACCGCACAGAACTGGGCACATGACAGAGATCAAGGAAACCTGTCCTGCTGTTGACAGGCACTGTTGAGGACGGCTGTAGGGCTTGCTGTTGAGGACGCTGTTGAGAGCAACTAGGCGTAGGGCGTGCACAATTGCCCCCACATTGCTCCCATAAAAACAAATCAAGACTACGGCAGCACAGACGAGTGGAAAGAGCAAAAATTGCCAAAGAGTCCACAACCAGATTCACAGATTTTTGGTGTAACTACGAGTTTCTCGCCTCACCTGTACCTCAAATGACAACTTGTTATGTCGATGAACAATTGATGATATGATATAGATGAAATAGATGTACTAATGTGATATACGACTGAATGGAACACGGGTTGGTTTCTTTTTACCCGTGAGACTGTTTTGTGCCCATGTTTTCCGTCGATGCGAGAGAAAAGAAGTGATAGAAACTTTCTTCAGTCTCATTACAGCACACTCATTACATCCCCCTCCCTCCACACACACATACGCACACGCATGGTATATAATATCATTTATACAAGATTTTTATATGTATGGTCTGGTTCGATTTATATTAATCAATTGAGAGGGTCGGCTGAAAAGTAGAGCTTGTTAAGCCATAACATTTTAAGTACTCATTGCAGAATAATGAAAATTGCTACAAGTGCTTTCTGACCAATCTGACTACCGACACAGAAAATCCCCCTTCTTTATGACGTCATTCACGCTCAAAAGTGCGCCTGTTATAATAAGTGGTTGGGTACCAGAGATAAAATGACTACCTCTAAAGAGCTTGCTTCAAGCAACGTGTAGTGATTTTTTTTACAGGCAAAAACTGTTCAGCAGCAAATATGTTCAACAGCCTGATCTGTATTAACAATAATAAAAAAAAAAACTTAGTGAGGTTTGTGTTGATATTAGAATTTTTTGACGAAGGGCAAAATTTTTAAAGGAAAGAGCCCACTGAAACTAAATTGAACAATCAAATTAATAGAAAGACCAAGATACTCGATAACAATTTCTTCCACTCGGGAATCAAACTCGGGTCTCCTTCTTGCGGAGGCAAAGTGCCTAACCGCTACACCACAGATTCCGGTACATGGAGTTCCAGGAATAGGGGAAGACATTGGACAAAATGCTTCAACTTTAGATAAGCTGTCAGCTAGGCGCACTGTACATTCAGATCAAAGATACCCGTCCATCCGGGCTGCAGACGTGACAAGCTGTCCGACCGGTCGGCCGTAACAAAAATCAGACACGGCCTGATTTTTATGCGTCCGACCTTGGGACTGTCTGCAGCACGTTGGTGATTGAATTCTCGTTTGTAAACGTTTTTGAAAACTACGTCTTAACATAGAAATGATATCAAATTCGGAACCGATGTTTCAAAATAAACACTATGATGAATTTTTTAAATTTTTTTTGCTGGATTTTGAAGATTACACAAAAAGAAGCATTTCTGCTGAGATCGCATCATGGGTCATTTTCTTATCACAAAGAAGACGGACAGCTGTCAGTTTTAATTGAACATCTGATACAGGCTTAATAGACGGTAGACCGATGTTAGCTGACTGGAAACCTCGTGTTCAAATCACCACGAGTCTGTTGGCCTGCCTTCAAAACCAAAGCTCTTTTTTTAAAATGTGGCTTATTAAACAAACAAGGAAGAGGAAGAAGAAGGGAAGGTGCTGGGTTCATCTTACGTGTGTCTGGGTGTGGTGTAGACGAAACCCTGCTTTCTTCTATGACGGGATGCGCCAACTAGTCTCTCAGTTTGGGTTGGCCCAGACAGACAGGATCGGAAGTCTGCCTCCTGAATGATCTCCATTGTGTCCTTTGGTGCTTTAAAACACCCACATTAATTTTTAAAAACAAAGGAGACGGACCATTATTTCCGAGGTCCCATAATTTGAATGCCGCAGTATGCCTACTCTCCTTCATAGTTGTTTCGTTTATTTATCCAAAGAGAACCACACCGATACGCCCATGGTTAATCCGTGCACAAAATACGACTCGCTTATCAGAAAAAGCAACAGCAGGAAAGAAAAGGAGTAAAACCTTCCAAAGGCAGCTTCCAACCTCCCAATATTTAGCTAAGACCCACAACCCACTGTCACAAACAAGCACAAACAAACACATTGAAAGGGAAGAAATCTGATAAAGGCATATTTAATATTAACATCATCAGTTTCTCAAACACAATGCATCGCAAACACATTTGAAATCATAATATGTTGCAGTAGATTAGCAAGTGATCCAAAATGGAATCCAACAGAAAGCAAGACACCATGAAGCTGTGGACAAGTTGCGAGAACCCTGTTTACGAGGTGCTTGTTGAGCGAGTCAATACTACATTATGATTAGGCATTTTGCCAGCAGAATGGGAAAGTCTGTTATGTTATATAACATTGATTTTGTGACCGTAAGTCGAGGTGCAAAGAGATCTTTAACAAAAGAAAAGAAACAGTTTCGGCTCTGTGTCCCAGTATCATATGGAAAGATCTATATCAAATAGGAGCTGTGATATGCATTTGCATGCTCCACATGAAGTTCGAGATTGTTTCAGAATGCTATTGGGTATCCTTGGATACTAAAAAGATTGTAAAGTGCACGGAGCTTGCTTTTGAGCGGAAATTTTCGCTACGCAAATTCTATTATTAGTATCATCATTAATAATAATGAAAGACAGCCCTTATCCGCGTCGTAACGAGCAGATAGCACTCGTGTCGTCTGGTGCAATAGCGTCTGGCGTTTTCATGTGTGCACAATCAAAGCAGGAAGAGCATAATAATGCATTATCCCAATACCAGCTATGTCCAAAAACGCAGCGAATGCAGAACGCATTGCTCTAAAGCATGGGCACTGATCTGCGCTGAAAAAGTCAGTAGTTTCAGCGTGTGCTCCATCCGATGGCTAATGGGAAATGAAGTGCGCAAATCCCCCCCCCCCCCCCCTTTTTTATTTTCATTGTACGTTGCTTGTTTATTTTGCTTCTGGGAATTTCTCAAACCTATTTCGACAATCCTAACTTGGTTGTGGCGCCAGAGATTGTTACTTCGGAAACCTCAGAGAATCCTCGCTCAACAAGTGCTCCGTTTAAAGGGTTTTCACAGAATGTCTAGGCAGGTTTTAAACAGATCAGCGACGTAAAATATATCTGCACCAGTTCTTACAGGAGTCACCAACTTCACTAGTAAACATGCTCTATTGATGGGTGATTGCAAAATGGACATTGCAATGACTTGACCTGAAAATTGCCCTGCTCATTACATGCTTCTTTTTAAAGATTCAGTGCTAAGATTAAGGTTAAAAGAACCTAACATTTTATTTTACATGTAATACGCATTAATGTATATATATATATATATATATATATATATCAGCCTAACTTATGTATGGCAAAGGTTTTCGGCAATCTTTGAAAGCCACGTTGCTAAGAGCTTTCTACAAATTCGAAAAAAGAAGACACTGACATTGTGTCAGAGGGACCACTTGGCTACTCTCTTCCTCTTGAAACTGATGTTCTTTTTTCGCTTTGGATGAATAAAATAAAGTGGGTAACTATGGAATATACAGAGCAACAGAGTTTCCACAAGCTTTGTACATGTAATAACCACCCAGAAATATACGAAAGAAAAAGATATACATCAGAAAAAATAAAATAATGGCAAAGACATTACGATTGTCAGATAAACATTTATATAAATGATCATCACAGGCATGATTTATGATGATAAAAACGAAATACAAAGACGAATTATATTGGATGGACAGGTAACTCTTTTTGTTGTTGTTATTATTGTTGAAAAGGGATGGTGTTAAGTGTTGGACAGAAGACAACAGCACAACTGAATTACTATCTTGCTATGAAGAAGAATCAAGAACAGATCTGAGACACGAGGAATTACAAAAAGCTTGCCTACGTCATGGCATGCTTCCCTCTCTAAAGGCACGAAGTAAGAATTCTAAGAAAATGAAAACACAAAACACACACGAGGGCTAGGCATAAGTAGAAACATTTTTATTGAGACCTACCTCTTCGGTGTACGAACTCTTTAAACATTCCAAATTTTCCCAGTGTCTTGATATTTGTTTGTTTTTTTCTGAAAAAAAAAGAAACCCTGTAACCTTTCAAAACATATCCTCTGCTTTAGATATTTTGAAAGGGCCAATCTACCACGACACAGACACCAAGTTTCTAAGCGACACAGCAGGATTCCTAAGACTTCCAGTTCTCTGGCATACACTAAATGGTCATCGAAACAATAAATAATTGTATCCATTCACTATGTATGCCGAGTTCGCAGTGATTCTGCACCTATTGGACGTTGCTATGAAGAGAGACTCGACTTCATCGTCGTAAATTTTGCTTCGAAGGCAGTGTAACGTGTTTACCCAACGATTTTTTGGATATCATAATAATACCGTAATGAATGCTTTCAATCCCCCAAACGGCATTTCTTTGACTTTTCTACGTTTTTATGTTTGCTATGGTGTCTTTCTCATCACAGATTAGCATGCTGCTGACATCTCATACACTTTCAATTTAAAACTCGATATTGTATATTATACATATATAATATAATATATATATATATATATATATATATATATATATATATATATATATATATATATATATATATATATATAATATATAAAAAATATGCTTGTTCACTAAACACTTTAGAAAAATCAGTTTATGATGTCTTCCTTTACAAAAAATCTTTTAGGAGAAGCTGGTCTGTGAGGGACAAATAAGTCATCTTACTGGAATCTGAAAGCAGCACCAACATAATAAGATTATAATTAACAAAAATCCCCAAAATATACACAGCATATTCTGAGAGTAATAGGAGGCAGACTTGATAAATCAAACATTAATGTTAAGATATCTGAATGAGGCCCAACAATAACTATAACATAGAATAGACAAGTTGCTTTTCAGGACGACACAGATTGAGGTTATGAGTAGGCAAAGAAAATGTCAGGTGATGTGATGTCTTTATTGTTGATAATCTTTTCCTTTATTACACTAATTTTCAACTCGCCTCACCGCAGTCAGTGGGTTGTAGCGGGGGACCCGAGTTCCACTAGCAGGTATTGAGAATTTTTACCGAGTGTCTTGGTCTTTCTGCTGGCATGTTGCATCCCTCTCAGATCGAGAAGCCTGCGCCCTACATTACCTTAAGTGTGTCGGTAGGGACATAAAAACGCCTACACTTAACATAAATGTTCAAGTTTAACTCATCACTGGGAAATAGCTGAAACAGAATAGACATCATTTGGCTTTTGTCCGAACACATTATATGATGCATTTTAAGACAGAAGACGCCTCACTTTTATTATGCTAGGTAAGAGTACAGGCCATACTGTTTTCCTTGCACTTACTAAGTGGGTGGTAGGCGGGTGCTTCAGTGTGGTTTGCTTTTTCTTTTCTACCATAGCGTCCTTTTTGCTCCTCCATCTCTTTTGCATTGTTACTCTCTTGTAATACCTCTAATCTTTGGCGCTTATACGACCTAACCGTGTTGCACGTGCCGTAAAACTGGTACTAAAACGAAACTATACCTATTTACCTTTTAAGCTTTTCCCTTGCCTCTGTTACCCTACGGTATAGAGGGGGAAACAACTGTCTTTCTCATGTTTGTTGTTGTACTGTTATTTCGTTTTAAAAAATATCGCCTGTTGCATGGTTACATTGTTTTTGTCTAACCACCTCTATCCATCTTTTCCTTAGGCCTACCTTTCCTTTGTATTCATCTGATTTTTTGTTACTTTTGCTGCTATGCTGTCAGGTGGTAGTTTCCACAGATGCCCAAACCGTTTTATGTTTTCCTATAATGTAGCAATACACATTTGTCATCAAGTCATAGGAGAATCGACATTTCACTTATTTTACATTTTTCGGATTTTAGTATTATTTTTTCGGTACTTATAGTGAAGTGGTAATGTAGCTAAACGGAGTTTTCAATCTATTATTAATATTAAAGCTGGGTTATCGGTCTGACCATGTATCCTAACGCCATCGTTCTAATCTCTCAGTTTTAATTCTAGTTCATTTTTAACTTTTCTCATGTTTACTACAAAGTAAAAATGTATCTCAAATAGAAATAACACCTTTCTTTTCTTCTTCAACTATTATCTAATTCAAAGCTTTACCCTTTGCTCTTTTCTGTTGTTTTTCCCTGTTTTCTTTTCTATAGCATTGACTGTAAATTTTCAGCTCCTCAACAGTGTCTATGCACAAGAATTCACAGTCACTACTAATTTGGTTGTTTATTGATCATCACCACCGACCTCCAGTTGAGAAAGGCAAC
>NW_004797333.1:245334-252791 GCF_000002075.1 Aplysia californica | reverse complement strand
AATAATAATAATAATGATGATGATGATAATAATAATGATAAAAATAACGATAACATGAAAAATAACAATAATTAAAGAAACTGTTACACTAGACAATGAAAACAAAAACAAAAACACGTTCTTGACAAGAACTCTTCAGACTTTCGCTACTGTTAGACGCACATACCACAGCATAATAATCATATTATCATGTCATTCATTCAGAACTAAAGTGGGAGCGCCCCCAAACATGTTATAGGCTCACTTATTATTAATGGGGTGTTGTATATAGCAAAAATAATACAGATATACCGTCTCCTTCAAGATACATCCATTCATTCTCAGACTGCACACACTGATATGGCATTTATCTCAAGCTACGTTTTGTGCTTATATATAATTAACAAACTGTTATTATTGTGTTCAATGTCAATGGGAACGAGTGGAGAAGTAAGCAACAAACAATGGAAAGAATTCATATCATAGAATATGTACAAACACATGGACATTGACACACACAAGCATTTTTCGTAAAATACAAATCACATATTATTATTTTATAATGTGCCGCTCAGTTTGCAATCAAAATACATCTTCAAATGGTAAAGAAAACATTTGCAATGATAAGATCATATGACGTTAAAAAAGTCAACCAGAGACAATACTGCCGCTATGGAAAAGAAAGGAAACAAAAGATTCATTACATGGTTCATTACAGCAGTGGAAAAAGTCAGGTTAAAAGGTTTGTCGTACCACTTTGAAGTATTTCAAGAGTTAATTATGAAGGGGTAAGCTAGACATTCTTAAAACTTCAAGAAAATAGAAAAGACGTCTCGATAGACCAAAGAAGTTAAAGGAGAAAAAAATGTTTGAATGGTAATGCACGAAACAGAAATATATTAGAAAAATGCACGACAAACAAGCGTGAGATGTGGGAGAGATTCATGACAAAAGATCAAGTACAAAGCACGGCCGATGTGAGTAGAATCACGAGGCTTGGACAAACGACAGAATGACGAAAGACACATTTTGAAGAAAAAGAAGGGAGATTTTGACATGAACATTCCATGGCACTCAATTGTAATGGAACTATCCCTGACATTCATAGGAGTTGGGTTGGCTCATTTTGATCTGAAAATATGGACTCTATCAAAATGTTTAAGTATGATGACAATGGGGTGTAAAAAATGGATAGACTAGGGGATCAAATGAGGGATTGAGAAAGAGAGACGGAGAGAGAGAGAGAGAGAGAGAGAGAGAGAGAGAGAGAGAGAGAGAGAGAGAGAGAAGGGGGAGGGAGGGAAGGAGAGGGGGAGTGAGAAGAGAGCCAAAGGAGAGAAAAGGATACAGTGGAAAGGATAGGGAGCTAGAAAGACAATTAAAAAGGCATACACATTACACTAAAATAGACAGACAGACAGACAGCAAGCCAGACAGACAGCAAGCCAGCCAGCCAACCAGCCAGCCAGCCAGCCAGCCAGCCAGCCAGCCAGCCAGCCAGCCAGCCAGCCAGACAGACAGAGAGACAGATAGACAGGAAGGCAGGGTTAGTTATGTAGCAAGACGGACACTGAGCTTTAAGAACTTACTCTTAAATAAGTATGAAGGTTGGTACGGAGGTAAGTAAGTAGATAGTAGAAAGATAAACCTAGGGATTGTGAAGACCGAAACACTTAAAGGCAAAACACATCCCCAAACATTGTTTTCGCCAACCACACAAATTTGGCAAACATCTTCCATATTGAAGTGAAGACCCACAACGACAGCTAAGCGGCAAAAAACATTAACAGCAGCGGACATTTACTTAATGGACTTCACGCAAATCCGCGCAAGCCAATCGTTCTCAAGCATAATCCTGGGGACATTGACAGTTCGTTATGCCTGGTTCCAAGAACAGATAGCAACTGTTGAAAAGCGCTCCAAGCAGTCATTTTGATAATAGTGAGTGTATGGTACCCATAGTATAAAGCTATTTGTAAAAAGTAAATACTTTGACTATGATATAAAGAGCATGGAGCGTGCTGTCGAGTGGGGATATATGCGCTATACAAATGCTACGTATTATTAATTCTTTTTGACTAGAAACTGAAATAAAAGTTTGAGTTAACTGCGACATTTATGTGACGGCTAACAACCTGTGTTAGATTCCAGAACTTTGTAAAGCATTCAGACGTGTCTTTGGGTTTCCATTTGAAAAAACAGAACATCTTTCGACTGTTCTGAGAAAAAACAACCACCACACCGATCCTCTTCCCCTGCCTTAAAAAAGAGACTTCCGAGACCGTTGTAAACATCCATTAATCCTCAATGTAGTTCATGTTTTTAATTTTGTTCTTTATCAAAATCAGGATGCATTAATTTTTTTTCCATGACGTGCTGTGCTTGACTTTTGAAACGGCTAGTATTTTTTCAAGAACATGACATTTGTTGGAAAATTGTAACAATAAACGCTGTGAGCTTTGCGTAGAGTCTCTGAAAAAAAAAGACTAGAAAGCCTAAAACGAAATACATAATATAACTGCAAAGGCAGAAATCTTCGTCGCACTCTGTATAATAGACTAGCAGAAAATTGCAAATTGAAGATACCGTATAAACTCGCCAATAACAGAGCCTCAAGTATAGTATCGGGAATAATATACTTTGACTAAAAAATTGGCCCTTTTGTGGGTCGCCCGTACAATACGAGGTGAATTTCTGGCATGCTGGCCGGGGGTCAACATGGGGCAAATGTAGTACTGGTCTGCTTAAAGCTGGCGTCGTACACTTTGTTCTTTCTCCTCGGACTGGTCTCCATGATTTGAAATGCCGGTATGTGGGGGCAACCCCCCCCCCCCTCCGGGGACCAATGTTCAGAATTTTTAAAGGTATGGAAAATCCTACTCGCGGCATTACACGTAGCACTCCCCTGTTGGGACGGATCCCGCTGTATGTTGCGCATAAATAAGGTAGTACAGAGGGTATACTTTTTAACCTTATGTTTAAAGAATTGCTCGTATTATAGGCAAGTATATACGCTATTCAAACAAAGCCAAGTCAATATTTCATTTACAAGAATAACAATAGTTATCTCGACCCAACGCGTTTACAAAATTAAACGGCAAATTCGTCAAAGAATACGCTAAAAATAGTTTATATTTTATTAACAAAACCTTGTTAACTTCTAGGACAAGACCATGCATGCACGGGAACATGATCTCCACAATTTTAGCACTAGAAACAACAAGACCAACAACTATTGTACAATACAAGCATCATCAACGACTAGAACAATAAATTAAAATGCAGAATTCAAGAACAACAATAACAACAAAACATCCAGGAAACAAAATAATATGCATGATTTACCGACTTAAGGCAAGGCATTGCTTTGAAAGGAGACCCATGATTTCTTCCAATAGTTGAAACGCAATAAATGGAAAGAACACAATCGCTCAAGTGCTGTGAAAGTATGAATAAGAAACTATAGCCTTTCATAAGCCAAAGAAATGTGATGAAGTTCACTTTTGTTTTTTCGTCAAGGGAACAGAGTAAAACTATAATATTGAAATCCTTGAAGCTCAAATACGTTATTAATGTTTGCACAACAGATCACCAGACCCAGTCCCCCACTTCCCAAATAAAAAACCCAAGGACAACAATCCCCCCTCTCCCCACCCCACACTCACACACTCTCTCTTAACAAAATGATGAATTTCTGTAGTCCATCAAATTATGTCTCACTGGAATAATTCTATGACCTGTTCTTAACAGTGGAAATATTATTGATATAATTTAACGTTCTTTATAATCCAGCTGTCAAAACACCCCATGACCTAATATGGTCTGAAATGTTATCAGATATGTTAGGAAATCTCTTAACACTTGTCTGTTGTTGCTGTTAGATTAGTGAAATACTTCACTAAAAAGGACGTGTTTTATTCTGCTTTCAAATATTGTTAGTATCATGAAAGACAGGTAAATGTTGGAAAAGTAATTCTTGAAGTGGTCCTTTCCTTCGAATCCACTTCAAATGTTTTATTTGGACGTAAAATTGTAAGTGATCCGAAAGTTAGAACCACGAAAGCGTTTAGATTAAGATAATTAAAAGACAGAGGAAACAAAAACCCACAACACATCCTATTTCATTTGTTCAAGAGCAAAAGTTGCTAGCAGTGTGTCTGTTTCCTACTTCTTAAAGAATACAAAAATGTTTTTACTTTAACATTCTTATATTATACTTCACTCGTCTAAAATTATAACTATTGGTGTTGTGACTGTTTACAAGTGTAGAGGGGTCCCAGAAGACCGTGAGCCTGTAGTAAGTTGAAGGTGTTTCTCCTCACGCAGTCACAGACATGCCACGAGTATGTTTATTAAAACCATAATGTTATTAATCATACATTTTCATGCGTACATCCACACATCCACATGATACATGGACATAAAACAATTATAAACATAATATGTACAATCTCGCTCTCCCGTTTTTATTTTATCACACCGTCTCTCTCTCTCTCTCTCTCTCTCTCTCTCTCTCTCTCTCTCTCTCTCTATCTTCTCTCTCTCTTTCTCTCTCTCTATCTTCTCTCTCTCTCTCTCTCTCTCTCTCTCTCTCTCTCTCTCTCTCCTTCACTTGTTCTCTCACTCATTCACTCTCTCTCTCTTCTCTCTTCTTCTCTCGTTTACTCTTTCTATCTCACCACATTTTAGTTTGTGCCTGTGATGCTTTGTTCGTTCTTTTACCAAATTTTACCTCTGAGGCTTTCCTGTGGCCGCATTTCTCCACAGCCCCCGCCTCCCCTTTCCCCGCTCCCAACACCATCTTCACCACTGTTTCATTTGGATCTCGTTCATATTTTGATGTAATCCTCCACTACTCAGACACTCGCCATACGTATACCTCACACATTTTTACGTATAGCCCAAAGTCAAAACTTCCATTTACAACAACAAAATGTAGTACAGATGGACCGACCATTCTCAGTCCGGGCTGAGACCAAAGTAAAGAACTTTACTGCTCCAACTCCAAATCCTCGGCTGTTTTGTATGATTCTCCAATCCATGCCACGTAAGCAGGTACAACTACTTCGCACCATGATGCTACCTTAGTCGGCGCCGCTCCTCCAACAACGGCGTCACATCAGCAAAGCTCGGAGAGCATAAACACCACGACATCATGGCATGAGTCATCAAACACAAGAACAAGACAAAAGTGAAATCACAAGAGAAGCGTGAGCCAGAGTGGTGAGCGCCGTTGCTCCCAGTCTCTCTGATGACGTCAGCATCGATGACGTTGTTGGTCTGTGAGTTGGTGTACTTGGGGGACTTAGGGCTCTGGCTGGTGTTCGGGTGGCGGGTGTTGTGCTGCTGGGGGTTGTGCTGCGGTTTCTTGGGGTGAAGAGGTCGGAAGGTCACTTCGTCTTCGTCATTGTCATTTTTCCAGTTATTGTCGTGCTTAATATTACTCTCACTATCTTTGTTGTTGTTGTTATTGTTGTTGTCGTATCCGCCACCTTTTTCATCGCTGTGGCCAGCGGGTTGTATGCGGGGGCAGGTCATGGTATGTTCATTGCGGAGATACACCCGGATACCGAATATGTTGAACGCCGGGTTGAACATACAAGACGGCAGCATCGACTGGTCGAATATTGCCTGAAAGGAAAGAAATGAACAATATTAATAATATTTCATAGCCATGGTGACCCTCATGTATAATATCACTTGTTCTATTTTTTTTTAAGTTAGTAGATTTCCTTCATTGCACTTTGGAAAGGATTCGGCGTGTTTGATGTGTGTGTGTGTGTGTGTGTGTGTGTGTGTGTGTGTGTGTGTAAATGGAGGGCGGGTGGGATGGAGTGGAGGGAAATACTAACTGATTAACTTCTTAAATAATTATGTGTTTGTTAAAATATATTCATAATCATCATCACTATTCTCATCTTTACCATCATCATAACCACCCCACCACCTTCTCCTTCTCATTCCCCTTCCCTTTATCATGTTCATCATCATAATCTTTATCCTATCCACAACCAACAACCACCACTACCATCACCATCACCAACTCAATCATAATCACACCATAATCACAACATCATCACCTCCACCACCAGCACTTCCACCTTCACAACAACAACAACAACAACAACAACAACAGCAACAACAGCAGCACCAGCATCCTATCTGCCACCACCAAACCCACCACCACCACCACCAATACAACAACAACAACAACATATTATCAAACAACCCATCACTAACACACAATAATCAGCACAACCATAATCACACTACCATCATCACCAATACAATCACCATCACCAACACTAACACAACAGTTACCACAACCACCACAATCACCACCACAATCACCACCACAATCACCACCACAATCACCACCACAATCACCACCACAATCACCACCACCCACCGGGTAGAACTGCCAAGAGTATTTGAACCACTTGACGGGTGTTCGCGAGGACTCTGAGGGCGGAATCCCCTGGAAGAGCCAACCGAACCCGCCCAGCTGTCCCTCATCGTTGTACATCAGGAACACCGGGTACAGCTTCTCGCACGCCAGGTCGCGGGTCAAGTTCTTGAAGTAGTGACGACCTGCCGGGCAGAATAAAACATAGGAAAAGTCAGAAAAATAAAGAGTCTATTTCACGATTTGCTTTAAAAAAAACAAACAAAAAAAAACACACACAAGAAAAAATACAACTTTCAGTATGACGAAGCAGGGTAGGGAAGACTACACGACATATTATTTAAATGGAATATTATTGTCTGGATGACTTCAAATAAGGGGTACGGCCTATACAAATCACCCAATGCTTTTCAGTCAAATTCACACAGAAATACGTTTTAAAATGGATAGATAATAAAATAAAATAAATTAATTAATAATACTACTTTAAAAATTACCCAACGGGCGGAAAAAAGTGGGTTTCTTCGGTTCCATTATTTTGACGAGGAAAAAACACCGAATCTACTCTAAACCATCATCCAGGTACCCCGTCTCACAAACAAGCACGTACCCATGCTAGGCAGACAAGTTCCAGTCTTCCAGTCTGAGGACAGGTGGCGAGAGTCGAGCGGGATCTTCTCGTACTGTCTCTCCACCCGGTACCCCATCTGGATGTACAGGCCTTTCCCCGGGTGGGCGTGTTGCGTGTACGGGCTGCAGATAAGGCTGGGGTGTTTGAAGTACGCTGCAGACACGGTCACATTGGGAACAAAAGAAATATAAATGTTAGTTTAATAACTGCAACAAACATCAATGACAGTAATAATGATAGTAAAGATAATAATGATAATGATAATAATAATAACAATAAAAGTAACAACAACAACAACAACAATAACAACAGCAATAGCAGCAGCAACAACAACAACAACAACAACAACAACAACAACAACGACTACTACTACTACTACTACTACTACTACTACTACTACTACTACTACTACTACTACTACTACTACTACTACTACTACTT
>NW_004797333.1:241645-244718 GCF_000002075.1 Aplysia californica | reverse complement strand
GGGGGGGGTCTCTCGTTATTATAGTAGGTCAAGCAGAGACAACTCACCTGTAATTGTGTACATCTGTATGCCGGGGCTGTACTGCTCCTGGCTCAGCAGTATGGGTGGGATCACCTCTTTGGTCGGTACGCGCACTGTCTCGTTGGCTGAGTTGAACCCCATCATGTTGCCTGGGATCTAGCAGAGAAAGAGCATACAGAAGATTAATTAACATACTGAACTTAATATTTTTTTTATTTCGTTGGTCGCCACTCGCACTGTCTCGTTGGAGGAGTTGAACCCCATCATGTCGCTGGGAATGTAAGGGAAACAAACAGGCACAGGATTATCATACTGGCGTTAATCTAGATGTATCTTGTTTCTTCCTTAAGCAAAACTCGCACTATCTCGTTGGCTGAGTGGAACCCCGTCATCTTGACTGGGGTCTAGGGAGACACACAGGTAGAGGCTAATGGTGAAGTCAATATTCTATTTATTGGTCGGCGCACACATTATCTCGTAGGCAGAATTAAACAGCATCATATTGCAAGGGATTTAGGGATAATAAACAGGCAGCCGATTAACATACCGACGTTAATCTATTTTGCTTTCTTCTTAGACTAGTATTCTACTCGTTGGTAGAGCTGAAGCCCATTTAATATGTGCCAGGGATCCAGGGGAGATAAACAGGCGTGATGTCAGTATTCTTCTAGTAGTTACTTCCTTGGTAGGTACAACCACTACGTTCTTGGCAGAATTGAAATCCATCTTATTACCAAGGATCTGAAGGAAACAAACAGGTAGAGGGTTAACATTCCGAAGTTAATTCATTTTGTTTCTTCCTTGATTGGTATTAGCACCGTCTCCCTGGTAGAGTTAGAAGCCCATTTATGTGTCCATGATCTAGGGGAGACAAACAGGCAGAGGATTAACGTGAACTTAATTAATTTTTTTTTACGTCTTTGGTTGCGACGTTGAGACTCGCATGGTGTAATGTTTTGTTATTATCATTATTATTTTATATATATATATATATTATTATTATTATTATTATTCATTTTTTAAAAATTATTATTATTCCATTATGCAGGAGTATTTACGCTCCACTGTGCATCGTCACAATTTATACCATTTAGAAGATGCGTTTTGGCCCTACCTGTTAAGGCAAACTCGGGCGGAAAGGAATTCACCATCCCAGCAAGATGACCGACATACTAGAGGCACTTTCCTCTCCATTCAGTAATCGAACTCGGGTATCCTGCGTGCCATGGCGAAGGGCATAACCGGTACTCCAAGGAACAGGTCTCACTGCCACGTTGGCAGAGTTAAAAAAACTCTTCTATCGTGACGTTGTCAGATGTCCATGGGAGATAACCGGGCAAAGGATTACCGTGCTGAAGTTAATATTCTATTGGTTACTTCCCTTCGATGTTCACGAGTTGCATAGTATATGACGTATAGATATTGATATAATATTTTTGACTTGGTAGAGGAAAGTGAAGTGATTTAAGAGATAATATTAAACCCATATGAAAAAAAGAGTTAATGATAACATGCGTTAGTTTCTTAATGTCCTTCAAAGTTTCAACACATTACATTTAAATATTTCAATAGACGAATTAAAACGGGTATGCCGTTCTTTTGTGCCTTGTTGATGCCTGCAACGTGAGAAGGAGGTGACTGAGAGTGTTCGTGAGGAATCGAACTCGGGTCTTTTGCGTTCGATGGTTAAACGCATAACCACTACATCACAGACGCCGGTAAAAAGAGAGATACAGACAGATAGATAGGTAGACAGATATTATGCATAATATGTATAGATAGATATGAAGATAAATCGAGAGACAGTAAACATTATATTATTATAAAGAGAAAGAATGAGTGAGTGAGAGAAAGAAAGAAAGAGAGAGAGAGAGAGAGAGAGAGAGAGAGAGAGAGAGAGAGAGAGAGAGAAAGAGAGAGAGAGAGAGAGAGAAAGAAAGAGAAAGAAAGGGAGAAAGAGAGAGAGGGAGACCCAAGAAAAGTAAAAACACCTACATAACTATCGAGATCAACATAAAATATAATGCTATTACCTCCCCTCTGCAAACCAGGCTTGCCATAAAACACATGAAGTGTTTCTTCTTTCACAAACGCAATTGTAGGCATAATGGCCCGTAGTTATATACCTCATTTTCCCCTTCCTTTAAACAATTTATGAAGGCAATATACATATATCTCGTATACATGTATCTCGACAGAAACTCAGCACTTTTGTAGAAACAGACAGCAATATATCATTTCGGTGTACACTTTTCAAGGCGAATACATGAGATAAAGAACATGTGGTATTTGGGTGCGCAGACTCAAAGACACCTTGAAGACGCTCTGTTGACAATATAGAATGTTAGAGGATCAGAGTGACTAACTAGAGATAGTTGATGTGCAAGTTAAAGAAAATGATGAACGCAATATTTAGGAAATCACACTTCATGTTTTAAAATCCCGTGAAAAATTTGCGTCTCCGTTGTCTCGAGTAAAAGTTGAATAGAAGTTTTTATTCCACAGAGATCATATTTTAAGAAAATGATTTAAGACTGTTCCGGTTTGTTTCTGTTTTTTCACATTAATAAGATTTACAATCTCCTGTTTCCCTTTTCGTATTCAACCCTATCCGTAGTTTATGTGTCTTTAAAAAAGTTGATATCTTTCACTGACATAAAACATGTACTTTTTACTCGTTGATGTCATTATTCATATCTTTGTGTTTTTGGCGATGATTTATATATCTTGTTAATTGTACATAAGTTGGTCAGTTTTGTCATCTATTCGTCTATTTTTCTTCGAAATATTTATGCACCTTCCAATCAAAACACTCATCAATGAAGCATAAACTATTTCTTAGTTGTGTGCTAACACATTTGGATTCCATTTTTTGGTCTGATTTATTGAGCTCATAAATGATTTACATAATTTACGGCACTGAATTCATGGATGTGTTTGGAGAAGGAAGGGTTTAGATACAGATGAGGTAGGCTAGGGGAAGACCAGGACGGTCTGACCGGAGAGAGAGAGAGAGAGAGAGAGAGAGAGAGAGAGAGAGAGAGAGAGAGAA
>NW_004797333.1:234879-236612 GCF_000002075.1 Aplysia californica | reverse complement strand
GGAGCGAGGGATGGAGGGAGTAATAGAAAGGATATTATTAGCCTTGCCCCCTGCACACATACTCACAAGCAAACACACACACACACACACACACACACATACACACACACACACACACACACACATACACACACACACACACACACACACACATAGACAAACACACGTACACATACAAACAAACGTACGCACACACACAATCATAGACTACAGACACAAAAATATTTGATCTCTGATTCAGTATATAAACCTCCGTTCCCTTTTTTTCTCACGAACTCATCTGAAATCTTCCACACGCGACAAGCAACGCAAAAACTGTTTAAAAATCTCCCATCGTCAACAGACAAACCTCGGCCCTGTTCACACGATTTTTTTCATCCGAATCTTTAACTCCGGGGCACACACAAAAAACAGCGGCAAAATAGCCAATTGGAGATGATATACGCACATTAAAATTTGTTACGACATCACTGATTGGATATTTCTTGCTGTCTGATAGATGATCTAATGCTATGATTGATTAAAGGAGACTGTCACGTCAATAGATAGCTTTTATAAGGAAAAGGGGAAGGGGTGGGGAGGGTGTGTGATGATATTCTCAAGACTTCCCCTCGCTCGAGTTGTAAGAAGATTTTTTTTTAACCTAATGTTTATTTACGAGCCGGTTTCTGCATTAGCCATAACACGAGGGGGAAATGATCATAGACCTTAGATATGTATTAGTTATGAAATCCTTCGTTTATTCGTCAGTACACGTGAGTAAACACTTATCCCCTCCCAGTTTAAGTTGTATATCCGACAACATAGACCACTGCTTTAAATTCTTTTCTTTATACCTACTATAAGTATGATCGGTCTCGATACTGGCTAGAGACGTATAAGTAAGATAAACACCATAGATCGCTACCTTAGAATAACAATGTTCCATCTGATATTTTTGGCCGTTTTGACTTACTAAGAAACTAATTGTTCTGTCTGTTTTATCGTAAGATAATTCGGGGTCGTTAACAAGAAATTTAAAGATTTGTATTCGGAAAAGCTCGATGTGATATGAATCCCAATTTTGATTAAGATTACCGTCAAGTCTCTCAATACTAGGAACTGAGCAGATAGAACTTTGTAATTCTATGGTAGAGAAATGTCGTTATTGATGCGTTGAGCACGGTCCTCAACTTTGAATTCGGAGGGTTTTGCTATTACACAAACGTAAACATGAGATTTTCTTTTCCTCCTATCCAAAAAAAAATAATTTTACTCTTGGCTACTGTGTGGGCGTCATAATATTTACTCACACTACTGAATAAACGACGTCGGAAATAAATTTCAATGTTTACTCGCTAATGCTGTCGAATAAACAATTCGATCGTAAAAGGGCAGCTAGCCGGTATTGCCCCGGAGTGTCACCTCTTCTTGTTGCTAATTTTTTGGGTGTGTGTTTTTGCTGGAGATTTGGGAGATGCAGTTATATAGTGGAAACAGCACGCGATGGTTCGGTGTAAAATATCGCGCAAAATATTCAATCATCATACATTTAGCCGAAAGAAAAAGAAAAAAAAAAATATAAAAATCTAGCCAATCAGGGACCAGCTTATGAATCATTTCCACGGTGTATCGCCAAGTTCTGCTAATTCAGATCGACACGGTTCCGTCTATAACGATAAAATATTGCAGATTGGACATTTTTCCTCAAAAGCCGCTAGATGTATTTCATCTCTATTCAGCTGCTTTTTTGC
>NW_004797333.1:233607-234779 GCF_000002075.1 Aplysia californica | reverse complement strand
GCCGGACCGCTCCGACCCGACCCGATCCCCCAAATGGACACCCCGTATCGAGTACATTAAACCTCGTCATGATGGTGTTGATCATAGTATAGGTACTCAATAATTTTGTCGTGTTTTTGCAGATTACTAATAAGTTGGAATGGTGAATGAAAATAGACTCTCTATACTCTTGGGACTGCGATGGCAGCGGTAGCATTTGTAAACAGATTCATCTTTAAGATTGCTACACTTCTAATCTTCGGCACTTATACCTTACTGTGTGTGTGGTTGGCGGGTGCTCTGGTGTGGTCTGCTCCTTCTTTCCTATCAAACATCTATCGTCCTGATCTCCCCTTCTTTTTTGTGTTTGTTACTCTCTTGTAACACCTCAAATTTTCTGCACTTATAAGACTTTATTGTGTTGCAAGTGCCGTAAAACTCTTACTAAAACTTAACCTTATTGTGTTGCAATTGCCGCAAAACTATTGCTCACATTTTAAAGAAAGACACGTTTCGATCTGTCTGTCCGCACCGAGGCCTCAAAATGGACATTCGACGAGGAGTAGGATTAGAACTAGAGCTGGGCAATGAGTCGCTTCAGCAAAATCCGGATAATATTTTAGTGTACCTCTTCGGCTAATAATATTATATGAACCGCTTCGGTAAATGGGTTAGAACCACTTTGACAAACTGGTTATCATCACTTCAACAAATGGGTCCACCCACTTCGGCAAACTGGTCAGGAAAGAGAGTTTAAAAATCTGAAATCGGATAATGTCTTATTGAGGATTATCCGATTATCCGGATATTTATCCGGATTTTGCCCACCTCTAATTAGAACTAGGACGTGCCGTTAGATTTTTTAGTTTTTCAGTTTTAGTAAGAGTTTTTTTTATAGCACTTGCAACGCTATAGGTCATATAAGTGCGTAGATTAGAGATGTTACAAAAGAGTAACAAACACAAAAAATAAGGAGGGGAGATAAGGATGATATTATATATTTGATAGGAATGAAAGAGCAAACCACGTGCACCAGAGCACCGCCAACCACCCACGTTCGATTTTAAAATGTCATGTTGCATGTCATGCGTCTTATTAGCACTGTTTAGTTTTAGTTTTCATACGAGTTTTACGGCACTTGCAACACAATATGGTCATATAAGTGCCAAAGAATAAGAGAGTAACACACGAAA
>NW_004797333.1:229540-231592 GCF_000002075.1 Aplysia californica | reverse complement strand
TTATCATTTCACTTATCCATATATTCACTTGTCTATTTACTTATTAATTTATATAACTTTTTATTTATGTATTTTATGTATTTATGTATTATGATTTTTGTATTTATGTTTATAAAAAAAATTATTTATCCATTTATTTATATATTTAAGCTTTTCTCTATTTACTTATTTTGCTTTTCCGTTTCATACAGCACAGCTCAATTAGGCTGTTGAGAGACACGATCTGCATATGGGCGTCTGTCGACAAGGGGTCGCTCTGTTCCTCTTCTGTTGCTCGTTATTATTCTGAAACCAGCTGTAGCCGACAGCCCTCTCCCCAAACTTCCAAGCAATAATCCATAAATTAACACTGAAAACAAAACGAAGAAACAATCCCACTAACAACAACCAAAACGAAGCAAAGCCAACCAAACCAGAACTAACCGAACCAAAACAAAATAAATTTAAGAAGTAATCCATAAAGAGCCGATGGCTTGCTTGCTTAACGTTATTTTTTTCCGTCACTGTTTATAGTCCTTGTACTTTAGCATAGCCAAAGCGAATCACAAAATGTGTCACGACACGGTAGAATCAGGCGCTCGTCAATTTTGGGGCACGTTGCGTTATTGGTATCATCTTAAAGTGTTAATTCATCGTTCTTGCTTTCGGTGAATTAAAAAAAAAGTGAACAAACAGTAATCAAACATCTATCTTGAATGTAAGTCGAGACATTTGCGATTGAAAGAGGTGGCGACCGTCTAGTGGCTTCAATTGGGAGGTATAGTTATAGTGAAATTGACTATCAAAGTTTGGTGAGTTCTATGGCTTGTGAGTCCTTGAAAACTAAAAATTAACACTGTTTCGTGCATTTAATCAACGTTTTCAGTAAAAATCCCCGCATAAATATGTTTTAATGGACATAATAGGTGTTGAGTCAAGATTTTTATTTTTTAATCTATAAAAATTGCCAAACCGGTGAGGGGAAATACCTGTCTGTTGCTACAATTTCCTTATTTTGACGAGCGCCTGATTTCATCACGATACCTCACATATTATTGATTGTCGTCGAAATGATACAGAAGGCTAGACTGACAGTGACTTGGTGTGTTTATTGTCCTTAACAGCCCCCTCCCCTCCCCCTGTACCCAAACCTCTCCACACACGCCCATCTCCTCGCCTTTTCCTTCTGCAGTCCAACCTCCCTCCTTCGATTTCCTTCTTCCCGTTACATCTATTAATCCGCCTGTCTGCATTGCAGTTTTAAATTAAATTACTTCTGTTTGTCTTTGTGTGTGTGTGTGTGTGTGTGTGTGTGTGTGTGTGTGTATGAGTGTGTTAGTGAATGTGTGACTATGTATGTGAGTGTGTGTGTGCGTGCGTGTGTGTGTAACGTTGCATTATGTTTGTGTGCGTGTGGGGGGAGGGGGGGTGTGAAGTGTGAGTTGGGGAGGTGGGGTGCACGAGAAGGCAGTTTGAAGAGAGTATGTCATTCACCCATTCACCTTTACGGGAAAGATTGGAGCAAGTCACAAGATCAAAGTGAAAAAAAACAAACATTTTACGACAGTTGCCAGAACGGGGAGCGATTTACGACAGCTTGAACTTAAACCGTACTTAAAAAGAAAAAAGAAAGAAAAAACAGAAAAAAAAAACCATGTAGAACCTGTACAACAACAGAGCTAAGGATTTTACCATTATTATTAAGATGAGAAAAATGGTATGCCCATCCCTGCGTGGGACAGGTGTGTGTGTGTGTGTGTGTGTGTGTGTGTGTGTGTGTGTGTGTGTGTGTGTGTATGTGTGTGTCCATACTTTGTAACACAAATGAGGCTCTCAGTTTACGCTATGATACATGTCACAAGCCAAAGGGCTGGAACAAAACCGATTCGCAAAGATAACTTGTTGCTCACAACTTGAAAAAAGACCAGAAAAACTATCCTGGTATTTCTCTTTCTCCCATCCCTCCTCAAACTCGAAAAAAAGGAAAACGAAACAAAAAGAAACAGTAAAACAATCATAATTCCATGGAGGGGAAAAAACCCATTGACATTCTTCAACAATCCCTTCGCCCCG
>NW_004797333.1:228390-229440 GCF_000002075.1 Aplysia californica | reverse complement strand
AGAAAGAGAGAGAGAGAGGGGTGAGAAAGAGAAAGAGAGACAGACGGAAAAACCGACAGACAGACAAAACGCCACCATCAATCCGACCACCACCACCATCGTCGTCATCATCATCATCATCATCATCATCATCATCATCATCATCTTAGTACAATTAGAAACTGAGGCAACATCAACAATATTGCTATAACACCAAAGTCAGAAGCGGTAGCGGCAACAGAAGCAACAGCAACAATAGAAGCAACAGCAAGCAGAGGAATTCCAAGATCTTCACATCTCGTGCATTAACATTACAAACACCTTTAAACACATAGTGGTTTAGTCGTTGCAACAATTTATTAATAAGTGCCACGACGTGGTGGAATCAGGTGCTCTTCAATTTTTGGGTTTATGGGGTTATTGAAACCAGTTTATTTGCCTTCCTTTGGGTGAAAGAATTATCCATCTATGTTGAAAGGAAGTCAAGATGTTTGCGGTTGAATGAGGTGGGGGTCGCTGGGATGTGAGGTAAAATTAGCGAGAAAATGGCAGCCCAAGTTTGGCTACTTCCAACGCTTTAGCCTTTTTGAGAAGTGGAAATTTACATTTGTGTGTCTTTAATGAACCTTTTCCGGTAACATCCACACAGAAATACGTTTATAAAAGGATGAAAAAGGGGTTGAGCCCCCCCCCCCCAAAAAAAAAGAAAGAAAAAAGAAAATAAAATGCCCAACGCCCAGAAAAATGCCTGTTTCTTTGATTTCATTGTTTTGACGAGCACCTGATTTTACCATGATGCCTCACATATTCTTCTCTCTTTTGTTTTGGCACATTTAAGCGAAAAAATACTTTGTAGCTTTGGTTTAAAATTTTGTGCACTTCTAAAACCTCAGTGACCACGCCACATGGAAACAAAAGGACTCGAGATAAAAGAAACAATAACAACAAATAAGCAAAAAAGACCCTAGTGTGTGTGTACGTCAGCGCACGCGAGTGGGCGAGTGTGTGTGAGACTGAGGGAGAGGGAGAGAGAGAGAGAGAGAGAGAGAAAGAGAGAAAGTGTGTGTGTGT
>NW_004797333.1:222571-227859 GCF_000002075.1 Aplysia californica | reverse complement strand
TTTTTCACACCTCACCCCCCCCCCTCTCCCGCGGACCCCACCTCCACCTCCTCACCCTCATCCGTGTCCCCGAAATCGACGACGCAGCCTGGCCTTTTTTTCCTCTGAAGTCCCCCCGAACACTGGACAAACTGACCGGAGGGTACCGCTTCATTACGCGGCGCCAAATTGTCCAAAGACGCCTCCCCTCCATGGCGTCCCGCGCGGACAAAAGCGTGATTGATGTAAACGTCCACACGGCGCACTCCACGCGCGTGCGTGGGCCGGTTGCATAAGAAATGGAGCGGGATTTGATGACCGGCCGCGCACACTAGCGGAGAGACCTGGAGAGAAAAACTAGGGAAACTCCTTGGAGGATCTGAGGTCGCGACTGGGAGTATTGTCCTGTCCAGGCTATTCTTCCGCGCGGGGAGTATGAAGTGTTTGTACGTGAGTCCCTTTCCTTTCCAACGTTTTTTTTTCTTCCATTCCGTCTCTGAAGTGTGGACCTAGACTAGATCTCTAGAGGGCCGCTGTCTTCTTCTGAGTCACGCCATCTTGTGTATAAAGCCGCTCTTATTTGCGCTTTATCGGCTGAAGAGCGATCGTCATTCGTCCAATCAACACTTCGTAAAAGAGTGGAGGGGAAGATCGTCAAATCACCAGTTCTCTAGTTATTATCGCTTGACGTGAAAGATCTGGAGCCTTGATACATGGTGTATTTGTCCTTGGCATTTCCCTTTCCTCTCCCGCCCCTCTCTCTCTCGTCTTCCCCTTCTCTCCCTCCCCCTTTCTTCCCTTTCTTCCCCCCTCTTCCCGTCCCCTATCTTTCCCTGTATGTGTTTTTGGTGAGACGCGGGGCGGAAGTGGGGCTGGGGAGGGGGAGGGGGTGGGGTTGGATTGGGCCATGGAGAAAGATAGCTGTTTGTCCAATGATCACATTGTGAAAGATTCAATGTTTGACGCGAAACTTTCGGAGCATTGACGCATGTATTTGACAGTGGGATGAGCGAATAAGTGTGAAGTGGGACAGGGGGAAGGGTGTATGAGTGAGTAGGTGAAAGAGGGGTGTTAGGAAGGCATGGGGGAATAGACAGGGAAAAAGGGGAAAAAGGGGAAAAAGGGGGGAGTGTTTTTCAAATCAACACCTCGCTACTGCCTATTCGAGATTTGAAGAGAAAGACGGAGAACATTTACGCCTCTTTTAGTCCTCGTCACGTTTGTCTGTGTGCAATTATTTGTCCCAATCAGTGATTTGCGCCCATGTGGGACAGAAAGATCGCTCGGGCAATCATCATACACGTACATTCCAGCCGTTACGTCCCTGCCTCTTGAAACATTCCTCTCGTTTCTCTACAATCATCCCACATCCTCTGCATCTTAAAGCAGTTTGTGGAACCGAGACTCGTTTTTCTTTTTTTGTGTGTGAAAAAAGCCCAGCAGCTTGCTCCAACCAGTGTCTGCTGTGCAGCGGTTAGAAACTTTGCCGTCGCACGCAGAAAACCCTGAGTTAGATTCCAGATTGGAAATTTTTTTTAGCTAGTGTCACGATCTTTCTGCTAGGAAATTGTATCCTTCTCAATCCCGGCTGGTCTTGACTGGGAGAGTTGTAGCCCACCTCCTGCACGGTCTTAATTGTGTCGATGGAGGTGTAAAAATATAACTATTTAGCAAATACAAAAACTTTACTGTTCTTACATTATTTCCGTGTTAAGCAACATGACCGAAAACAATAATACAACGCTCAAAATGGCAAATATCTCTGTTCATTACGAGGGGAAAAAATCAAAAGAAAAGAAGTATGGCTCGAGAGTGGTATCTTTTTCTTGTTTTTGATGTTGCTGTTGCTGCTGTTGTTGTTGTTGTTGTTGTTGTTGTCCACAAAATATTGAACATAGGCAAATGGATGGACCGAGAGCGGTGGTGAGACTTCGCTCGATTACCAAAAACATGTTTGCCAAATAACGTAAGACGAAAAGTTTGTGCACTGTGCCAATGTAGCAGCAACGTCGAAAATGAGTACTCCATTTTTAACCAACAATTTACAGTCACTGGGGATGATTGTAGAAACGGAGGTAATCCCCGCAGAGTTTCGATTCAAGAACGTAAGTCTTCCGCACCAAAATACGGCCGTCAACTCTTTTGAATTTCTGACATCGCTTCAGTTTGAGGTTGATCAGTCCCCAGGTCCCCGGGTAAAAGACTTAAGTATACCATTTGTAAGGAGAAGCGTCTGGGCGTCTATCAGACAGAAACTGTTCGATAGGGGACGAAAACACGCTCGGACCCGTCTTGGACTTAAACTTTGACCTTTGTCTTGTCAGTCAAATTCGCAACGGACCATTATCTCGTTGGGTATCGTAATGTAACAGCGTTTAGTCCATGACGTTATACAGATAAAAAGGACGAATTGGTGTCAGGGATGGAAAGAGTTAAGCCAACACGGGCAAACATATTCATAGCCGACAACTACTTTCGACAAGACCTTTAAGTGAACGGTTTTCATTTTTTTCTGCGCATCATCTACTGCTATTCTAGAACAGAACATTTCCATTCCTGATATACAAAGTTGATAACATACTGTGAGCATAACGCGCCATATATAACATACACTCACGGAAATGCAAAGTTTCGCCGTCAGGGGAGGAAATCCCAGTTTTGCTTTACCCGAAGACAGTATAATATTTTTCCTTCATGTATTTTATCTCCCAGACAAATCGGGATTTGTGGCCTTTACTGCTTCTCATTTGCAACTTAAACGAATCTTCGAATACTGCTAGAACTTAACCCAACAATTTCTTTTAACCCTTCAGTCTTCAGCAACTTTTCAGTGCCGATATAAGTTATCTTTTGCACTGGTGATTACAGCTGTGATCTCTGCATTTTCCTCCTGACTCGAGCTCCAAACATTTTCACAATCACACTAATGAATCTAAGTCTTTACAGCTTTGGTGAGTAGTACTGCTCAAAGGGTCAAAATGTACGTCAGGACGAAAACATGACATGTATCGTTGTTTTACAATACGGCAGTACAACGTCTATTATTTAAATATGTACTCATTTCTTTCTCCCGTAAACTGGCGTGACGAGCACACGATTAGACTGCCTTGCTGTTGTCTGCTTTACATTGATCTCAGATCTGGCATTCCAGTCCATGAAGCACATCTTTACTTTAATACTGAGAGTATGACGTGCAATGTGACCCACAGCCTGACAGGAATGCAAAGTCTCCTTGTCTTGGGAGACAATCACGGTTTTGAATTCGCCGTCGAAAGCAGATTTTATTATTTCCTTCGGGAGGTCCTATCTTACAGAGAGATCAGCGTTGAAGCGTTTACTGTTCCTCATTTGCAACGTGAGCATGCCGATAGTTACTGCAAGCACGATTTCTTGCTTTATCAAGTTCTTAGTAACTTTTCAGTTCTGAATATAAATTCCTCTTTGTACTGGCCGTTACTTTTATGTTCTTCGTCTATCATTTTTTCAACTGGCGGCTGTGTAGTAACAGTTTCACTTCGCGGTCGTACGCAGAAGGTGTGAGTTCGAGTCCTCAGAGCGGAAACATTTTAATTGTCTCCCGTTTTTCATTGGTTAATATCGTCAGTGTTATTCCAAAAGTCATGCTAATGATTATAAAAGCTTTTTTATTCTAAATTCCGAGCAGAGCCGTGACAAGAGAACCTATGATTTTCCAATTAATCATAGGGAAAAAACAAAGAAACAAAACTTAACTACATTGTGAGGTTCCCTCCGATTTCTGTATTTGTATAATGACTTTATTTTGGTAATTGTGACATTTCACAAATGATATCCATTTTAGATGCCAATTTATGTGGAGCATGTTATCGCGATGACCTCAAGCTTACTCCTACTATTTTTTAACAGCTATTTCCGTTCACTAAGTTCCAACAAGCTCCACAGTTTAAATATCTAGACATATTGTTAGCTCCAATGCCAAATGTTCTACAGAAATAAAACGAAGAATCGTAATTGAGTTTTGAAAAATAAAAACAATCTCAATAGCAAGTAAAACCAAGGTTCTAAAAAGCTAATGTGGTCAACCCTACTATTCGGTTGTGAATGCTGAATGGTTACCAAAGATACTGAAAATAAAATAGTAGCAACAGAAATGAGGTTTCTTATAAGACTTTGAAGAATTTCACGAAAGGAAAAGAAATCAAACAGGGAGGTACTCATAGAAGCCCACACAGGCCGCTCACTACCAAGAGTAATTAAGAAGCGATAAATGATGTTTCTGGGACACTTGAATCGATAGAAAGGCTTTGAACATCTTGCCCTTGCTGGAAAAATAAAAAGTACAAAAGTTAGGATAATTCAGAGCATCTTATTTGGAAAACCGGAAGAGATCGGTGACGTGGAAACACCAGAATAATAATTTCTTTTTAGAGCAACGTAGCAGAAGAATGAATGGAAAACTGTTGTCGCCAATGTCTGTTTCAGGTCTGGATAATGATGATGGTGGTGTTTTCATCACACTCATCCGATTATTCAGACTCATCAAGTAGAGTGCGTGTGTAACCCGCTTACAGCACACGTTTTGTTTTTAACTCGTTATTATGAAGCTCTTGTTTTACAAGTAAGCCCCGCCCGTTAGCTTTGTTGGCATCCTGCTGGACTACGGAGCAGACAGCTCATCAGGATCAAATCCCCAGTGCAGTTTTCGTAAACTTGGTTTGTTGTTGCTTTTTAGGGGGGCGAAAAAGGAAGGGCGTTTTTTTGTGTTTTTTTTTTTGGGGGGGGGGCAGTTTTAAGCCTCTCTGCCCCTTTGGATTGATCATATCGGCAATGGAGGTAAACTTCTTAAATCAGTGCTTTCACTCTGCTAAAAGTGACTTTAAATTTATGCAATAGCAAGAACCGCAACAGCTGTGACAGTAGTTCTCCGCAACCAACATTTGTACAAAAACGGATGCGCTCGCTGCTGTCTCGGGCTATTATACTTTTGGATTTTCCGCTGACAGCGCGCTGATCTCTTCCTGGGTGTTATCTGACACACAGATCTGTGCAGCGGCGTTTACTGGTTCTCATTTGCAACTTAGATCTCTCCCAGATGCAGTGAGGTTAGTTACCCTTCCGTCGATTTTCTTTTTGTTTTAAAGCTTCTATTTTTGTCTTCCCCTTTCAAACGGATGATGTTGTGGGCGTATGCTTATGTTTATCTGTGTGAGTTTGTGTGTGTGCATATGTGTAATTGTGTGTGTGTGTGGGAGGGGGGGGGTGTTGGTGTGTGTATTTGTGTATACCTGTTGTGTGTATGTGTGTTTGTGTATATGTGTGCGCATATTTGT
>NW_004797333.1:218381-220436 GCF_000002075.1 Aplysia californica | reverse complement strand
AGAGAGAGAGAGAGAGAGAGAGAGAGAGAGAGAGAAAGAGAGAGAGAGAGAGAGAGAGAGAAAACACAAGAGTGAAGGAGCGAGAGAAGATTAAAAAGTTCTAGGTCGTTTTTAAGAAATCACCATGTGGCATGAGAAACATTCTCATTTGTATGGTATCTGATTGTAATGGGACTGTCGTGATTTTCGCACGGATCGACCTGTTTTTCTTCTTCACTTATTGTCACTTCAAACCTCACTCATGGTCCATTTATTCGAAAGAAAGCTAGTTTTTTAAATCTTTTTATTCAGCAAAGATAAAGGCAATTAGAAAACGTTGCTTATCAGTCGTTTAAAATACCTACCAAATTTCAGCGTTATAAAATGACAAGAAATTTGGAAAAAACTGGTGTATCTTACCATGAAGTCACTCTATTTTGTAAATGTAAAACAATACACGCCCACTCAACCGCCCGCTCCCCAAACACACACACACACACACACACACACACACACACACACACACACAAGAGGAAGCACCTACACAAACACACGACACGTGCACGCATCCATGCACAAATATTCCCCCGCCTCCTTCTCCCCCCAACGCACAAAAATATGCTCACACACAAGCACGCACACACACATACGCACAGACACACATACACACACGCACATAATACATACACTCACATAAACACACACACACACGCACATAAACACACAAACACACACTCACACACGCACAGACACACAACACAACAGCACGAGATCTTCCCACACTTCGCCTTGGAAAACTCACTACACCCAGCAGACCGCGGGCTCTCCAGTGTAGGCCACAGAGGATATCAACACCATTCAGCGAGTAATCAATCAATTGATCAGTGAGTCAGCCAAAACGGCAACAAGCGATCACGGCCAAAGCGGCAACTGGCGATCAGAGATGCTGGGAACTGGCATCCAGCGCTCCCCCGAGCCCAGCCATAAAACAAGGTGCCAAGCTTTTCTCCTCGCTCTCGTAGAAACAAGCGACACGTCATTACCCTTTTCTAGAAGGCTTATTCTCTTATTCGCTAATGTTGGCAGGTAAATAGTTACCCGTGAATTGCGTACTCGGCGACATGAGACAGCGTAAAATCCTTCTTTTTTTGTGATTGTCGCACTGATTGGATAGATAATATAATTCTGGGCAACGAGATCAAGCTTATTCTAATCCGCAAATATTGGCAGATAATATCTCTAAACTGCGTACTTGTTGATTTGAAACAGTACATTATTCTTTTTTGTTGTTGTTGTAACGGTCCCATAGGATTACTCATACTGAGCTACGTGTGTCTATTTACTATAATCGCTACTGTTGGCAGATAAATGGATTTTTTTGGGGTGGGGGTGGGGGAGGGGGGGGGTAAGTGGTTTACGGAGCTCGCAACTACGTAAGATCATAAGAGCGCACGGGACGCTTTTGAACATTTTCAGTTGGTAAGAAATTTTGAATTTTGCCCGTGTAGCGACCGAAGCCTACGCAACAATTTTAGACCGCCAAGGGATCTTTAACGTGCGCAACTTACACCCGGGACCTCTGAGATTTTTTTGTAATCTGTAACGTGATTATTTGTCAACAGAAAACAGTGTGACTTCAATTGCGTTTGTGTCCTCCGTTCTGTTGATACCATGCCTAGTTACGGTGAGGGTGATCCTTGTTCGAATCCCGACATAGCGTGCTTGAAATTAGGCCTATATGAAGAGATTTCAAAATTGCTCATGACCCTTTTTCGATTCTTTCTTTGATAGACATGGAATTCGGAGGTTTGGCCTTTTCACAGCCCTACTATCGTTAAACATTTTCTTATTTGTACCATAATGCTGATATTGGAAAACAATGGTAGTTCATGCCGCCAAACGAACCTTGTCGTAAGGAAAGTTGATTAATTTGGGCACTTGACGCAATAATGCAACAGTGAAAATTACTGTCACTCTCCTGGCTGAGAAACCAAATGGAGTATTTTGTACTTCTGGCTGTGTGACAGCAAATTAAGAGACTTAGGTGGCGCCAGTGACGAGTGCGTTTTGTTTCCC
>NW_004797333.1:214156-215148 GCF_000002075.1 Aplysia californica | reverse complement strand
ACAGCTTTAGTTCACTGGGTATTCTATGTCACACTCTTGGTACAAGCGATGCTGGGATCTGACATTTACCGCCATGCAGTTTGCTATGCAAAAAATCTACCGCGAACAAAGCTAGAATGTCTGCCAGTCTGTCATCAATTTAGTCACCTGCTAGGCTACCCCGCCGTATCCCTTTCTTAGCCCTAAAAGTAAAACAAAACAACATGGCAAGCAAGATCAAAGGCGTACCCCCCGCTCTTCCCTCATAAAAAGAGAATTAACAAACAAACGAAGAAGCAAACAGTTAAATAAACAGGTTCTAGACAGAGACACAATAAAACAAAGCGCAACCGCACATTCATTTATTTGTTTACACAATAGACGCAATTACATAAACCTGCGTTCGTGTGATTTACGTCACCGATCTTTGTGTTTCTAACCAATAGACGTGCAATATAATAATATGTGTCATGACGCGATGAAAGCAGGCGCTCGTGAATTTGGGAACATGTAGAGTTAATGGCAACATCTTAAGCCTGTTCATTTGTCTTGCATTCGATAAAAAAAAAAAGATTCATATGTTCACCATAGGAATCGAGATATTTCCGATTGAAGAAGGTTGGGGTTACCCTGTTTCAAAGGTAGAATTATCCAGAAAATGCCCGCCAAAGTTTGGTAACTTCCATAGCTTGAGAGTCCTTGGGAAATAACCACCGACATATACACACACGCACACAAATTCGAAAAAAAAAAGCCAAATCGACGGGAAAAGCCGTCTTCTTCGATTTCATTATTTTGACGAGCGCCTGATTTCACCAGTATCCTAGACCATGCACTCTGATATTTGTACGCTTAAACCATGGAGGGCACCATTATGTGACGTTGGTGGTCTTGTGGTTAGGCTACCGGATTTGTAATCGTGAGGTTGCGGGTTCGGGGCTTGCACTGTGTGCTGCCCAGGAAGTTAAGGTTGTTTCAGAATGCTCTCGGGTCTGCTGGGGTAATAGTATAGA
>NW_004797333.1:207809-210848 GCF_000002075.1 Aplysia californica | reverse complement strand
TCTCTCTCTCTCTCTCTCTCTCTCTCTTATTGTGGTGGCTCTGTGCGGCGCGCACGCGAGACAATTCAGAAGTGCTCGCTCCAGCCAGCTGGGCGATAATCGTTTTCTTGGCGGATTGAATTTAAGTCTAAGAGAGGAGGACGACAATTTCAAAACAACCGATTAAAACTGAGATGGTGTCTAGATTAAGAGGACGGACGAAAGTAAAATAAAACAAAACAAGTGATCCACAAATTATCCAACATGTACAAATACTGTGGTGGAAAGAACTTAAGAATGACAACTTACTTTTAAAGTGGTGTACACCCCTCCCCCTTTGAAGAATAAATATAAATAAAAATTCACATGGTTTAGGAGGTGGGCTTCGGCCCTGCCTTTTAGTGCCAACCTGGGCTTAGGGGAAAACAAGGTCCCAGCAGAAAGACCGAGATACTCAATAAAAATTCTCCAAACACTGGAATCTAACTCAGGTCCTCCGCGTTACACCACAAACGTCGGCACCAACGTTCTAACTTTCTAACCCACATTTGAGTACCCCCCCCCCCTCTCCCCGCCCTCTCCCCCCAGAACTGCGCTCTTCAACGAATCGTTTCATAAAACAACTAAGCCACCCCCCCCCTCTCCCGACACCCCCACTCCTCCACCCTCCCCTTTATGTGATATAAATTCTTCATGACGTATCTTTCTGTGACAAACTTTAACCATCCGACTATTCGGATTTCATAATATCAATTCTTTGTCCGGCTTTTGCAACAACGGCACCAGGTGGAACTGACTGAAGTGATCCAAAAGCGGAGTTCAATCTTCTTGATCATCCCCATCACTGCTAAAGAAGCCATCACTTTATCCCTTCTCCTTAGAAAAAATGTAATTAAAAATAAAATCTTACTCTTAAACAGGAAACGTGAATCCCTTGTGACAAGTCACGGAGAGCTTTTAACTCAGTTTGGTATCATGGTGGGCTAAGGTACAAGTAACCGAGGTTCGAATCCCAATTTTTAATGGTGCGTTCTTGTTGGTGGACTTGGAAGTTCATTAGAAGATTCCCATCTCTCTTGTGGGATTCTGTGTCCCACTTCAGCTCAGGCAGGCTCTGACAGGCAGGGTGAAAACACCCCGCCTTCCAAACGTTCAAATTGTGTCGAATACGAAGCACAAAACATGTACAGTCTTGTATTTTCCTTTCTTTCCTTTTTTCCTTCTTTCTTTCTTTCTTTTCTTTCTTTCTTTCTTTCCGTTTTTCTTCTTTTATTTCATCTTTGTCGTCTTTGCTTTCATGTCGCTTATGCAGTAGTAGTAATCAATACAGCTCTCACGCTTTTCAAAATCTAAGACGCAAAAGCAGATTGATTCCAAAGAGCTTGGACCAATACGTCACCAGCTTCAGTTACAAACAAGGCACCACCAGCGGCCTGACACATGTGAATAATTCATTAGGTCTCGTCAGACACGGAGCCCCTCCCCACAACCATACTATAATCTGCATATTTATTAAGGCGAAGACGCCGGCCTATTATGGGGGTGATGAGTCCTGTCGGCTGATGGCAGACAGTGATACGTAATCTTTTCGCCACCCGGATTAACACCCAGAACTTTCTAGTAGCTGACCCATTTGAAAATAGCCGGAGAAATTACAGTTGAGCGGACGGTGATATGCGGGAAACTCATTCGTCACTTAAACGGACGTTAAATCTAAAGCATGTGCCTGTCGTCTTATAAGTCTGTGGTTGGTTAGAAATGACTTTCGCTGACCCCTTTGAAAATGGCCAGAGAAATTACAATTGAGAAGGGCTAGAGACGTTTGGAGAACTCATTCGTCACTTAAACAGACGTTTAATCTAAAGCTTGTACCGGTCTTCTTCTAAGTCAGTGGTTGGTTAGAAATGACTTTCGCTGACCCTGAAAATGGCCGGAGAAATTGTAATTGAGGGTGGTAGAGATGTATGGGGACCTCATTCATCACTAAAGTGGGCGTTAAATCTAACGCATGTGCTTGTCGTCTTGTAAGTACGTGGTTGTTTCGAAATGACTTATCAATGTCTGAGTAAAAAGAAGCACGTCAACATTGTCAATGGGCATTCAGTGCAAGAACAGCAAGATAAATGGCTATCAGGGAATAGGAAAAAAACAACAACAACCAAGTAATGGAGCTCTCCAATCACCCACATTAGCTCACACATAAGCAAATAGAGAGTGCTATTTGATATGATCAGGATTCAAAGGCCTCTCAGTGTGGGCACGATGTGGCTCTCTTAGTCTGGGCCTCTCTGTGTGGGCCTCTCTGTGTGGGCCTCTCTGTGTGGACTTCTCTGTGTGGAAACGATGCGGGCCTGTCAATGAGGGCCTGTCTATGTGAGCCTCTTAGTGTGGGAACAATGTAGACCTCTCAGTGCTGACCTCTCAGAGTGGGCCTTTCATTGTGGGCATAACGTTGGCCACTGCATGTGAGCCTCTCAGAATGGTCCGAGATGTAGGATCGTCACTGTGGGCCTCTTAATATGGGCCTCTAAGAGTGATCCTTTCATCGTGGGCCTCGCAGCGCAGGCCTCTCAAAGTGCCTTAGGTGACGATAAAACCCAGCTCTGTCTCTGTAATGCATACGTCCTGCATTATTGATGGTAGAACGAGCCCACTGATCCCACCATTATCCTGCCTTCTCAAGCTTAACGGTTATAACTCCTATGAAATTGTCCTCAGGTGGGAAGAGCTCTCTGTTTGTTTTTTTTTTTTTTGCTTCTTTTTGCAAGAGCTGCTGGTGGTATCCAGACCATTAAACTTTTTAGCGTTGAAGATTAAATTCGGAGCCCAACAATGGCAAAACAGAAATGGAAAGAAAACAAGTATCGATTTCTCTTGTCGGTTGTAATGCTCGGCTAAGGGGGTATCGGTGGATCAATGTGATATATTCGAAATAACGATGCCATCTGTAAGAGATAGATGGGGGTAGAGACAAGGGTTAGAAAATAGAGAGAAAGAGAGGGAGGGATAGATTATGAGAGAAAGAGAGACCAGAGAAAGAGAGGGGATGACGGGGTAGTG
>NW_004797333.1:205951-207177 GCF_000002075.1 Aplysia californica | reverse complement strand
GAGAGAGAGAGAGAGAGAGAGAGAGAGAGAGAGTCAGCGTGAGACAGAGAGGCGAGACAGAAAGAGAGACAGTGAGAGAGAGAGAGAGATAGAGATAGAGAGAGAGAAAAAGAAATAAAGATAGAGATAGAAAGAGAAAGAGAGATTACAAATAAAGAGAGTGAGAGAACGAGATTAGGTGGTGTGGGCGGCAATAGAGAGAGAGAGAGAGAGTTGAACCAGTGAGAAAACGGTATCATCGTCATCATCATCTTGATCATCATCCTCCTTCTTCTTTTCCTCGTCCTTCTTTTCCTCTTCCTCATAATCATCTTTCTAATCCACATCAAAACCAAGTAAAACAATAACCAAGTAAAAACTAAATCACACATTCACTGACTTCTAGTAAGTACTCTCGAAATTTACAGGGTCAGATCATAGACATTAATGAATAACATTCTAGATTGCGCACCGTAATGGCCGCCGTTCTTTGCTTTTTATAACAACTTTCCTGCCAAGCGTGCGCACCATGGGTACCCAAATTAAGGGGGGAGAGAGCGAGAGAGAGAGAAAGAAAGAAAGAGAGAGAGAGAGAGAGAGAGAGAGAAAGAGAGAGAGAGGCAGGAGACAGAGAGAGAGAGAGAGGAGAGAGAGAGAGAGAGATGCGGAGAGATGCGATGAGAGAGAAAAACACGAGTCTCGCTATAGTTTGTCGAGGATACAAGGCACCTCCCCGCCCCGCCCCCCACCCCGCCCTCTTGCCCTTTATTTGTCTCTAACCTGAGTCAAACGGTGCGCTTCATTGTGAACGGGAATTACGTCTGAGTTAATGGTCTAGGATATTATTATAATGATATAATATTACAGGACTAGGTGGTCAGAACAAGTACGAGAATTACATCACGATGAATAAAGAAGCACACTTTGTTAATATGTCTGTTGTAGGTGAACGGGGCAGTGACCAACATTCAGTACCCACTGGGTGAAGAATTCCCAGTAGGTTACACGTTTTGCACTCCAGTACACAGATTAGACTTTGTTACTGTTGACTGAGAGAGTGAGTGAGTGAGAGAGGGGGTGAGTGAGTGAGTGAATGAGTGAGTGAGTGTGTGAGTGAGTGAGTGAGTGAGTGTGTATGTGTGTGTTTGTGTGTGTGAGATATAGATAGATAAATAGATAGATAGATAAATAGATAGGTAGATAGAGAGATAGAGAGAGAGAGAGAAAGAAAGAGAGAGAGAGAGGGG
>NW_004797333.1:201760-203463 GCF_000002075.1 Aplysia californica | reverse complement strand
GGAACTCGTAAAAGATCCTGGTCGCCAGATCTTAGTGATCTAGATGGAACATAAATCTGGATGAGATCACTAAGATATGAGGGAGCTTTGTTATTGACACATTTATGACATAATATTGCAATTTTATATGACATTCTAGCTGACCCGGGAAGCCAATGCAACGTTCTTAACATGGGAGTAATGTGGTCCCTCCTCTTTTTCTTTAGTTTGTTGGGGGGGTTTTCTGTTTGGTCGGTTGGTCTTCTTTTTCGCTTTTTTAGGGGTACGGGAGTTCATTGAAAATTGCAACAAATACTGATGGGTTCGGTGTCTCCAAGACAGGTCGATATATTGTAATGCCCTTATACCGCGTGTCGTATGAGGCGACGAGAGATGCGAAGGTCTGGAGGGCCAACTATTCGACCGTATAAACAACTTTGTAAAAGTTTCAGAAACACAAAAAACCCCTCAATTTTTAAGATCTTGAGAGACAGTGGACAAAGCCGAAAGAAAGTGTTGGATTGAAATCCTCATGGTAAGAGATCAAGGCAAAGGCTACGTAAAATACGGAGAACAGTCACAGAGAACGATGTACAGAAAGGGGGGAAGACATGGAATAATATCAAGAGGCTAGCCCAGGATAGGGAAACGTGAGAACTGTGTTCGTGGCCTATATTATAATACCTTGATCCAGAATGAGAAAGACATAGATAATATTTATGAAATTATGTAACAAACAGTTATTTGCAAACACAAATTACTGTTTTCTGTCTTTTTAAAAAAGTATTTGATCTAGTATCTATGCTGGAGGGAATAAAGACATTTATTTTACTCATTTCTATTTCTGTACAATAACTCTGATTACCTGACCAATTTTGTAAAACAATTCGCACTATTCCTCCGGTGCGAGGCATTGATAGAGTTAGGAAACGCAAACGACTAGTACCCTGTAAAGTGTGTTTTCGCCAGCACAGCGGGTACATGCGGGGAAATGGATGGACTTAACAGTCATTAACCTATGACAATCACCATGAGGTGCCTCGTGTTGCGAAGCACGTAGGCCTGTTCAGTGACAATTCTGATTAATACAAACCGAACGATTTTCGCGGCATGTAACAACGGCTGCTCCTCTCCTTTTATTGTTGAGCTATCCATTTGAAGTATTGACTTATTTTATCTTTTCGTTGATCTTTCATGAAACTGTTTACACAATTAGTGTGTACTCACGTTACAATATGTTAAACTTGTTCGTTAATTCAGTTATGTGATTTATTTATTATTCGTTTGGCGTTCTTTAAAAAAAAAATCTATTTCTGATCTATGCAGTTCTTTCTTGTTTTTTTTTTAAAGACCTTTGTTTGATAAAATTAAATGATTATTTTTTTTCTTGCCTTTTCTTTGATCAAACTTACTCCCCTCTATCCAGATTTGTGACAAGGGAGAACAGGGTACATGTGAGGTGCAAATAGAACTTCTCTACGTATAAAGAAAGGGGTGAAGCTTAACCCTTTCCACACGATAGGAAAAAGAAGAGATTCTAACTTCAGGACTAGAAATAAACATCGCTATATTCAGGTTCATACAAGAATAGCATACATGTACATGTATGGGTATTAGTATGTATCAGTGTGTATTAGTGTGTGTGTGTGTGTGTATGTGTGTGTGTGTGTGTGTGTATGTGTGTGTTCGAGTATGTGTGTTTGTATGCATAAGAGAGAAACTGT
>NW_004797333.1:199869-201567 GCF_000002075.1 Aplysia californica | reverse complement strand
AGACAGACAGACAGACAGACAGACAGACAGACAGACAGACAGACAGACAGACAGAAAGACAGAAAGACAGAAAGAGAGAGAGAGAGAGACGATGATTGACGTCCAATTTCTTTACATTTTTTGGCAACTAAAATATACAATAGTCTTCTAAGATGAGAATCCTAGAGAAGAGAAAAACAGAAAAAGCAACCGAAAAAAAACCCCGAACAAGGTCAAACAGTCTAGTGACGCCATGTCTCTAAAGCCTGCGGCAGATTTTTTAGAGCCCAATTTAGCTAAGCGACATCACTCTAGATCCCTTCTCCCAGACATGCTGAAGTCCGGAAGCAAAAACTCAACGTCAAAAGCACATCCTCCGACTAGCAATGAGCAACTTTTAAATCCGCCAGGGTACTTCGTTTAGACGTTTTCCCACAGTTCGATTTTATTTCAGTTTTTTAACATCGCTAGCTTTTATCCAGGCTTCTACTTATTTATACAATGCGTGACTATCTGGGAGGTTTTTTTTAGCTGCAGCTTAATGGGCAGACAGATAGACATGAGACAGCATTGTTAAATGCATGGCAAGATTTTGTGCTTCCTGGACACCTTACTTCTAATTTTACTTGCAAAATCGCTAGGGGGGACAGGGGAAGTTGCACTTTTTTAAATTGATTGGCCCACGAGCGTACATATCTGTGTCGTGCAGAAAGACACTGTTTACTGTTTTCGGAAAATACATTCAAACCTGCACTAACGATAACCTGTCCAAGACAATCCCCTGTACAAACGACCACTGCCCACTGCTCCCCCCCTCCCGCCTTTTGTGTTTTTCTTCTGTAGCATTCTGACACTGTCTAAAAGTACTACCTGTCTGAGTTGACTACTTTTCTCGTCGACAATGGGTGGTTCTCTTAGATAGGCCAGACTATATCATTATTTAAGTTAATGCTTCCCAGAACGCTCTGTTCTAAGTCATCTAGGAAAATGATCAACAAAAGTTACAAGTCAAGAGTGCTCAAGTGTTTTGACTGTTTGTCCATAGCTACATTTAAAAAAAAAATGTCTTACAGTGTTGCAAAACCAGTGTTTGTGGTAGTGGTGAGGCGCTTCGCCATCGCACACAGATGACGCGAGTTCGCTACTTCAGTGGGGATGTTTTTGTTATTGAGTATCTCTGTTTATCTGTTGGCAAGCTGTGTCCCTTACAGTTACAGCCCCTGTCAGCTCTGACAGGCAGACTCGAAGCTCCTTAATGATGTAATTTGAGTCAATTATCCAGTAAAATAAACACAATTACAATTACAGTTTTAAAAGATGTGAAATCTTACAAATCTTACAACAGAAACAAAAAAAGGAACTGCCAGATAGTGTTTTAATCGTCGAAGAAACAAACTTTTAAAAGAACAAAAGAAAAAAAAGTGCACGCTACTACTAGCCTTGTTTGAGGAACATCAATAATAATTGCTGAGAACTAGGTCCAGGGTTGCTCCTAGTCTGGTTCCAACACAGGGTGTAAGTGTTGATGAGGTCGAAAAGGAAAATGTTTGTTTGTTTATTTCTAAATTGCTTTTTTTTTCTAAATCTAAAAAAATCCCACCTACCAAACCCTGACTTGCCAGCCCAGATCCTGTTAGAGAAACTTTGTAAAAGTCGTGTTGTTGCTCCCTTCCTAGCCTTTCTTGTACTATGTCCTTCCCGTTTCTCTTTCCTCCTATT
>NW_004797333.1:195749-198595 GCF_000002075.1 Aplysia californica | reverse complement strand
AGTATGAAACGGGACGTCAAAAAGACTGAGTGAACGAGCGAAATCAACAGCCGTAAAGCCAGCCGAAGGTCACCCCAAATTGATACCACCAAACTTGTCAAGCCTACAGCGGAGGGGAGTGGGGCTCACGGGTTGCCCAACAACTTTGACCTCCCATTCCTCCGGCTTAGACGCACTCTGATGGCGTGCGCTCCACTTGAAACGACTTCACGTCAAAATATGGTGAAGCCAGTCCAGTTTTACACCCTTTCTGGGCCGAGAAACGACAGTTTTGAGCTCGTCTTATTTCCTTTAGAGGCAGGTCGATAATTCAGTCTGCTATCTCGCTCATTCGTCTTCCGCTCTGTAATCTGTTTTCGAGTGAGTTCATCGCCCAACTGGATATGAACAGGTCGTTGGACCACTCCTTCCAAGATAATTTAGAAAATAAAATAGAGCTGATAATCACAAAAATCCACCAAATGCACCCAAAAGTAAAACATAAACAAATAAAGGAAAACAACAACAGTGTAAAATGATGATTGTGGTGCTTTTATTTTTAGGGGGGGGGTGTTTTACGGCACTCGCAACTGTATACTGTCATATGAGCGCGCGGGACACATTAAACATTTTCAGTTGGTAGAGAATTTGGAATTTTCCCCGGGTGGCGTCCGAAACCTACTCTTATAATCACTTTTAGACCACCAAGGGATTTTTAACGTGCGCAGCTTGAACACGGGACCTCCGACATTTTTCGCACATATTATCCGAAAAGACTAGACGTTGGATCTTACCTACCATAAGATCAGGGGTGTGGCTGAAAGACAGCAGGGAGAAGGCGCCAAGGAGTAGCAGTAGAAAGGCTGCAGAATGAGTCAGGAGCTCAGAGGAGGGGGCAAGGGAGATGAGGGGGTGGGGCAGAAAGTGGAGACGAAAGCAGATGACAGAACACTGTTAGAGAGCAAGAAAGGGGGTGGAAGGGGAACATTTTTTAGAAGAAAATGTTCCATCGCTGTCTGGACTCGAACCTGGGACCTATTGAATGAGAGGCGAACACGGTAAGCTCTCGCCCACGAAAGCCCCCTTATGGTGTTTTAAAACATGTATTACAGATGTGTTTTGAGTAACATCGCTCCTGGAGCTTCTTGCTCTCACTCACGGAAAATAAACGGCAATTAAGCCAGGGATAGACCACAAACAATTTACTTAGAGAAATTGAATAGAAGGTCGACGGGGAATGGCCTGGACAATATCATTATACATTTTTTAGTTTTAGTTTTAGTAAGAATTTTACGGCACTTGCATCATAATAAGGTCACATAAATGCCGAACATTGCTGAGGTGTCACAATAGAGTAACAAACAAAAAAGAAGGAGGAGAGATAAAGACGATAATTATTTGATAGGAAAGAAGGAGCAAACCACACCAGAGCACCCGCCAACCACCCACATTAATCGTTTTTAAGAGCATCCGAGAGTAGAAATGAGTGACAACAACAACAACAACAACATCAACAAAACAACAAGAACAACGACAACAACAAAAGCAGTAATAGTAAAAACAACAACTACAGCAGCAGCAACAACAACGGTTTTTTAAAGTGTGTGGACAACATTCTCCTAGTGCAGTACTCACTCTGACAGATTCCGTTGACCCGCCTGTAGCCCATGGCCTGGGCCTCTCGCGGTGTCTTTGGGGGCCGGTACCAGGTTCCATACCTCACTGTGGGAGAGATAAACAATGACGAGATGTTAACACAGAGAATACGTAGATAAAAATACAAACAATATTTGTTTTACGCCCCTATCGACACAATTTAAATCTTTTAGCAGGCGGGCTCCGACCCTAGCTACCTGTCATGGCCAACCCTGACTGATAGGGATACAACATCCCAGCAGAAAGACTGAGATGCTCGACAAGTGTGGAACTCAGATTCTGCGTGCGACAGCAAAGCACCTAAGCTCTACACCACAGACGCCAGGACAAGAATACATTGATATAAAGATAAAGAAAGACTCAATGAGCTCTGACCCTGAAAAAAGAGAAGCAAGTTCTCACATTAATGGTCATTTTTGAGGGAGAGAAAAGCCAGACAGACACAGAAACAACAGAGAAGAAATAAAGAAAAAGAACCTACGAGTGGCGAACTCCAACTATTTTCACTAGAACTAGAAATAATGGGAGAAAGGAAGAACCAAATAAAAACACAAGAATAAATCTTTAACGAAAGAAGGATTTGAAAGAATAGATATCAAATCAATGTACACCATTGTAAAGGAACTCCACCTCCATCCCCCCTCAATCCCCCAACTAAATACAAAACAAGAATCCAAACAAATAGAAATCAGTAAAAAAACAGAACCCCCAAAAATCCTGCCCTCCAGACAATATCAGTTTCAAATCTACCGGCGGAAATACTTTTCTGGAGATCCCAGGGATAAGCAGCACATGCCAGATATACGGCCACGCCGTTGATGGATTTCATAGGACCCAGCGGTCAGTCGTCCACTCATAAATCCCCATCCTCTGATCACGTTGGTCAGGCCCTTCCAAAACGTCTCGGCAATCGATCGCGACAAACTACGCCATAATACATCCATACTTTCAGATCACAGTCTGATAGGCAAAGCAAGTCCTCCCGCGCAAAGGAAAATAACAATAATATGAAGGAAAAAAGCGCACCAGTATAATTCAAACATGAAAAATTGAGGGAAAAGTCTTGTAACAAACTGATTTAAAATCCATCACTTCCAGCAGGCTTGGGAACCCGCCGACTAAACTAGATGACTTAAGATTTCATCTGCTTGTCTTCACACGAGATGAGTGATTTTATCTGCGGAGGGAGAGAGAGAGAGGGGGGGAGAGAG
>NW_004797333.1:193811-195649 GCF_000002075.1 Aplysia californica | reverse complement strand
TTCTCTCTCTCTCTCTCTCTCTGTCTCTCTCTACTATCTCTCCTCTCTCTCTCTGTCTCTCTCTCTACTATCTCTCTCCCCCCTCTCTCTCTCTCTCTCTCTCTCTCTCTCAATCCCCACCTCACCCTCTCTCACTAGTTACCTCCTCTCTCCCTCCCCAGCCTCCCACCTCTATGAGAACCTCACCCTCGCCTCCTCCCTCATCGCCATGATAGGCGCCACTGGCAGTTTTGACGCGGTCTTCCACTACACACCGGAAATGTTCCCCACCAATATCAGGTAACGACATTGTGTATCTTGATTACACCATAGAATTATAACACAATACAATATCCTAGATTGTTAACTCTGACGTTATTTCTAGATTACACACCGGAAATGTTACCCGCAAATATCAGGTAACTATACGATACTGTTCCTTCATTATACCATAGCATTATAAAACAATGTTACGTTAGATTGTCAGCTCTGACATGATTCTGGGTTTCCCCCTAAGCTACAAACCGGGAATGTTCCCCACAAATATCAGGTAACAACATTTTGTACCTTGATTATACCATAGAATTATAACACAATAATAAGCCCTAGATTGTTAGCTCTGACGTAATTCTGGATCTTCCCCAAGCTACACACTGGAGATGTTCCCGACCAATGTCAAAATATCATGTTACTGAATTGAACATTCATTATGCCATAGAATCATAATACAATAATATCCTAGATTGTGCGCTCTGACGTAATTCCGGTTCTCTCCAAAATTGGGTGCAGTGTCGTAATTCTGGTTAACCCTTACATTAACCCCCCGGGGCAGTGCCACTGACTGTAGTGTCTTTAGGCCATTCCCAAAGTGGGGACATTAAAAAAGTTCTTGTTCAAGAGCAGTAGAATTGTAAATGGGCTGATTCATGTCACGCCCATAACTATGCCCGATCTACAACAGGGAACTGATGCTTTTTCTTTCTTAATCCTTACTATTGTCATTTTCCTCTACTTCTTCTGTATGTATGTCACTTTCTTGTGACTTGCTATTTCCGGGGTGCCTTGATAGTCGAAGCAGACCTTGTGCTGTTGAAGCTACAGAGGTGAGCAGAATAAGTCTGATTCCCTGTGAAGACTTCTCTGTTGACACCCACCCTTTGGCGCTCATATGTCCTTATGCAGTTGCGAGCGCCGTAAAACCCTCTACTATACATTTTTTTAAAAACAACCTTACACTGTGCACGCACTCTGATATTTGCTTGTTTGAGTAAAGAGAAGCACATCGACACAATAATGGTCATTTAATGCTGGGGAGAAAAAAAGATAGACGGACTGAAACAACAGAGGGGAAAGTAAAGAAGTAGGACCTACGAGTGGCGCTCTCCAACCACCCACGTGCACCCTGACGTAATTCAGATTCACTCCTGAACAATAAGATATTGCGCCGTTTGACGCTTTTTAGGCCCAACTGACGGGCAAGGAAGGGACAGTTGAGAGGGCATTCGTCCACTATAGAGAGACTGGCATTCTTAGTTAAAATGACATTAAAAATATACGTAGCTATATAAGTATATCATATTGGAATAATAATTATCATCCCGTGCCTTGCCGACTGGCGTGGGTGATCACGGAACTCCACTTCACTCTGTCTTACGTTGCAGTATATAGGAATACAGATTTTTATTCTGGAGCTCTCGTGGCCTAGAGGTTAAGATGTTGGCCTCTCATTCAAAGGTCCTGGGTAGCAACGGAAACATTAATCTTCTCTCAAATTGAATCCTTTCGCTCCCGTTCCTGGTCTCTAGCAATGTTCTGTCGTCTGCTTTCGTCTCCGAATAGCCTTAAAAATTCGAACCAAC
>NW_004797333.1:185624-189640 GCF_000002075.1 Aplysia californica | reverse complement strand
TGGTGGATGTTCTGGTGCGGTTTGCTTCTTCCTTTCTATCAAACATCTATGTTAATCCATAAACATCTATTCTACTTATCTCTCATTCTCCTTTTCCTTGTGCTTTACTCTCTAGATCTAGTAGTAGTACCTTTAATCTTCGGCACTAATGTGGCCTATTTTTAAAAACATTAAATGAATTGATTGATTGATTGATTGATTTATTTATTTATTTTATAACCACATCAACACAACTTGGATCATATCATGTAAGCGCTACAGTGATCCAATTATGGCCTTGCAGAGAGAGGAGTGCCTGTATGTGCTTGTAGGCCAAGTTAGTTCCGAATGAAGGGTTTAACTTTACTTTTACTCAAGTTCTTATATGTCTGTTGATTGATGAATTGTCCAAAGACTCAGGTGTTCACAATGGGTCAAGTAAGTTATATGAGGAAGGCTAAACTTTACCTTCATCTAAACTTTTATACTACGTGTCTGTTGTTGAACGTAGTAGGTCAAGTGAGTCCTCAATGGAGGGCTAAGTTTTACTTTTACCCAAGTTTTTATATTTATGTATGTTGATGATCGAAAAATCTTAAGAAGAATGTCCCAAGACTCAGGCGTGCAAATTATGTCAAGTAAGTTCCGAAAAGAAGGCTAGATTTTATTTATACCCAAATTCGTATGTGTCTGTTGACTAATGAGCTAATGATCGAATCTTCCCGAACTCGAGTGTGAAATTTAGGTCAAGTAACTTCCAAAATGAAGGGCTAAATTTTACGTTTATCTAAGTTTTATACATGTGTGTATGTAAATCCATAAATACTGATCCATGACCTGGAAGTACTTAGTAGGTTAAGTTAGTTCAGAATAATAGAGAGCTACATGTTTACCTTTACCTATGTTTTTATTTGCCTGCTGATAGACGAGGTGCCCCAAGACCCATGCGTGCAAAGTAAGTCAAATACGTTACGAATAGGATCACACCAAACTTTACCTTTACACATGTACTTGTGTCCCTGTTGATCGGTGAATTACCCCCAAACTCAGGTCAAGTAACATCCGAATGGAGGGCTAAACATTACTTTTACTCAAGGTTTATGTGTCTGTTGGTTGATGGATTATCCCAAGGCTAAGGTGTGCATAGTAGGTCAAGAGAGTTCCTAATCTTGGGGGTGGGCGGGGGCTAAATTTTGCCTTTACCAAAGTTATCTTGCGTATATTGATCAATGAATTCTGCCTTGGTCCGTACGTGTGTAGTAGGTCAATTCACTTCTGAATGAAGAGCTACATTTTACTTTTACTCAATTTTCCATGCGTTTGTTGATTTATACATAATGTCCAAAGACTCAGGGGTGTAAATTAGGTCAGGTATCTTCCAAATGGGAAGGGCTAAATTTTACCATTACTCAAGTTTTTATACATAATGTGTCCGTTAATGTACGCAGTAAGTCAAGGAGGTCCTGAATGGAGGGCTAAATTTCACCTTTACTCAGGTCCTTTTGTGTCTGTTGATTGAAAGATCTTAAGAATAATGTCCCAAGACTTAGGTGTCCAAAGTAGGTAAAGAAAGTTCCGAATGGGGGACTAAAGTTTACCTGTATCAAAGTTGTTTTAATATACATGTCTGTTGATGTCCAAGGACTCAGGTGTGCAAAGTAGGTGAAGCAAGTTTAGAGAGGAGGGTTAAACTTTACCTTTATCCAAGTTCTTGTGTGTTTGTTGATCGATGAATTGTCCCTTATGATCATGAAATAAACTGGACTTGCATATGGTTCAGAAAAGCTTTTTGTTTGTGAGTTTGTTTATTTTGTGTGTATTTTTTACTATAAAATACATGTACTGCTAATTTAGAACTGGTCGCTTTTAAGCACAAGGGGGCTATCCCGAAAAAACATTGTTTGAGAAAAATCGAAGGTAAAGTTTTTGAACCCTTATTCAGTTTCTTTGAAAAACACAGATAGTTTTCTCTATAACCAAATAAATATACACACCAAAGGAACCAAACTTCTCCTATAGGTAGGGCAAAGCCCATTTTTGGTGTAAGTCAAGATTTATGGAAGCCTCGAAGTCTGGGTTAGCCCGCTTGTCCATAAAAGCGACCAATTACAAAGTTCTATCTGACATTCTTAGCCGTTCAGAGTTACCAGGACCAGGAGGTCATAGTTCAAACGTTCTATCTGCTCTTTCAAAATAATAAGATTATTAGGAGTAGCAAACAAGATAATGAAAGAAAAGAACTGCAACGAAAAAGGTTTAGTTTTAGTCTTAGTAGAGTTTTTGAGGTGCTCGCAACTGCATAAGGTTATATGAGCGCCAGAAGATTAGAGGTGTTACAAGAGAGTAACAAACAGAAGGGGAGATAAGGACGATAGACGTTTCATAGGAAAAAAGAAGCAAACCACTCAAGACAACCCGCCAACCACCCACTAACCGAAAAGGCTTGACATGTGAAACTAAACGTTTTTCACGTCAAATAATTCTAGGATTATGATGTAAATAGATATATTGCCAGCGAAAGATCTTGTCAGTTTATTAGTGATCTGTTTGTTTTAGTAGAGGTTTTACGGCGCTCGCAACTGCATAAGGTCCTATGAGCGCCAGAAGATTAGTGGTGTTACAACAGAGTAACAAACATAACAAAAGAAGGAGCGGAGATAAGGACGATAGATGTTTGATAGGAAAGAAGAAGCAAAACCACGCTAGAGCACCCACCAACCATCCACTATTAATGATTGAGCGTGTTTAATCTACAACTTGCACTGTATGTTTCCCCAGAAGCCCAGCATATCTTTGGACTCTGGATGTTCTAGGGTCTGCTGGGGGTAACAGAAGTTGTAAAGTGCATGCTTTAAAGTGCAAATATTCATGCTCTATATGAATGCAACAATTATAGGTTCTACGTCCCCTTCAACAACACAAAACTAGATCATTTAGGAGACTGGCTGTTTTAGCCATGTTTATCAGGGCCACCCTGAGATGAGAGAAACAGAATTTCCATACAGTCAGGCGATACACACACATGCACACACACATACACACACACACACACTCACACACACACACACACACACACACACACACACGCACATACACCAACACACACACATACTCACATACAAACACATATACACATACACACATATACACAGATACAAACACACAAACACACATACAAACACACGCATACACACATACAAACACACACACAATCTCTCTCTCTCTCTCTCTCTCTCTCTCTCTCTCTCTATCTCACTCTAACACACAAACATACACCGAAACAACCACACACACATATACATACTCAGTATCTCTCTCGATCTCTTTCTCATTCTCACTCACACTCTGTGTAGATCTCTCTCTCTCTCTCTCTCTCTCTCTCTCTCTCTCTCGTCTGTCTATTTGGGTTGCACTGTTCTACTCAACATCAATCGGCTCTGACAGGCAAGATTAAAGTAGCCCGCCTCCTAAATGGCATCAGTAACTGGATGAGGGTAGACAACCTTCGCAATTGGAAGGTTTGAACGAAGTGTGTATGCAACACGACTCTGATGAACTCGTTCGATTGTTTTGACTTTAGGCTTCATGGTGCCATTCCACAACAGTGTTACCTTTGAGAACCTTTGACTCTTCACGCTAAATGTTGATAAATGGACTGACTCAAAACACGACTTTCGATTTCGACGACGAAGAAAGTCGCATGGTGCGGTGCGCACCGCCAAAAAGCAGACAACAAAGTATCAGTGTTCGTTGGCGGGAACAGCGTCAAATGGCCGTCTCATATCGATTCCAGACAAGCAAGTCATTTTTCTTATTAAGATAGATTTACTGTGAGTTGCCCCCTAGGGTTTCGCAGAGTCATTAAGATGGCAAGACCAGGCTAGCATGGGGCGGTGTCAAGGGGGCGCAACCCACAGGGGCGGCGCCACAAGTCCAGGGGGCCACTTTGCTGGAAATTGTGACAGACAGCCCACTGCCTGGGTAGGTATGCGGGGGGCGGGGACGGACGGTTGGGCAGGCAGAAAAAAAGGGGGGGG
>NW_004797333.1:182695-183811 GCF_000002075.1 Aplysia californica | reverse complement strand
TCTATCTATCTATCTATCTATCTATCTATCTATCTATCTATCTATCTATCTATCTGTCTCTCTCTATCTCTCCCTCTTCCTCTTCCTCGCCCCTCTCAAACCGAGTTTCCTCTCCTTCTTCCCTCCCACTTTTCTGTCCATCTCCTCCAATAATAGGCCACTCGGACCAAATTACCCCAATCAATTTAATGACACAATAACGTCAGCTACAGAAACAATCGCTCGTTGTTAACCCAGCACTCGAGACACATCTCTCAAAAGACCCGCCTTCTCGTAAACCAGATTTGTCATTTACCCGGATATCAGTAACCGGTTTGAACCGAATCTCGAAGTAGTTTATTCTTGCAGCTGCTGTTATTGTCGTTGATATGTCGTTTTGTTGTTGTTGTTTTTTTAGTTGATGTTAATATTGTTGCTGTTCTTGTTTATGCTATTATATCCCAGTCGTCGTTTTTGTTATTGCTTGTTTGTTTTTTCACATATTACAACCACTCGTAAGACGTATAATCATCCCAAGACACAAAGTCATGATATTATTATATTATATTGACACTTTTCAACTGTATTAAAATAGACTTTCTTCTGTATCAACTTTACATTCAGAATGCATAATAATAATGATAATAATACATTACAATAATTCATTCTTGACCTCTCTTGATCTCAGTGTTTTTACTCTGAAACAGTAATACACTCCGACAAAAACAACAACAACAGTATAGTATGTAAAATTATTTGTCTGAGTCAGAATGTCGGAATCAAAACGTGAAACGTATCCCTGTAGCGTCTTTAGAAAAGAGATAATTACACGGCAAACCCTCGTGTCAACTTCCAATCCCCTTGAGAGTAAGTAATACCGGTTACCGGATTTACGAATCAGATTCTGTCCAGTTTTAAGTGCAGGTCGCAAAGAACAATGAAACCTAACAAGGTTAATGTTGATACAAGGCTAACTAGGATGATTATTACCTTCATTGTGTTTACGAAAAGTCTTGGGAAAATAGTGAGGGGGTGGGCTGGACACGATTGGTTCATTTCTGGTTTGATTTGAGGTCAGCGCCCTACTAGGATAGTTCTTTCTGAAGCGTAGACCTTTTTCCACCCCCTCACGCAATC
>NW_004797333.1:179812-181728 GCF_000002075.1 Aplysia californica | reverse complement strand
TCTCTCTTTTTCTATCCTCACTCTCTCTCTGTCTATCTCACCCTCTCTCTACCTCTCCCCCCTCTGTCTCTCTATATCTCTGTATCCCTATCTATATGTCTCTCCCTCTTCCTCCCGCCCTCTCCCTCTTCCCCCACCCCCCCTCTCCATGCCGTCTACGCCCCTGCACGATGCTCCATACAGTAGAGGAAGGAAACTTTAGCCTGAGCACTGCCAACCCGTGATGGATGCTCTCTATAGCTCGCATCTTTCCACGTTTTCTCTCCCCCAACACAGACAGATTTACTCATTAATAGATGAAAAGTTAGTTTTTGAGAAGTGATCTCACCGAGGTGGAATGAGAAGAAAAGAAGGAGGTGATGATAGAAGAGGTACTCGGAGGAAAAAAAATAGGTGTTCTAGTTAGGGGGAAGAGAGGACGAGGAAAGTAAAGTAGATTTAAAGATATATTACGTATGTTTTTTAAAGTGCAGAGATATTGGAAAGGTTATCTGAGTGCATTGGCATTATCGCTTTAAAAAAACTTATCCGACAATCCATAACTTCGCCAATCTTTTACATTACCTATCCATCTACCAACCCATCCACCTAACCATTCTTCCATTCATCAACCCTTCTATTTATCCCTCCACCCATTCATTTATCCTTTCATCTACTCACCTATCCACCAATCCTGCCCCTGGGGAATCTATCTATCTATCTATCTATCTATCTATCTATCTATCTATCTATCTATCTATCTATCTATCTATCTATCTATCTATCTATCTATCTATCTATTTTGAAATCTTTTGAATCTGCAATAAAGTAGAAACAATGTTTCCTGACAAAGCGTGACGCAAGAAACGCTGGGCATTTTCTTCGGGAGGAGGGGGGTTGTACTTTGGTGGGTTTTCTTTTTTAAAACAGTAATTCAGTTTCCATTGTTTTATCGTTTTCTTTATGGGTTGCACTGTGGGTGATCTTGGTTCGAATCTCTGACAATCATTTTTTTTTTCGCTTTTATCCGAGAGGCATCATGAATCGGAGACTGAGACTCTTAATAAATAATCGTATTGTGTTGAAAGAAGCGTTAAAGCCAAACCACACAATCAAGAAGATACACCTCACACAAACTTTTCGGGATGTCTGTTAAATACGTTAATGACTCTAAGTTGGGAAACCGGCAAAATAACGGTGCATAGATCGGTGTACAGAAAGAAAACAAGATCGGGTGTGAGAGATGTAGAGCAGGAACAACACTATCTGTTGATCTAGAGTGTGTGTGTTGGCGTACGACGCACTTAATTGCATCCCTTTCTTTTTTTTAAAACCAGTGCAAACCTAGCAGCGAACAGGAGGCGCAAAACGCGCGATAAGGATGGCTGGCTTCGAGGAAGACAGTTAGACAAAGTCACGAGAATATAAACAAAGATGGATACAATAGCAAAGGAATACAGCTGGAGAGGGAAAAATGGATGGAGCTCGAAGGAAGCCAACATTTACAGATGCAGGTAACATCGTTCCTGTCTGAAAGAAAACCTGGTGCCGGAGAAACAGAAACGGGTGCGCAATAGTTAGGTTTTTTTCGGGGGACTCCGAGTTACATTCCCGTTCTCTGAATAACGAGCGGTCTCGCTGAGCACTAATGTCTTGCGATGAAAGGCGCTTCGAGGGGGTTCCGTGAAAATAAACATTGTACAACTCGGGAGGGCTGCCATTTATCTTGTAAAATGATCGTGGCTCAGAACAGAGCCGGCCTGCTAAAATATGGAAGATAAACACCGCGCCAGACAGTTAGTGACAGAGCTATAGAGGTTCAACACAGTTCGGGTTTGGGGTTTTTTGGAGGGGTTGGTCGGTTTGTGCGTGTGTTTTGTGTGTATGTGTGCGTGTGTATATGTGTGTTTGTGTGTATGTGTGTGTGTGTGTGTGTG
>NW_004797333.1:176438-178876 GCF_000002075.1 Aplysia californica | reverse complement strand
ATAGATAGATAGAGAAAGAGATAGAGAGAGATAGAGAGAGAGAAATACAGAGAGGGAGAGAGAGGGAGAGAGAGGGAGAGAGAGGGAGAGAAAGGGAGAGAGAGGGAGAGAAAGGGAGAGAGAGCTGAGAGAGAGGGGGCGAGGGGATGCAGAGCGAGAGAGGAGAGAGAGGGAAGGGTGGTGAGTAAGAAATAGACGAAAAGAGAGAGATCGAGAAACAGAAAATAATAATGAAAACGTAGAACGAAAAGAGAAAGGCATACGTTCCCGTTCATGATACAAAAATCGTATAACTTTGAGTGTTGGGGAAAAGCAAGGGGGAGAGCAATTTAGAACAGCTAGAGCCCTCTACTTGCAAATGCAAACACAATTAAGGTGTCAATTGGCATGGATACTTGATTAGAATCCTAGTGAACACAAAACGTTCGTTCGAATCCCGTAACTTTAGATACAGGGGATGAGAGAGTGGCGTTACACGCGACGTTTCTGGTTTCAGCGTCTGTCGTTGCCTGTCATTCACTGGTTGTCAGTAAACGGTTTTGTGTGTCAGATTAAAACCAGAAAACAGACATTATTGAAGGAAGGTTAGATCGCCTCTGTCCATCAACATCTGGTGAATTTTTGGAACCAATTGCGAAATGCCAGGCGTGTCAACTCGAGTTATCTTCACAACACGCTAGTTTTTAACAGAAATTATCCTAGAATTATGCTTCACGCACGTTTTTTGTTTTCTTTTTTGAGTCTTATTGTTTATGAACAAAATTGTATCGGAATGCCACACTGAGATTTTCCAATGTTTCGTTGTTATCAGCGAGTATCATTGTGGAAAGTTATACCCAGCTATCTTTTCCATCAGCACAACTTCTGTTACGACTGGTTTTAGGAGAACACAATAATTATATCTGCGCGTGTTTCGGTTGATAAAGTGCCAGCAATAACTTGCAGTCTAGTCTCAAATTGTGTTTGAGGGCTTTCAACGTTTACCTTTGATCAAATTTCTTTGTATGTCGTTTTATTGTCCTTGAGATTGCCAAAACAAATAAAGGTTGCTAACAATTTATAAAATGCTCGCTCGCCGTATGATCAAGGGAGTACATGATGACCGAAAAAGATACTCTGAAAAAGTCAATATTATGCTTTTGTTGCAGCTGCTGATGCTGCACTTGATGTCTTTACTGTTGGTCCTACTATTCTGATATAGTTTTTGGGTTGTTGTGCTGCTGTAGTCGTTGTTATTGAATCGATGCTGATGTGCTATTGTTGCTGTGTTATTTTGCTGTTGGTGGTGACGTTGGATTTTTAAGGTTATTTATCGTTGTTGTTTTATGTTGGTGTCAAACCCCCTCCCCCCCAAAAAAAAATATATATAAAAATTAAATCAACACAATTTAGATCGATTCGTGAGTCGAATTCCGATATTACCTGTCAGCGCAAACCCGGGCTGAAAGTGACGCAATGTCCAACCAGAAAGATAGGATATACCCCCATATGAGCTCACACAACCCGGGATTCGAACTCAGTTCGGTTTTTTCCGCTACACCGTAGACGTCCAAGTGACAAACGGTGAAGTATTTTCACTCTTGAGTTTGAGTTTGAGTTTGCGTAATGATGGTAATATTTGCTTTTGTTAGGCGTATATCCACGCTCTACAGCATGCTCTATGCGCTTTACACAGCAATTATTACTCAAGCACACCCCAAAGTACAACTCAGAAATATTCTCAATTTCCCGGGAAGCATAGAGTGTAAGCTGCCGATTTTACGCGCTCAAGCACTAACAAACTGACATGACATTGCGCTGTCTATAGCCAAGTTCCCATTCCCTCCTAGAAGTGTGGAAAATTCATGTAAAGTGCCTTTCCCAGAGGCACAACGTCAGGCCCCTGGTGGGATTCTAACCCACGACGTTATGGTTGCAAGTCTGAGAGCCTAAACACAAAGCCACCAACGAGTCGTAAAACAATGCACATCGGCGCAATAATGGTTATTTAGTACTGGGAAAAAGTAAGGCAGAAAAAAAAATAAAGTGAAAGTACAGAGGTACCCGCAAGTTTCCCCTGTTTCCTATTACAAGTAAACGGCGTACTATAGGGAACATCGGATGAAAAGACTACCAACAACGGGGATTAAGAGACCGGTGGAGTTTAATAGGAAGATGTGTCACGTGAAATGGGAAGGATTAGAAGAGCTTCAAGGGGACTACGGTGTCCTGAATCCACCCAGAACCGGAGCTGGTAATCCAGACGAGTCCCTTGTGTTTACAGTGTTCTCTTTACACCGAGAGAACTGGACTTTTTGGGGTGTTGTTGTGGTTTATAGCTGTTTTATATTTAATGACGAATAAGGGAGTAACGGAGAGTTTTTATGCTGTCCGGGGAGGTTGAGATGCAGGGAGAGTGAAAGTGAGAGTGGGAGAGAGAGAGAGAGAGAGAGAGAGAG
>NW_004797333.1:172032-174021 GCF_000002075.1 Aplysia californica | reverse complement strand
TGTGTGTGTGTGTGTGTGTGTGCGTGTGTGTGTGGGTCTGTGTGTTTGTATATATGTGTACGTGTGTCTGTGTTTTTCTGCGCGTGTATCTATGTGTGTGTATGTGTGTGAGTATGTGAATGTGTGTGACTGTGTGTGTGAGCCTGTGTGTATGTGTGTTATCTCTGTATTATACTTTATACGTTGGGATACGTTAAGGGGTTACAAAGAAGACAGACAGGCATAAAATGGAAAAATGGATCAGCGAATTTATTGATAAATAGACAGATTACAAGACAGATGGGCAAACTGATAATTAGAGATTAATGTTAAAATAGACTGCAAACAGATAGATAGATAGATAGATAGATAGATAGATAGATAGATAGATAGGTAGATAGGTAGATAGATAGATAGATAGATAGATAGATAGATAGATAGATAGATAGATAGGTAGATAGATAGATAGATAGATAGATAGATAGATAGATAGATAGGACCGAGTTTTTCCGGCTTATGTGAAGGTCGAGCACATTAAGGCCAGAATCAATACCAACACCTCACCCAATGCCTGAGGCCAAAAATAAATTCATCATAAACAAACGGCGCCATTTGCTTGTCTCAACACGCACGCACCGGATAACATTTTATTCCTCATATACTTCTTTCTCAGCGTCTGGCCGGTTTGTGTTTACTAGTTGATTTATGTCCCGATAGTTTTTGGGGTTTTTTTTCGGTTTTTTTCCTCGTTTTTTTGTGGGGGGGGGGTGCATCTTTGCCACAGTTCACTGCTACAGAACAGCATTGTCAGGAAGATGTTCATCTCACTTAACACTCGCCATAGAAGTAGAAGAAATAGTAGAATGTGTAAGGAGTAGCTAAGAGGATATTAAAGGCGAGGTTGGAGTGATGGTTTATATTCTTCTGTTTGCCTTCAAGAAATCGCCGCACCACTTTACCATAATTTTCGTAACAGGAGAGTTTATTTACTTTCTTCTGTGTACATGCTTCCCGCGGCCACTTCGTTGAAGGGGCGCAATCACTATTTTTCATAGTGTTGAGATGTGCTTTTTTAATTGACAAATTCACCTCAAAACTAGGATCAATGTCAGTTGAGTCAAGAACAGAGCATGACGTGTTCCCCTGCTAGGACGTTGTGAAGAGTGGAAACACATTGAATTACGTTTCTGGACGAGCCAGAAAAATAGGGGTCACACTCAGATTTGAACTCTCGACCTCTGTAAGATAGTTTTGCCAACGACTACTCCAAAGCCTATTAATATGAGTAAAGATCACGATTTTAAAATAGATTTACTGTATTCCGTTTACGGTAGTTAAATGACCCGTGATCTTGAGCCCTTCCGCTACAACCGATGACATTCCCTTTCCGAGTACAATGTTCTTAACAATAACCCCCACCCAAAATGGATACATGTAAATATTGCAACCCCCCCCCCCCCAACAAAACAGCACACCTCCAGTACTTTTTCCAGTTCTGTGAAGCTCATCCTTCTCTGTGAATTCTTCAGGCGCCTGGGATGGAGCACTCCTGACATTTTTCCTGATATTTGCACTTGCCACTCGCGCACAGATGTTGATCTTTATTCTTTATTTATTATTCAACTCGGCGATTTTCATCTCCTCTCTCAGCCAGCACTTGATTCACATCTTCGATTTTATACTTATGACAGTTTCTTGCTTATGTTTCTGGTTAGTTTGCTGCTCGCAACGGATGGCTTGGCGCAAGGAATCCAACGAATACTCTGCTTGATAGCATGTATTGTGTGCTCTGAGCTCAGAACTGGATATGGACTTGGACAACTTAACAGTCTCATGTTCGAACAAAAGAAGGGCTTGACCTTCAGGCATAGTTCACCACCAGCTTAGGTTTATTGTCTCTTTGTGATCACAAGGGGGGTATTATACATGGTGCGACAGTGTTAACAACAGAAGCAATTACAGTAACTATTTCAAAAACTATTTTAAAAAACAAAAAAACATCCGCCCCCC
>NW_004797333.1:169607-170815 GCF_000002075.1 Aplysia californica | reverse complement strand
CCCCTTCTTGCCCACCCACACCTCGCTCTCCAGAGCTGTTCTAACACCTAACTAAACTATATAACTAGCCCGCTGTCTCACATGTTTTCGCGAGTTTGCATACCTGTCATCGTCTATATCTAGCACATCTCTCATGCTGGTCTCCATTAGGAGCTGCAGTCCGTCCTACGTCATTATTTATTCATCCAGCAATAGCTTCACTGACAGGTTCTACAGCACCTAACCCCTCCCCCATCACCCGCACCCGACCCCACACCCGCAAAACCCCACCCCCAACACCGTTCTCTTTGCATCCTCCTCCTGTACTCCTCACACTGCTTCCTTTCCTTCTTTTTGTTTGTTTTTTTGTTTTTTGTTTTAATGCTTTGTTCTTCGTTTTGATATTGTCCTTATTGTTGCTATTATTAGTGATGATGAATGATGAATGATGATGATGATGATGATGATGATGATGATGAGGATGATGATGTTTTGATGTTGTTGTTACTGTTGTTGTTGTTGCTGTTCTCCAACAATTCAGTCAGTCAATATTTCATACATATCTATCTATCTATCTATCTATCTATCTATCTATCTATCTATCTATCTATCTATCTATCTATCTATCTATCTATCTATCTATCTATATCCTTCCACAAAGCTCTCAGAATCACAATGCCTCTGCCCCATGTTATAAATTCCCCCCTTCTCATCAGTCTACATTCATCCGGAGAGGAACATAAAATCAAAGATGTGGTGACATCAAACGAGCCTGTTTTGCATAATTCATGCGAGGACGTCACAGGTAATAAAATGCAACGGCGTCGACGGGTGCCTGATGATCTGCTCTTTCACAACATACGGGCTACATACTGGGCCTTCGGAGACAAAACGATCCATCTGTGCCGCATACTATGTGAAGAGATAGGACGTTTTGGCTCTGGGCTAGTGAATACGTCATCGGGAGCTCCTGCGGTATCCTTGATGGATTCTGACATTGATTTTTTATTCATTTCGCTTTATTTTCTCAGTTCGATAGCTTGTCCTTTACCAAACCTAACATGCAAAGCCCCACGCAGCCTCGATCACACCTCGGGTACTCAGTTTTTTTCTCTTTTTTTCTCTCTGTATAATACCGCTGTCTTCTTTCAGGCTTCAATCTGTCTGCACGCTATCTATCCACCTCTTTCTTTCTTAGACACACACACACACGCACACACACACACACA
>NW_004797333.1:166177-168709 GCF_000002075.1 Aplysia californica | reverse complement strand
TTTTCAACCCATCCCCAGCGTAAGTTTCATAATCCAACATGTATCCCTACTAACTAAATTATAAGAATTACTAGATCCATGGTCCTGCTCCCCAACCCCCCTTTCCAACAAAAAATTTTAAAAATCAAATAAAAAATAAACAAAGAAAGAAGAGGTAGGGGGGGGGGATAAATGTCCCTTTCATTCATATGTGATATTTTAGATCTTCACAAGAATGCACGGACACACGAACGAATGAACACACGCACACACACACACACACACACACACACACACACACACACACACACACACACACACACACACATCTATCTATCGGCACGAGACCCACGTTTGCCCGCGATCAGAGGCGACCCTCGTGCTTCTTTTAGCGGGAGATTCTTTCAATGCGCGCTCACTCGTTGAAAAGGGCGCAGTGAGGTTCCCCTAAAAAATTGCACGCGATTGCAAAAACATGATTGGATGTTTTATGGCGGAGCCAGACAGTAAACACGGAGGGAACACCGGGAATCTTACAAACACAGAGCGGGAAGCCTCGGCTCCACTCTTCACAGTCAGACACGTGCAGAGACACAGGCAGGCAGACAGACAGACAGATTGACAGGCAGGCAGGCAGGCAGATAGACAGACAGACAGAGAGACGGAGGGACAGATAGACAGACACGTGCATAAACAGGCAGGCAGACAGGCAGATAGACAGACAGACAGGGAGGCAGGCAGAGAGATAGATAAACAGACAGACAGAGGGACAGACAGACAGACAGTCAGACACGTGCAGACACAGGCAGGCTGGCAGGCAGATAGTTAGACAGACAGACAGACAGACAGAGGGAGATACAGACAGACAGAAACGTGCAGAGACAGGCAGGCAGGCAGGCAGGCAGGCAGATAGACAGACAGATAGACAGACAGACACGTGCAGACACAGGCAGGCAGATAGGCAGACAGACAGAGAGACGGAGAGACAAACAGACAGATAGACAGACAGAGAGAGAAACGGTCAGACAGACAGAACAAACAGACAGACATACACACAGACAAACAGACAGAGAGACAGACAGTCAGACAGACAGAACAGACATACAAACACTCAGACAGATAGATATATACGTACAGACTTACATACAGACAGACATTAGAAAGACAAACAAACGCATACAAATGTTCCTCTATCCTTCATTCCCCCACCCCACCTCACATACACACATACAAATATACAGACACACATACACGCACTCACACACATACATTCACACGCACACACATACGCACACACAAATACAACACACACACACATACATACACACACAAAAACACTCACATACACACACACACACACACACACACACACACACACGAGCGCACACGCGCGCGCACGAGCACGCGCGAGTTCTCTGTTCAATTTTGTAAACATGCAATGTTCATGGATGTATGCCTATCACAATTAATAGCTGACTTTCTATCTAGCTGATCTTCTTGTCTGTCTAAATGTCTGTGTTTTCCTGAAAGTCAGTCACTCAGTCTGTCTGTCTTCGACACTCATGCAAGTTCACTTTCTGATTCTTATTTTCTGTGATGACCCGTTCTCTCTCTCTCTCTCTCTCTCTCACACACACACACACACACACACACATACACACACACGCATTCACAGTCACACACACACGCACGCACACATATACGTACATAAACATGTACATCAACATAATATCCCAAGCATTTAAACCCCAAGATATTATAAACACTTTCTACCCTTGGAATATTAGAGACCAACGGTATCTTTCAACAAAAACACTTTTGTATAAACAATATTATATGGATTCGTTAATAATTGTTCATAATACCATTGCACACTGAATCTGAGGCTCAACATGCAGCAAAAGTAATCGTCATGCTGTGCATTTGATACCCAATGTTTAGTCTGTTTGTCCCCTCTTTACAACTCTGAACAGGAGGTGTGTCCATTCGATTTAAGTATTCAACTTTTGCGATTTTTCCCGCTGTTCACAACTATTCGAAACGCGACGGCAGAGCCATTCGAACGCCATGTGATTTTCAGGGACAATTGATTTTTCTTTCTTTTTATTCTCAGCCTGTCGTAAAATTAGAACTAAAATCCATTGAGGAATGGTTGAGGAATACTTTTTACTCGATTGTTACGAGATAGAGTGATAAGAGAACAAACAAGATTTCTGCAACAAGCCTCTAAAACATATTTACAACCATTTAATATGTGTGAGGCATCGTGGGGGAAATCAGAGCTCGTCAAATTAATTAAATCAAAGAAACTGGTATTTTTCTTCCCATTTGGCATTTTGTTCATAATTTTCTGTCTTTTTCTTCTTTTTTTGTGGCTCAACAACTTTTATGTTCTTTAAACCACACATTTCTGTGTGGATTTTTCTGACAAACGTTGATTAAAGGAACAGAGAAGTCGATTTTCAGCTTCCAAATAATCTCAATCTCAAGCAATAATCTATGGCTCCAAAGTTTGATGGCCATTTTCTTGCTACTTTAACTGCTCAAACCTTT
>NW_004797333.1:163466-166077 GCF_000002075.1 Aplysia californica | reverse complement strand
ACATCCATGACCACACACGCATCATGTCTGTATCCTCTCCCAACTTACTCTCTATATCTCAAATAACTTCTTCTCTTTCTTTTCATTCCGTCTTCCTATTTCTTCTTTTCTTTTAACCTAAACTCATACTCGTCTTGTTTTTGACCTCCCTCCTTTGCTCCGGTCAAGAAATCCAAAAGACTCTCCATCAGTTTCCACGAGGTACGCCGTCATGTAAGGCTTCTTTTCAACCATATCCAACCTCATTTTGGTCCCTAGTTTCCCTCCTCTCCTCAATGCCATTGAGGCAGGCACCAATCATAGGTCAGAGAGATGATTACTTTCCCCGGCAGTCTGTCAAGTACTCGCGACAACAAAAGGCAATAAGATTGGCCGAGCGATTCAAAAGAAACCTTACACAGAAGGGAAGTCGAAACATGAGTTTGCTCATACCCAGTCCCGTAGTGAGAAAAGTCTTTGTAAGAACTCAGAACTCGCCACACGACCCTTCCACTCATCTCTGATATTCCCCAAGTTTCGTCATTTCCCTTCATATTGCTTATGGGGTAATATCCGGCCCTGATGAAAGGGGGTAAGAATTATATACAACACCGTAAAACTTCCGGTGGTAAATGAATTTTGTGGGGGTCATAATCTACAACTGGGAGGAAAGAAGGTTGTCATGGGCTCAGTATGTACCTGATTGCTTTCACATGTGCTGTTGGAGAAAGGTAACGATGCGCGTCTTTTGTGAATATCAGACACCCTCATTCCCATATCACCAACTGCAGACACAGGCTATACAAGACAAGGAATAAAATTGAAGAAGAAAAGAATGAATAGATAATAAAGACAAATGAAGGAAAAAATGTTACGGTGCATCTTGTTTTGTTTCGTTTGGCTTTTTTAGCTTTCTGTTTTTATGAACTTAACAAAATGTGCACAAAAAAAGTCTCAAACGTAGACCACTAAACTTGTTCAAGTTATAAATGGAACGAAAAAAGGAGGAGTAAAAAAGGGAATGAAAAGGAAGACAGAAAAGTAAAGAAGACAAGTTATATTAAAGTACAAATCACGTCAGCACATCCGGGCATAAATTATTATGCCCCTGTGAGTAATCCTACTTAGATACGTTGCACCTTTAGATATCTGCAGTGAGCCCAATTTTTATACCTCTTCCCAATGGAGTATTCAAAGTCTCTCTTTTAAATATATATTTACGTCCACATTGGCACAAGTTAAATCGTTTAGGAGACACCCTTCAAACTTGCTTGTCAGGGCCAACCCTACCTGGAAAGGATACAACGTCCCAGCCAAGTGTGACGTCGAAGTACTGGTGATCCAAGTTTCTACAATAATTTATTGAGGAAACAGATGGTCTGCTTATACAATGACCAAAATACTGCTAAGTAGGCCGTTATATTTCCCGACAAACTAAGAGTAGACACAAAATGTAACGAGCAACTTATTACTTTCAAAAGGAAATAACATTTCTGAATAGTATGGTAGCAGCAGGAAACTGAATTTGAAAAGGATCCGCACATTGTATTCCTTTTCGTGTTGCGCTATTCTTGCTGAATTTGTTTTTGTTATTGTCTTCGTCGTCGTCGTTGTTGTTGTTGTTTTACGATTGTTAATGAAGATGTTGCTGTTCTTATTATCTGAAGTGTCATTGTTGTTGTTTTTTGTCGCCGCTATTTATCAAGCTAAAGCATTGTCTTGTGCTCGTGTCTTTCGGGGCCGATGCTTCGTATCCTCGTAGCACGACAAGTTCCAACATTCCAGAAGCTGGTGTTTTTATAACGTCTGTTTGAGTTAAGAAAGCGCATCGACACAATAGCGGCTATTTGGTGCAGGGGAAAAGGCTGCACGGACAGACATAAACAACAGAAGAAAAGAACAGAAGAAGGATCCATCCGTGACACCCTCCGACCACCCGCCGTCCAGAATCAAGAAGGCTGCTCGTTAAGGAAAGAAAACAACATAAAGAGACATCAATTCATCCAGGACACTGTCCAGACAACACAAGGAAGACAAATTGCCGTTTTTCCCCACGATTGCAACATTAAGAAAACTGCTTTCCGGGGGAACACATTATGGGAAGAACTTTCCATCGCTCTTTGCAAGCGCCAAAAACAAACACACAAACAATCAAGCAAAAAGAAAAAGAAAAAAGAGAAGGAAAAAAGTTCTCAACGTGTGAGTGGTATGATTCTCTTAGAGATACCATGCCAAACAGCTACGCAGACGGTCCTGTTTCGAGTCCCTAACAAAATGTTATTGAACATGGGTCTTTTGGTAAGTTGGAAAGTTTCAACGGTTCTCTTCCCATCTGTCTCGGCGAGATAATCGCTAAACCGGAGATCGGTTCTCTTAAATAACCTTTCAGCGGAGAAAAATGACACGCGAAATAAATCCCTCTCTGATTTAAACATTAAGAAAAACACTACATTATACTTTTTTGTCCCTTGGGCCTACGGAGTTGTAATGAAAACAGCACAGGTGGCATCTTGTCACATGGATTTAAATTGATGTGTGTGTGTGTGTGTGTGTGCAGATCTATCTATCTATCTATCTATCTATCTATCTATCTATCTATCTATCTATCTATCTATCTATCTATCTATCTTTA
>NW_004797333.1:153957-161261 GCF_000002075.1 Aplysia californica | reverse complement strand
TTCTTCTTCTTCTTCTTCTTCTTCTTCTTCTTCTTCTTCTTCTTCTTCTTCCCAGTGGGAATCGGACAGCGCGACCCTCTATCTACATGTTATATCGCCGTTTTTCCCAGCCCGGCCGTAGAGTCCCCTGCCGTTCCGTTAGGCAAATGCAGTTCTCGTAGGCACTCTGAATTATTTATATTGACCTGCTTCTCCATCCCTAGACAGGGATTAGTCTAGAATGTTCTCCTTGAGCCTGCCCCTGCAGGAGATCGCGTCGTCTAGTTGGAGCTGGCGGTTCCACCGCGTCTCTCATGTCGTGATCAGCATGATGCACGGGACTGACGCACCTTCAGCACATCTAGAAGCATGTTTGACTACAATATGGATGACCTGCTTTCGGACTTTCAAACCGATATTCTTTAGCTTTGCTGGTTCAGGCGGCAGTGTCCCCTGCCATTTAGATCTGATTACTGGGACATCTGGAATGTTGTTTCATGTTTTAAAAATGTCTGTTGTAGAGGTTCTACATAATGTTCAGAAAAAGTGTGAACTGAAGATCACAGTGTTTGCTCATTGTTCTTTGATTTTGTATCTAGAAAGAGTGTTTTGTTTCAAATCACGTTGCACGAAAAATTAACTTTCACTGTGCTCTATGAAACTGTGTATTCGTTCGATTGATAAAAACACTATAAAAATATTATGTTCTTAGGATGACTCTTTCTTTCACTTCATTCTGAAGATACAGTCATATTTCAGTACGCTCTGAAAATATCCCTGGAATGTGATCTAAAATAAAACTTTTTTTCCATCTATAATCTGAAGACTTTTCACAATATTTTTCCGATGAATCTTGTACGTTAACTTAAAACCAAATCACTCACATCGTGGTGAAGAGAAATCACCCAGTAACATCAAGTGACACTTCTGAACCAAACTTCTGAGTGTCGCTTTGCCTCAACGATTGGAAAGGGGAGTTAAATTCCCCTAACAAACGGTTTCGTGTTATGAAGTTGTAAAAAATCCCCAGGATAATATTGTTTGCGTTACTATCATGTCTCTAGCTGTGCGTCCTGCAATCAATATCTCTAATTTCTAATTAAAAACTGCGGGCCAAGGGAGTGAATGCCGTTGCGTGAAGCATGTCATGTCGTAATTAAACGAGAACGTTAGACGCAAGGGGACACAACTCCTTTTGAACAAAGGGGGATAACCGGTGTCATCTGCTAATCGCCCTGGCATTGGGGGACGGACAGCCGGATGTGCAAAACGATTGACGGTTGGGGAGACATGCAATAGCCTGGTGATGGGACCGGAAGCTTAAGTCACGTGATGAAGAAAGGGGATGCTGGGATAGGGGTCTGTTCCGTTCTCCTGTTTTTGGGGAGATGGCGGTGGATTTTGTTCCATTTTAGAGGAAGTCAAACGCACACGCACACGCACGCACACACACACACACACACACACACACACACACACACACACACACACACACACACACACACACGTGCGCGCGCACACACATGGCATGTGATTATTACTACTTGTCATTGGTGATTTGTAAATCGTACTGAGAGAGGGAGAGAGGGGGGGACAGAGAGAGAGAGAGAGAGAGAGAGAGAGAGAGAGAGAGAAAGAGAGAGAGAGAGAGAGAGAGAGAGAGAGAGAGAGAGAGAGAGAGAGAGAGAGAGAGAGAGAGAGAGAGAGAGAAAATCTACAGAAATAAGAACTCATTCAGAACAATGACGACATTACGAAACTGGCTGACAATAAACACTGAAGAGTCTTTCCTGTTAACATTCCTTCCTCTATCCCCTCCTTCCTTTCTCTCCTTTCTTCTCTCTTTATTTCTTTCTTTCTTTCTCTATCTCTATATTTCTTTCTTTCGTTCAAACTCACATCCTGCGTTTTCTGTTTACCTCTTCCTTCTTGCCTTACTCTCTTTTTTTTCTTGTTTTAAACACAAGCGGACCACACCGGGCGATATGCCACCCACCCACACGGACACACCCATTCCGAACGGAGGAATAAAAATAACCAGATCAACATAAAAATGTGCACCACCATCGCTCTAGTCAAGTCACCCCTCCCGGACAGAATCCCACCCACCTCCCCCCGCGCCATCGTCCCTTCACTCTCCCATCCAACTACCCACTGCTTCCCCTCGCACAAACACACACACACACACACACACACACACACACACACACACACACACACACACACACACACACACACACACATACACACACACAAACACACCCTCAACAGCGTGCAGTGCAGCACAGTACACTCTGGTGTGCGAGCATAAATGTGAGCGCATGAGCGCGACCTTGCACGCATGGGTGGACGAGGGAGCGTGGCGGGAGCGCGGCTAATGCGCGTGAAAAACCCCCGTGAGTATTTGTTTAGAGAGCCGTCGACGCGTGTCCCAAGCGAGAGGCAAGCACAGCACCACCTACAGTATACGGCACGACGGGGGGACGCTGGGCTGTGGAGTGTGAAGGTCACTAGAGACTGTCACAGTATTGAAGCAGTGTGTGGTCTCTCTTAAGGCATACCTCACATTTGATTGATTTCTCGAATTATGTATGAAGAGAGTTAGATCTGACTGAGCGAGAGATGAACGCAACATCACATCTATGGCGAAACGGGGACGCAGGGGTGGGGAGTGTGAAGGTCACTAGAAACTGTTATAGTAGTATTGTAGCAGTGTCAGGTCTCGCTTAGGATTTACTTCACATTTGTTCGATTTCGCGAATTGTGTGTGATGTACATTTTGTTTAATGAATGTTTGATCTGACTGAGCGAGAGGCAAACACAACATCACATCTTTGGCGAAACGGGGACGTTTGAGTGTGAAAGGTGAGGGTCACTAGAGACTGACACTGTATTGTGGCAATGTGTAGACTCGCTTAAGATTTCTTAACGCCTGTTTGATTAGGGGGATTTCGAATAGTGCACAATACTATTTTTAGCTTCTGAACTAGCAGATTTAAGAAATGTCCTGAGATAGGAACAGGTGGAATATGTTGTCTATTTTTTTGTTATTGTTGGTTGGGTTGTGTTTTGGTTTTGGTTTTTTTTTAACGAAAGTTCGATCCGATTCTTCCTATCAATTGCCGATTTGGGTTCTGCTGAACAGACGTTGATAGTGGTGACACCATGAGAGAGGAAGAGGGAGAGAGAGAGAGTGAGAGAGAGAGAGAGAGAGAGAGAGAGAGAAAGAGAGACAGAGAGACAGAGAGACAGAGAGACAGAGAGACAGAGAGAGACAGAGAGAGAAAGAGAGACAGAGAGACAGAGAGATAGAGAGAGAGAGAGAGAGAGAGAGAGAGAGAGAGAGAGAGAGAGGGGGAGAGAGAGAAAGGGGGGCGGGAGTGATGAGAGCTCTTTCTCATAAGGCAAAATACAACATCAAAGCAGCCAGGTCCCCAGAAAGAAAATATTGTCATGTCAAAATCCCTCACAATGCCGAAATAACAAAGCTAAAAAGAGCAGTATTTAATCACAATGTCTCAGGATAAATATTGAACGTTTATATTTGAATTTCCTTATGAGTCAGAGCACACATCTCATTGATCCTTTAGAGCCTTAAATAACCAGTTAATAAATGCACACATGAAGACAAAAACGTGTGGCGAATTTCCCAGTTTAGTGAAATAATATGAGCGAGCGTCTTTTCCCCAGCACTCATTTCCATCTGCACACAAGTAAAGTTGAGAATCCAAATCATGCTTAAAAAGACTGCGAAATCGAAACGACGTCACGTCGACCCAAACTACAAGACCCGATGGAAAATTTTGGGAGGGAATCTATGAGAACGAAATGACACCGAAAGGATGCCGACACGATACTGGAACGACGTCATCTTTGATCTCAATAAAGTGTCATCATTAGTTTTTTCGCCGTTGCAGAAAAGTATACTAGCTCGATTCCGCATTATGGAAGTCTATTTCAATTAGTATTTCCGTATTCGTTCTAAGATACCGAATCCCTGGCCACCCCACCACTTCGCCTCTTCCACAGGCAGGGCTAAATCAAGCCCGACTACTAAATGACAGAAATTGTGTCTATGGGAGCGTAAAACATTCTCAATTTTAAAAATAAAAAAAGTGCGGGTCGATGTGTGTTTCCCAGGGTCGATATATACTCCCAAAGTCCCCGTTAGTTTTAGTGGAAAACAGTCTTAGCCTTTCACTGGACTAGACTAAGGAAAAGAAAACGGTACAAATGTCTTTGGATACCACGCCATACACTTGTACTCTGAATAATATCCTAGACTATGAACCCTTGACGTCATTCCGATTCAGTATGGAGCACACCATAATTTACGAAAGGGGAAAGGGGAAAGAGGGTTGGGGAGGGGTGGGGTGGTGAGTACTTCACTAAAGAATTACAAAGATCCATCTTCTCAGTACCTAGCTTTGGGAAACATGACGTTATAAATTTTGAGTTTCCCAACATGTCATGTCAAGCTTTTGCAAATGAAATTGTTTAAAATCGATTTCGTATATTTTCAAGATTTTGATAGAGCTGATAAAACAATTGGTATCTAATCTCAGGGACTTAATAACCTAAAAGGCAAATATCAAATAGAAGTTAATAGAACGTTGTAATTCTATAGTAGCGTCTTGTATCATCGACTTGTAACCTACGTATCCCAGACTGTGCTCTCTAACGTCACTACGATTCTGATTCAGCATGGAGCGCACCATATTACTCTTAAAGGAGAAGTGGAGAGTTCGGAGGGGGAGTGTGGGGGGGGGGGGTTGCTGTGAGCACTCAACTCTAGTGAGACTGGTGTTTTATGCTTCATTTAGGGTCCCATGGTGCTCGCGCCTTGTACAATGACATGTAGAAAAGATTTTGTTTGAGAGCAAAGAGAGACGGTCATGACAGTGTATTTAGGTTTAGTAAGCGTTTTACGACACTTGCAACACAATGCGGTCATATAGTGCCGAGGATTAGATCTGTTGCAAGAGAGTAACAAACACAAAAGGAAGGAGGGGAGACAAGGACGACAGACGTTTGATAAGAAAAAAGGAGCAAACCACAACAGAGCACCCGCCAACCACTCATGAACAGTGTATAGTCTTGGATAATAATAATTATTATTATTATAATTATTATTCAAGATCATTTACCACGAAAAAGGTCTACCATGACGTCAACAACAAAGATTTATAGACGCACTTTGTTTCATTAGTGGCTTTTCGAGCGCGAGGATTTCCACTTTCATTAGGCCTGGGTGGGATGTGTATTCACGGGCAAGCGTAGGTGAGCAGTTATCCTGAACATGCACGGACTATCATAACCATGGGAACCGCGCCCATATTTGCCGACCAAACCTGTCAATGTCATGTTGGCAGAATCGGGGATGGGAATCGATTCCTTTAATCCTTTTTCTCTCGGTGTAATTCCGCGTGCTTTAAACTCGATTCCTCAAAATGACAACAATAATTCGTCATTTGTGCCAGTTTCAAAATCACAGTAAGTGCTCGTTCCTTCATAAACTGTCCTGAACAATGACATCACCAATCTAGAGACAATTCTCTTTGATTTAGACTGAAACGGAAAAAGATCGATCTTATAATTCTTTATTGTGCGTAGTGTCTATGGATATCAAGAATATCACAAAATTCATCGATAGCTCCGTTCTTTTTTCCTCTTAACCAGGACGTATGTTACTTTTCTCAAATAATGAAACGTACATTACTCGATGAAACTAAACGGTCGCATGTGCGTGGAAATTGAACTCATGCCCATCACAGCGAAGATCTTTTCTACGTCACAAATGCCGGTAATGTTCTGATCTCAATTAGGTGCTGAAATGTCATCGACGTATCAAGAAAATAAACAAATAATCAAATCGACTTGCCTATACTAAGAAAGTTCAGTAAAGAAGTATCGACATATCAAGACGTCGAACTTCGCCTTACACGACATAAATCTAGAGGAACTCCTACCTTTGGAATTGCCCACAAATATTATTACGGGGTGGAGCAAAGAACAGAATCAATTCTGTACATACTTCGGCTCTGTTGTATTACGTGTAGCTCATTCCTGACGTATGTTTCTTGCTCCTTCAAACGGGGCAACAATAATATAGTTGTCGCCACTTGAGCTGACGAAAATGTTTTGCTTCGTCTCTCAAATAGAAGTTCTTTAAGAACAATCGCTGTTCCTACACTTTGTTTTCAGGAAATGTCAGACACGAAATATAGGATCCTACACACAATGATATACGTGGCACCTCCAGCGTCTATAGCAGACGTTCTTTCCATCGTCTCAGATGGTTTAATAAAGGCAGGAACCAGCTTGGTCTATACGATCTTCCACCCGTGCCAAGACACTGTAGGTGATGCATATATTAGCTTTTCCAGTATCACACACGATTTAAAGAAACAATAACAATAAAGGTAGAATTTCAAAATTCTAATGTTGTCCGTAGCCTATATCATATTAAACACATTTTTAGAGTTACATGATGTTTTCAACAGTTCTCAGAACATACTAGGTGGTAGTAAATGGAGTGACGGCAAAAAGTTTGAACAAGACCATAGACAAAATATCAATTATTTAGGAGGTCGGCTATTCAAACATTGTTGCCAGGATGACACCGAGCTGAGAAGGAGAGAGAACTCCAGCCGAAAGTCAAAGATACACGATACAAAAAAAACTACCCCTCACTGGAAACTGGACTCGAACCCATAACTCTTGAACACTTCAGCAAGAGGGGGAAAAATACACACCAAAGGTGGGCGGCTATGGTATTCCCCAATGATGATACACTAGTTAGCGCAAACTGAACTTCATTATGCTAGACAAAAATCACATCGTCCAAATAAATCCTCACACGGTCACACGAACACAAAAGCAAAAATGTCCACACAGAGTGTAGCTAAACAAGATTGCCAGGAATTTTGATCCTGTAAATAGTGTCCGGTATTTCTGATACCTCTAACCCTATGGTACCATTTTTTAAATATGTTCTTTCAGTTGTTTTTTTCTTTCGTTAAAAGGTTGTCAGATATTGCAGATATTGCCAGCAGTAAAACACCTTAGTTTTTTTTTCTTTCTCTGTTTTTCTGTTCGTTTCCTGATCCCTTCCATGTTTTCTCTGTCAACAGTGACGGAACACCGGCCTGTTTTCCCTCCGTCCAATTACAGGACAGAGCTCGACCGGTCTGCCAGCTCACGACTACTAATCAGAAGGACAAAATGCGACAGACGTGTTGTACCAATAATACGGACTGTTGTTTTTGTATTTCGGGATGGCGAAGATAGATCAATTCTTTGGGATTGCCACTCACCCCCCCCCC
>NW_004797333.1:149283-150888 GCF_000002075.1 Aplysia californica | reverse complement strand
GGCTGTTAAAACAGCTTTCATCCCATTTCGCCAATAATATTCCAGCCATTTGACGGCTGAAGACACGACCAGGCGGCCGGCAGAGTGAGTGTTAACAGTTGAAAACTAACATCCGGGCATACAGATCATCCGAACCTATGACCATTTCTCCGGACGCAAATTCTCTACCTTTTGGCACCTGTCCATCTTTTTTTTTCTTTCTTTATTTACTATTTATTTATTCATTTATTTATTTATTTATTTTACATTTATGGGTGCTTCAGCTTGGTAAAAGTTTAAGGCGCTTGCAAGTACATAAGGTCATAATGGTCTGTGAGCGCGTGTTCGTGTATCGGAATTCAATAGTGAAGACGAGTATTCTTTTGTTAGTTCTTGACACCCAAAGTCGGTCTACGGGCCTTCATTAGTGACGGAATTTCAAAGTCAGAAAGCCCCTCCAGGAAAAAACAACAACAACAAAACCCTCAGACAATCAAGAACTAAGAAAACTCGCACTTTACTTCGTTCTGCAACAACAAGTAAACGGCTATTATTGACACAGCGATCACGAACGTCCTACTTTTAAAAATTAAGTATGGCGCCAAGAGTTGGCCGACGAGTCTCTCAAAAAAGTAGGTCACTATTTTTATTGTCCTGCAGTTACATCACACCGTACCAAATTCTTGCTTGGAGCTGAAGAAAAATAAAAGAAGGGTCGAGAATGAAGTAAGCCCTTGCCACGAGCAGCTAGCGCGGAGAGTGATCCCTTTGTTGGCCATTTCGTTGGCAATCGACGCAAACTGCTAAGCGGAAGTGGAACATTTGAGCACATTTAGGGATCAATATCGGGGGGCTTTCAAGGCTGGAACCGGAGTAGACAGTGCGCATGGCAGGTCTCGGGAAGACAAAAAGCTCTCCGCGTGCACGGACTTTATTGTCATTATGTCATAAAGGTTGCTTTCAAAGACTGCGGCTGGGTTAATGTGGGGTTGTATGTGATGGTGTATGTGCGTTAGGGTGTGAGAGAGTGAGGGGATGCGAGTGTGAGTGTGAATGTGAGAGTGTGGGGGAGCGGGGTGGGGGTGCGCATTGTAGCAGATTGGTGTCTTAAACATTGGTCAAGGGTTAGGGAGGGTGGAGGACAATTATTTTTGTTCGGTGTCCTTATTTTGGTGCCCACATTTGTCGAAATGTATTGACATGGTGCAAATTGTTATATTTTCTAGAAAAACGAAACAAGAAAAAGGGGAATTGTTAAGTCGGTGATGATAGTGGTGGTGGTGGTGATTGTGATGGTGATGGTAATGGTGATGGTGATGGTGATCATGATGATGATTATTTATGGTGACAATGATGATGCTTTGATGTTGGAAATAATGTGCATATTAGTCTTAGTATTAAGTTTGTTTGTCGCTTAAGAGGGACAGAAATACACGCGCTCTTTGTGCACATTGAGGAGAACTGCTCAAGAGAAAGATAGAGAGAGAAAGAAAATAAGACAGACGGAGAGAAGGAAAGAGACAGAACGAGAGAGAAAGAGAGGGAGAGAGAGAGGTAGAGAGAGGGGGGAGAGATAGATAGATAGATAGATAGATAGATAGATAGATAGATAGATAGATAGATAGA
>NW_004797333.1:148115-149183 GCF_000002075.1 Aplysia californica | reverse complement strand
GGAGAGAGAGAGAGAGAGAGAGAGAGAGAGAGAGAGAGAGAAAATTAATTTGCTAACTGTATTCTAGACCACTAGTAGTCTTGAGCCAAAGAAGTGCGTCACCTCCGCGGCAAATCTCCATAGTTGACAAAATTTGATCAGCGATTTCAGACAAATTCAAAAAATTTCTGAAAGATTAACCCTGTTAGCGTCTTTCATCTTGCTGACGAGGTAAGTACTCATGGAAAGCGACATAACTGCTTTAAAAGAAGACCCAAAACTCAAATCAGATCATCTCTCCCAGACGGCACATCCAGTAGACCTAAAATATTGAGCAATGGAAATCAGTTTGGAAAGTCAAACGTCATAATATTATTAATATTATATAATATCAAATGTTGCTCTACAGCATCTAAAAGTATTTGTACAAACAGAAACTAAACACATTTTCTCTGGTTCGTTTATCTCTCTTCAGATTGACAGCCCCTCCAATTGCTGGATATACACGTCTAGAGATAGCCATGCCTTCCCCACATACTGAAAATAACAACGCTTCAAGATGCCCTCTTCCTAGAAACATACGCTCGTCTCGAGCAAGCGCCCACACATGAGAGGATACCCGCTACCAATTGTTGTCTGCAATAATGTCCACTTCAAGTTTTCCTCAAAGCTTGCTCACAATTTCAAATCACTGCTTGCCTCCCTAGTCCTTTCTACATTTTTTTTCAATATTTATTTGAGGAGATATCCACTCCACTACCCCCCCCCCCTTGCCACCCCACCCCCTCCTGTCCCAGTCATCCACCCCTGACTCCTCCGCTGTTGCTTTTGTCATGAACATTTTCATCAATATTTCCCCACTTTTATGACCTGCAAAGCAAATTGTGTTCATATTAGCTGCACAATTTTTTTAATGTATTTAGTCAATCCGGAATATACACGGAATATATATTTCTATATGGTTGTTTTGCATTTTCTCAGACTTCGTCTATCTGACTTTCTCATTCACTTCTCTGCCTTGATGTCTCTTTATCTATCTGTCTGTCTGTATGTTTCTCATTCTCCCTGTCTCTCTCTCTCTCTCTCTCT
>NW_004797333.1:146683-147798 GCF_000002075.1 Aplysia californica | reverse complement strand
ACACCGACTCCTCCCAGCACCTTCACCTGCCTTTTTACACATACTGCTAATCTGATTTTTATACGTTTCTTATCCCTACCATTTTGTCTCTGTGTCAGTCTGTATCTATTTGTCCCTCTATCATGATAGCTTTCTTCCTTATTCCCTCGGAAACAAAAAAAGGACGGGACTGGCGAATTGGGGGAGATGAGGGAGGGGGGGGGGGAGCTCATTGTTCCATTTCCCTCTTCAATCACTTTTGTTTTTCTCTCCCTCCTCTGTCTTTTGTTTATTCCCTGCTTCACGTCACTGGTTCATTCCTCCGGTCTACACCCCCCTACCCTTTTCCACCTTTCGTCTCCCATCTTTCTCCCCCTTCATTGCACCCTTTCATTTTTTTCCCAACCCCCTCTCCACATCACCCACCACCACCTCCTCCTATTCTCCTTTTCCACCCCATTTCCCCAGCCCCTTCTCCCTATCCTCCTCTCCTCCCTTTTCTCAACCCTCCCCCCATCTTGTTCTTCCTCCTCCTTTTCGTTCTAACAAATCACCCATTAAGATGAAAGAACCATAAGCCGCGCATGTTCAGTCGACAGGGCAACATGATTGACATTTATAGAGGCGTTCATACCCAACAATCCAGGGCGGATGGAAAACAGTTTAATATCTGCACAGGCATGTATAGGTCTCCTGGAGCTCACGCATACACCTCTCTACCTCTAGACTGCGCACTGTCATGGCGGCCACTCTCCGCTCGATATAAAAATAATTCAGCACAAATAAAGGGGAAAACACCAGTCACGAATTAGTCGACTGCACGGCGATTTTCCACTTTTACCCTTCATTAATTGTCTATAACGAGTGAGATGATACTTTGCATATCGAACTAGAAATACGTCAGATTGAGCGGTCTAGGATGCTTTAGTACAATTCTATCATCTCACAAGGCCTCAACCCCCACCCTTTCCTAGTCCGGACACCTTTCTCTGTACCTTCACCACCGACTAGTGCTCAAGGGAAAAAGATAATATAATATATTATATTGTCGAGCATTCTCCTCCTGATGTCAGGCATTTACCTATCTATCTATCTATCTATCTATCTATCTATCTATCTATCTATCTATCTATCTA
>NW_004797333.1:142494-144062 GCF_000002075.1 Aplysia californica | reverse complement strand
CTTTTCCCCTTTCTCCAGAGCAAAAACAAAAGGCCCCAAAAAAATCTTAATTACGACGCACGTCCTTCTTCCTCGGTTTCCAAATAAATTAATTATTACTGGTGCAACAACACATTATGACTGTGGAAGAGCCTTTCGAAGGAAGACTGCACCCCATTTAACCCTTTCATTTCCATACGGACTCGGCTTTATTCACATGAGAGAAAAAATCGAACTGGTGGAAGACAAACAGAAAACAGGATTGTGAGTTGTGAGTTTGTGAGTCTGTATGGGGTGGGGGGGCTGCTGGTTGCAGTCAGAGCAGCATTGGTAACTCCGTTGGTATAATTTCAGAACACAAAGCGGGTGGCCCTAATTGGAATTCGGAACGAGGCGTTGTTAAAATGTAATTTTATTGTTATACTACCCAGAAAGATGGAGATTCTTTCAGAATGCTGCCAGGTCTGCAGGAGAAATAGTATAGATTGTAAAAATGGTATAGATTAGTATAGATTGTATGCTATACAAATTCTATTTATTTATTATTACATGTCTCTGTCATTTCGGAGAAGGACGTTAGATGGGGAATCCAGGCTCCTAAATGACATTTCAGCAGTGGAAAGGGCAGAACATGTCTACCTCACAGGAATCAAACTCAGGTCTTCTGCTAGCGATGTCGAAGCACCTTACCGCTATACCACAGGGACCCGCTCAAAAAGCCATAATATAACCGTTTGGATAAGATAATGCGTTCGGTTTTTGTTGTGGAATCAAACTGTGTCAGCTGGAAATTTAACCATTCTTTCTCTCTCATACTCTTTCTGTCTATCTCCCCATCTTAAGCTTAACATTTAAAATCCCTGTCTGCCTATATAATAGCCTATGGATTTTGAGGTAAATGATACCTTATTCAAATATATGTGTTTTCTAATGAAACTTTGCTTTACCAGACTTGTTTAGAAGAAACACGCCTGACTGAGACATTAAAAAAGATATAGCAGTAGAAGGGTTAATATTGTTTATAGTGCGAAGCGATTAAAAAAGAAGATGGCGACGAAGAGAAACGAAAGAAAACAAAAGGCTTGAGGGAATGTTTGCTTGGCCATCGTCCGAATCTTGATGGCCATGTGTTTTCTTTGCCCCACGCCCAATCCATCCAAGTTTCTCCATGCCCTTCCAATAAGGTTTGGGGGCCTCACAACCGAAATGTGGGGATTATAGGGCGGTTGGAGGCGTCCTCAATCCGCTACGCGCCGCGGAGATCTTCATCCACCCTCATTTTCTCGCCTGGTCCGTTTTTGACAATTTCACTGAGAGCATTTCCGGTTCCGTCAGAACATGTCCTCGCGGCTTCCGGTGCGATTTACAATCTTCGGCTTGCTTAAATAACACAGATGAAATTTCTGTTTGCTTGGGGATCGTGCGTGTGTATGGCCGCATGTCTCTCTCTTTCTCCATCTCTCTTTCTCCATCTCTCTTTCTCTCTCTCACTATTTTTTGGATTTTGTGAAAAAAGGAACAATCTTCATCTCCTTTTTTTCCATTGTCTTCCTCTTCTTCTTCTTCTTCTTCTTCTTCTTCTTCTTCTT
>NW_004797333.1:136164-138763 GCF_000002075.1 Aplysia californica | reverse complement strand
TCTCTCTCTCTTTCCCTGTCTCTCTCAGTCCTATTTTCTACTCTCTCGATCTTTCTCTCTCTTTCTCTCTCTCTCTCTTTCATACACACACACACACACACATACACAGACACACACACACACACACACACACACACACGCTCACTCACTCACTTATTTTTCCCTCTCTATGTTTCGTGTTGTTGTCCTGTACCGAAGAGCTCTGTCTGTCCATGTTCCCTCTTTCTATGGTCTTGTCTCGACGTCTGGCTGTCTGGCTGTCGCTCCATGACGTAAGATTTTAGCGGGTTCTTATGACTGTTGTCACTTCTTAGACTATTAATTTCATTCCTATTGACTTTACAAATTACCGTTACTTGAGTCCCGAAAGATTTCTTCTGCATTATACCTCCTCTTCCTTCCTATCCCTCCACCTCTTTCTCTCTATCTATATATCTGTCTACCAATCTATGTATCTTTTTCTCTCTACATTAAGAAAACTTTCGTCAGCTTCCTCGTCTGTGCGTCCATCTGTCCATCCCTCTGACATCCTCTTAATTTCATTCCCCTTCCCTCCCATCCCACAAAGTTGTATAGACGTCACAGAAGCACGCTCCCAGCGTCTGCCCACGCGCACAACGGTTCTGTTTCCTTCTAGTAGGGCGTAAAATTCGAACCAGACCCGACCGACCCAGACCCAGGGTTTCTTCTTCTCCGAGCTTCTCACTGACAAGGGAAGTTAGCCCGGAGTCATGGCCGGGCGAACGCGGGGACAAGGGGAGAGAAGCCGGAGCAAGTCACTGCGGGTGGGTGTCAAATATTTGTGTTGTTGTCGTTGTGTCAACGGCCGGAAGAGGCGCAGAAGCCGGACAAGAGAGTCGTTTCCTCTCCAGAAAATGGATGGGCACGCTCTCAGTTGATTTATGCTGTATGCTGGGATAGAGTTAGTAAGGTTTTATTTTAAAAATTGTTACTTTAAAATTAATATGGCTTTTTTGTTGTTGTTGTTGCTGTTGTTGCTGTTGTTGCTGCTGCTGCTCTGTTGTTGTTGTTGTTGTTCTTCTTCTTCTTCTTCTTGTTGTTGTTGTTGTTTTCGCCGTTACTTCAGTCCCTCGACAAAATTTTGATTACTGAGACGGCTGGCTTCTTGATCTTCGCTCTACCGGCGTCTGTTTTATATCGGTTTAGCATTTTGCAGTTACACGCTGAAGACGAGTTCAATTCCCGTGTAGGGACTTTTTACCAAGTAACTCTGTCTTTCTGTTGCGACGCCATATTCCCCTCTCAGCCTAGGTTGGCCCTGACTCGACAGGCAGGGTCACATCCCGCCTTCTAAATGAAATCTAAGCTGTGTCGATGGGTGCCTGAAACACATAGCCTCTACACCACAGACGCTACTACCACACAGCACTGAAACATACCGCAACACAAACGTACAACCCACTACATTCTATACTCTCACCATACAATCCTAAAAAAGTAACGACCACCGCTATCCCTTTTGCACTCACGTGAGTAACTCCTTTCGATTTCAACAAAGTCCCACCCCCTGTGTGCTTCTCATAGATATTGCCAACTATCTTATCTCTTTATGTCCAGCTAGCCGAGTGCTCTTGGGGTTTACTACACAATTATGACTCACGGATGTAACGACCAGAGAGATAAGTTAATGGGTAGTACCGCTAAATAATGCAATTCACAAGGGGGCAAAAGTGACTATCTTCATCCTAATAGCGTCATTAGCGGACCGGTGGAAAATTATTATAAATATCTAAAAAGTTCCGTTGGGCGGCGTTGGTAGCTGCCTTCAATTCAAGTCCGGGGGGGGGGGAGAGAAAGGGAAAAAACAGCAGACTCATCTGGTCATGAGATTTCTGTGAGTCACAGTAATAATTTAAGCGTCACGCCTTTTTCAAAACAGTTTGGGTTGCAGAGAGGCAGTGTGTGCAAAATTACGCCATTCCCTGGTCGGATAGGACTGGGAATCAAAATAGTTTTTAAAAAATACATTATGTAGTTTTTAATGTCTTCCCGCAACCAGGTGCGGATTGGAATCATAGTGACCTACACTATTATAGTTCAGTTTGAATACATAACCACCACTACTAACAACACAATAACACAGCAAAAACGTCAACAGCATGAACAACAACAACAGCAACAACAAATGAACATCCACTTAGCAAACTTCAGATATTCGGGGTGGGAGGCTCGCAGGTGAGATTGTGGAGTTTGCTTCTTCTCTCCTATCAAACATCTATCGTCCTTATCTCTCCTTTTTGTTTGTGTGTGTTACTCTCTTGTAACACCTCTAATCTTCGGCACTTATATGACCTTATTGTGTTGCAAGTGCCGTAAAACAGTTACTAAAACTAAAATATTCAGGGAGAACAAAGGTAGACTGGACTGCCTCACACTGCTACATGAAGGAGGCGGTGACCCTGTAGAGAAATAATTCTTCTGGGAGGACGCCGACAGACACAACAGACGAATCACTCAATCCGTTGACGCCTGAACGCACCGGGCACACATACACCGACACACACACACACACCCACATACACACACACACACACCCACATACACACACACACACACACACACACACACACATACACAC
>NW_004797333.1:130183-131588 GCF_000002075.1 Aplysia californica | reverse complement strand
CTCTCTCTCACACACACATACACACACATACACACACACACGCACACAACACTCACACACTCTCTCTTTCTCTCTCTCTCTCCCTCTCTCTTTCTCTCTCTCTCTATTCCTCCCCGCCTCCCCCGCTTCCACCAAGGACATGCATGATTGTAATGCAGAACCTAGTTTTGCGCCCAGCAAACCATGTTGCAGAATTGATGAGTAACAAGGATACCAGCACGTTAGTGTGATACGACCTCCTAGACGCTCTGGCCCGGACAGACTCCTGCCTCATAAAACATTCATCAGAAAACTTTACACACAAAGGTGTCATGTTTGCGTAAAAAGTCGATTTCCAAACATATTGGCCTCAACTTGGAGCACAAAATGTTTTAATATTTCGTGCCCAGGTAAGCAACTGACTGCTTTCGCCGTAACATAAATTCATGGCACGTTTTTTTCTGGAGTTAAACTTGTTTTTTGAGCATGTTCTCTTTTAGAATTATTCGGTTCCACATGTGGATGTTGGAAATTTTTAGAAAAAGTTTGTTTGATGTAGGAGTGTTACAGGCAGGATTTCTTGTTTAGTATCAGCGTTGATTTCCAAACATATTGGCCTCAACTCGGAGCATAAAATGTTTTAATATTTCTGCCCAGGTAAGCAACTAACTGTTTTCGCCGAAACATAAATTTGTACAGGGTTTTTTGTTTCAACTTTTTCAGCTTTCTGTATATTAGAGCTATACAGTTCTGCATCTGGAGGTAGAGTTTGGGAAGTATTTGAAGTACAGAGTTGTTAGTAGGATTTGCTTGTATAGGAACAACGTACACATTCATTGGTCTTAACTCGGAACACAAAATGCTATAAAATTTCTTGCGCAGGTAAGCAACTGACATAGAGTCGGAGAGTTTTTGTCTGTTTGTATGTTTATTTGTTTGTTTGTTTGTTTGTTTGCTTTACCTTTTCAGCATGTTCTATTTCAGAACTATACGGTTCCACATCTGGAAGTTGTTTGGAATGTTTTAGAAAGTGTTTGGCATAGAGTGTTATTGGCAGGACTTTTTGTTTATCAACATACAAAGATACATTGATGGAAATCCTATGAGGTCGTAACTGAAAGGTAATTATGTGTGTAGAAGGCTTACATTTGGGATAAGGGCATGAGATGGAACCCATCAACGCCGTGTAAATGAAGACTTCAGAGAACGGAGGGGAATTAAGGACAGGTGATTCTATCAGCATAAAATAGGAAAGTTATTTTAAAGTTGAAAAGAGCATGAGGTTGGGGAGACAGGAAAGAGGAATTATAGAGAGAAAATGGTAATTGATGTGTAAGTGGATGTTTAAGGGAGTAAGTGTTTGTGAGTGTGCGAGTGTTCATCTCTGTGTGTGAATGTGTGTGTACATATATTATATATATATATA
>NW_004797333.1:128033-129787 GCF_000002075.1 Aplysia californica | reverse complement strand
GGTAGAGAGACTGAGAGTGAGTCAGAGAGAGAGAAGGGACAGGCAAACAGACATACAGACAGACAGACAGACAGACAGACAGACAGACATGGAAAGAAAGAGAGAAAGAAAGAGAATGAGACTGAGGCAGGGACAGAGACAGAGACAGAGAGATAGAGGAAGTAAAAGACAAAATTATGAGACAGGCACAATCAGACAGAAGAAAAAAAAGAAGTATTTACAGAATAAAGGTCATCGCATAATGTCTTGGAACTGTTTTGCGACGCGACAGCTTAAGTAGCGAGTAAGCTTCGTCATGCGAGGTTCGAGATTGCAGTAATTTAGTCGCGAGTTGTGATTGTTGATGCATTGAAATGCGGAGGAAAGGGGGTGCTAAGACTGCCCTCTATCGTGGCAAAACGGCATTAAAGCAGAGAGTGTAAAATTATCGGGCGTGGCGGCGAGAATTATTCGCCCCTCTATCGGAAGTGACGTCACAAAGAGCGGATCTTGAATCCGGAAATGATGTCACTGACCCTCAAATTAACTCCCCCCTGCTGCTTAATGAAGTATTCACAGAGATAGAAGAACGGACTGATGCTCAAGTCTGTGTGCAGTGTGAAGAAAAGATGCGTTTGTTGCGCGGGTGCTGGATAAGGGTGAGTTGGGCGGGGTTGAGGGGGTGGGGGGAGGTGGGTTAAGAGGGAAAGTGAGCATCAACGCCTAATAATAGATTGACTAGTCGTTGTCTATGTTTGGAAGTTTAAGTTAAAGGTCCGCTTTGTTTCTTGTACGTCTGTTTCTTTTGTTATTCTTTAGTTTTGTCTTTATCTTTGTCTTTGTTTTTGTCTTGATTTCAGGTTGGGTTTTCAGTCCGTTCGTTTGTTGTCTGTTTGCTTGATTCGTGGTTTGAGAGGGGAGAGAGACGGGGAGAGAGGGTGGCGTTCGGGAAATCAAAGTACACATTACATAAGATGGGTTTCGAAAATCTGATACGAGTGGACTCATGAGTTCAGAGAAGAGACGATATTGCGAACTATTTTTTTTAATCCTGAACCCTCTCCTTCACATTAAGAAAAGAAAAAAAAAACTTTCCAAGGAATGCGAAAAGGTCTTGGGTCACTCCGATTTGGCAGAACAAGACACAGGCTTTAAAAGATCAGCTGCGGGTTAGCCAGCATGTTCCCAGACGTGATGAGGTGGACAGATCAAACATTTGTTGCGACTAACTGTCTGTCACCACTGAGCTTCATTTCACATCCATCCCTCGCCCAGACCTCGAGAGCCCCAGTAGCGCACAAATACTTCATGCTCAAAAAAGAGTGAATTTTGAAAGGGTGAAAAGTTAAAATTCTCTCCGTGTTTTCAGATTTCGGGGGCCAGTCGTCAAAAGTGAAGGCGACACGGAAATATCATTATCAGGAACATAAAACTTTGACAAAATGTTATTGGGTCATACCACAAACTTTTCCCCCCATCAACCGTTGTGCCGTCTTGGTGCCTTCATAAGTTGTGTTATTTCACTTAAGACTGCATTAATTCCCCTTGGTAAGATGTGTGTGCCAACCGCGACTACCAGATTCCCTTTGCTACCTCTCAGCCTCGTTATCAAGACAGATCAAGATCAAATGATAAACACCCTCAACATGAGTAAAAGAGTTTTTGCATGTCGTAAAAGAAAATTTATACGCACAGCAGACCTCCCCTCCCGCTCCCCACTAAATCTCCTCTCCCTTTCTCTCTCTCTCTTTCTCTCTCTCTCTTTCTCTCTCTCT
>NW_004797333.1:124923-127730 GCF_000002075.1 Aplysia californica | reverse complement strand
CACACACACACACACACACACACACACACACACATTCGTGCGTTTATAAAACATTTTAACATCTCAGAGCGGAGGTCTACACTTCACGGGTAGTAACTTGTGGAGGTGAAGTTTTCGACAAGTCAATATGTTAATGGACAAATTTTGAAAAGAAATAATTCGGCCTTTACAGTAATTGCAACGCTGAATATAAGTAGAAAAAATTCAACACGCCCTCGCTATCGTAAAAAAAGAGAGAAAAGAAAAACCAAGCTGGCAATAGTAAAACGTTCAAATTTAATCGAATATAGCAGTTGGTGTGCAGGGAAGGCTGAAAGAATTAAAATCTACTAGTCTAGCAAGAATGGCAAGTGGCCAGCGTAGTATGTTCCAGAACATCCTCCCCCTCCACCCCTCCACACCCTCCCAATCTTACCCCACCGTCCCAGCTTTTCGCAGGGTTTTTTTTCACCAAACGTATTGGAAAATGCAAACGAAGATAAAAACCCAGAGGGAAGGCAAAGACACGCACACACAAATATACACACACAAACAAACAAGGGCACACAAGTATATATGGATAAAAAAAGCACACACATAATACACAAATGAACAAACACAAGCGTATGATACACCTTGTAGATGTAATAATTATAAGAAGGTTGTTGTAAGTACGAAAAGAAATATTTAAAAAAAAGAAATACAAAAAATATATGAAAATTTGAGTATTTTTTCAAATTTAGGACATTAAAAAAATTGTTTGCCATTTTTTTCTCTTGTTCGGTTCATAGTCATCATCATCATCATCATCATCATCATCATCATCATCATCATCATCATCATCATCATCATCTCAGAACCCATCCATTTAGTGACTTTGAAATTTACCAGGTCTCCCAGGTCTCTAGACAAAAAAGACGACACTCTTTAAAAGGAGACTGCCCTACTGGGCACCCAAGACTGCATCGCAATCTTCTAATACTAATAACCCTTTCACATAGGGGATCGTGTTTCTTGGCCAAGGTCCCATCCCGATCAAATAGTCATCTCAAATTTCTCGTGGAGTCGTGAGCATGGTGGGAAGAGATAGCCAGAGAAAATATTTAGCAAAAACACAAAGCCAACACCCTGGCCAGAATATTATTATTTCAGAAAATGTTTGACTCATGAGCCTTTTCCTTTCTATTGGGCGTTCGTTTTCTTCTTCTTTTTGTGAGGGACTTTCTCAAAAGAATTTTTCCAAAATAAAAAATAAAAATTCTGTCCGTAGTGTATTGGTATGACCACGAAAAAACTCATAACTCACGCGCGCGCGCGCCTGCGCTGCGCGTACGTACGCAGTGAGACTCCCTGTACGATTGAACGCGGCACGAAGCAGCAGTAGCAGCACTTGTCTACTGGTGAGTTTAGTGTTCTGTTCTGAATGTTGTACTCGATTGAGTTCTTCAGTGCCCGAGACATAGAAGGGAGCCAGCAGGGCGCGTCATTTCCCTCGTGTATTTTTGAGAATTAGTATGACCACAGACGGTCTCGCCCGTGCGGAAAATAAAGATCGCTCGATACAAAAAACAAGTCTCGTTCCCAAGCTCTTTAGCAGTGTGGGCCTTTAGTCTCGGGGGAGGAGAGGTCGAAATCAGAATTAAAATAAAACAGAATCGATCATTAATGTTCTAAAGCGTCTTAGAACTTTGGTTTTTGTTGATGTCTTTACTTTTTATGTAACATTATTTTATCTCATACTTTAAAAGAAATGATTTACGCTTTTAATTCATATTTTTCTGGTTGCTTTTTCGTTTCTTCGTTTTTTAAAGCTTTTATTCATGAAAAAAAACAACATATTTTTTTCTTTTTCAAGAAGTCGGAGTGGAATGGGTGAGGGTGGGGTGGGGTGGTGGTCCTTGGTGGTAGTCCTTGGTGGTAGTCAAAAATCGATAACTACGGAAATCGTTTAATTTTCCCTCATGACTAAGAGTTGAGGAAAGGAGTCACACTGAGAGACTGCGCTCGACTGGCCCAGACAGTTAGTCTTGGGCTGAAAGAGCGGGGCCTCTAAGACGTCTTCACGCCGTCTACATCAACAGTAGCTTGAGGAGTCCGCACTATACATGCTAATTTGTTGATCTAGTGGAGATGTCTGCCTGAGAATGGTTTCGAGGACGTTTCGTGAGTGGCGCTGCGAGTGTTTGTGAGTGTGGGTATGTGCGAGTGTATGGGTGTGTGTGTGCGTGCTTGTGCGTGTATATACGTGTGTGTGTGTGTGAGAATTTGTGTGTATGCTAGTATGGCTGTGTGTGGTTGTGTGTGAGCACAACTGAATAAGAAAATGTGTGTGACTGTGTGTGTGAGTGTGTGCACGTATGTGTGAATGCGCGTGTGCGTATGTGTGTGCGCACGCGCACGTGTGTATGCGTGTAGGTATGTGTGTGTGTGTGTGTGTGTGTGTGTGTGTGTGTGTGTGTGTGTGTTTGCCAATTGGTATTTATTTCCTGTGAGAGGAAGGGAGCTGTGACGTAAAGGAGAGGGGAGGGGTTGGATAACAATGACCAAGGAAAGTGGGCAAACGAGTCCTGTGACCTAGAAAATGGTGAAAAAGTAAGTGTTCTATAATCCCCAGTCTTCCCAAAGGCCTTTCCATTTCTCTTGGGTCATTCCAAATTCTAATCTATTTCTTCAGGTATCGCCTACGTGGCTCAAAGGATTTTCTGAATGATACTGTTAAGAAAGAGCTGAAAAAATCTATATTGCACTCATCATGCTGGTCCTTTTATTTACGAACGTAATGTTGCCAAAAATAACTCACTCAACATGTTTCCCCCCCCCTCTCTCTC
>NW_004797333.1:121893-123206 GCF_000002075.1 Aplysia californica | reverse complement strand
CCCCTTTTAGGTTTCTCCGGAACGTGGCCATGGAGACCCCACCGAGTGGCCGGCCACAGACAGACTGACCGCTGTCCACTCCGGAACGACGGGGCGCTTGTGGTTGACAACGTAATTATTAATCCAGGCCGTCAACGCGCTGTCCTTGATTGATTTCCGCGAACGGCGAGAGGAGCGGCGAAGTGGACTCCATAGAAGTAGGAAACAGACAGATGACACAACCCCGGAAAACTCGTTGGCCCACTATTTACGAAAAAACATGAACAGATACATGTTGTGCTTTGTTAAGTGGTTTCGTTTCACATATTTCCCAACGCAGAATTATTTTATGCTAATAAAGCTAGATCTACATCTAAAGTTGTTTTTGTTTCAAGCGAAAACCTTGAACTGTGAATGATATTTAGGAATTCAGATAACACAAAAAACCCAAAGGGCAATCAAGGACACCTGTAATCGTGTATATTAAATAGGCATTTATTCTTGTCATTTCGTGCCTTTTCCACCGAATAAAAGAAGAACTCGGGTCCATGATTCTTAACTTTTGCCAGGGTTGACACTCCAGTGAACGGATCAATTCATCTTCTACGCACCTCACTTCACGGCTGCTGATTGTATCCCTGGCCCGCACAAACTGAGACTCGTGCTCGTAACTTTTCGTCACACAGCTAATATTTATAATTTTGCAATAAATGGAGTGTGTCAACGGCAGTATAATGGTAACTATGCCTGCGTGTCACACGGGAAACTTGTGATTCGATCCCCAGCCTGGGAGGGTTATTTTTGTCTTCATATTCATAGAGAAGACTGAAACAGAGAGAAGAAAGAAGAATAACACACAGAGGCTGATTGAAAAGAATGAATCAGAAAGGCGGACAGAGAAAAAGAGAATTTATTTCATAAATTTAATACAATGAAGAAGAATATTTTTATACAGTCTGCAATCCCTTCAATGCTAATTAGATATTATTCAGTTCGTAGAAAAGAGTTTTTGCTAATGATTATAATTATCTAAAGAGCCACGGGCTCCAATTCAACGCTCGTCTCCGATTTTATTCATGCGATGTCACTGTTTTTAAAGATTTCGCTATCAACCGGTATTGAAGAACGACAAAGTTATTGAATATCAGGAAGGATATTGTTATTTCGAAAAAAAAACACCCCAAAATCTGGTAGGTTGTCTGTCTTTTTCAAACTTCTGTGTACGACCACAGAATGGACACTACAGCTGTGTGAATGCATCGTGCATGGCCACCCGACGATCACTGACAGCACAGGCAATAATTATTCCTGTGATAGGGTTGAAGGAAAGGTTG
>NW_004797333.1:119790-121458 GCF_000002075.1 Aplysia californica | reverse complement strand
CACGGAGGTGAAGGGGAAAGGGGTGATCGGTGAGTGTGTTTTAATTTTATTTATAATAAGTAATCCCCCATGCCTAAATACTCAAAGCGCTACTATTCATATTATCTGAAAATCTTTTCAATTTCTAGTCTAACTGTATTATTAATTCGTAAAAATGTCTGTCTATTAAGCATTGTATTTCCTTGCAACTGCAACGCCACTGTTATAATTGTTTGCGAATGATAAAAAAGCTAACAGAAAACTTAATCTATGTTCCTAGACAAAAGATTTCAAAATACCCCCAGGGGGCATAATTCTGAGTGTCAGGTAATTCCCCCAACTGTTGGCAAACAGACGCCGAAAAGGCTGCCTGAAAGAAGTGTTTCTCAACTAATGGATTGACGTGTCAGTCCGCATATTCGTCGCCACAGACTTAGCAACTGTGACGTAATTTTTCTTTTATCGCATCAAGTGTCACAGCCACAACAGACAGGCTCTATTCTGCTCGTCTGGTCCTATAAAGGACGTATTATTATCTCGTCTGTTTTCAGTTGGCCAATTATTTAAATTTTTAGAGTGCGTCAGTCTTTGTCTTTCTCAGACTGTGTCTCTCTTCCCAGTTGTCCCCTGTTAATAAGCTCTAAATATCTCTGACGGACCACTGTCTCAAAAGGGCTCACTTTGGTTGTTTGTGTTACAGTTTGGGTTTTTGGTTATGTCTAGAAAGGTTCTAACAAAAACACTAAAAGCCGATACAATGATTGAAAGGAAATTATGTATTCCAAGAAACAAAGTAATTGGGTGTGTGCACAATGCGGCTTTTTGAAGTCAAACTCTTTCAGCAATGTCATTCAACGTCATTGTGAGCTTCGCTTTCAATGTCGTTAAGAAATGAAGGAAAGTGATTCAAACATTTGATTCGACAAAAAAAATCATTTAAAAATCCTATCGTCTACCCACGTAATAAAATGTGGAGATCAGTAAGGTTTATATAATACTTACAATTAAAAAGTGCAAATGACGCCAATACGAGTGAGTCCAACATTATGTTACTATAACAAGGTCTCTGATTCCATGAATTCCCCCCCCCCCCTTTCTTTTTGTTTGGTAAGTGTTTTACGGCGCTCTCAACTGCATAAGGTCATATGAACGGGCGGGGCAGATTAAACATTTTCAGTTGGTAGGAAATTTTGAATTTTGCCCTGGTGGCGACCAAAGCCTACTCTTATCAATTTAGACCACCAAGGGATCTTCAACGTGCGCAAATTGCACACGGGACCTCCGGGATTTTTCGCCCTTGTCCGACAAGACTAGGTGTAGATCTTTCCTACCAGAAGATCAGGGGTGTGGCTGAAAGACAGCAGTAAGAAGGAGCCAACGAGTAGCAATAGAAAGGCTGCAGAAAGAGTCCAGAGCCCAAAGGAGGTGTCAAAGGAGGTAATGGGGGGAGAGCGGAAAGTGGAGACGAAAGCAGACGACAGAACATTGTTAGAGAGAAGGGAAGGGGGCGAAAGGAGATCATTTTAAGAGAACAAAGTTTTTCCGTCGTTACCCAGATTCGAACCCGGGACCTTTGAATGAGAGTCGAACACCTTAACTTTAGGCCATTTAAAAAAACATGAAAAAACAACACATACCCCAACCCAACGCCCTAACATGCATTTGACACGCAAACACACACACACACAC
>NW_004797333.1:117600-118743 GCF_000002075.1 Aplysia californica | reverse complement strand
CCCAAATCAATTTAGGTATGTGCATTATGTCCCAATCGACATCATTTAGACAATGTTGATCATGCGAGACGTAAGCTTTGTCCCTGCCTGAGACACAATGTCCCAGCATAAAGACCTAAAACACTGATAAACATTCTCCACACTCAGAATAGAAGCCGTGTCTCCAGGGTCTATTGTGGATTTTCTTTTCAGTCTCCAGTCTTTAGAAACATTGCATAAATCTCCTATGATTTACCTTTTCAAACTGTTGCAGTTTTGGAGGGTTTAAAAGAGGGAAGGGGGTGGGGAGGTGTGCTTCATAATATTGGCAATTTTTTTCTACTTTTGTTATTCAGCGCTTTTTTATAAAGGGGTATTTCGTCGTGTACCAACTTCCCTGATTATCAACAGTTACCTGGGTGTTAGATCTATATTCTTTTAGTTGTTAATTTTTCTCCGTGGGAGGTTAGCGGGTGAATTGGTGTGATCTAATCTTTCTTTCCTATCAAACATCTGCTATCATTCTTATCTCCCTTGCCTTTTAAATTTTGTTTGTTATTTTCTTGTAGCACCTCTAATCTTCGGAACATAATACGATCCAAGTCTGTTGCAAAAAGCCGCAAAATGCTGTAAGCAAAAAGTAAATAGATGAATAAATAAATCAAACAGAAGTAAAACTAAAGTTCCTCCCGAGGATATTCACCCCTTACTGTTGACACAACCGCGCCACCTGCAGAAGATTACAGCAAATACCACGAGGCTTTTTCTTTTCTTGTTAGTCAACCTTTTTATTTCCACGCTTGTCTGAGTGTTGCGTTCTTTTTCTTTCATTTTGGTTCCATTTTCCATTCTGTTAAAGGCCATTTCCTCGTAAGCCCCCCTACTGTTCTCACCATTGTGTGTAATGAGTATTGGCAGGTTGAAGATCTGGCTCCAACAGACGCCGGAGCTCCATGTCAGTTCCGGCTGATGACATTAGTTCACTTGAGCGACCTCCTCCACGCCACACAGCTCCACGCCTCTCTTTCTGTTTCTCTGCCCCCTCTCTCTCTCGCAATATCTCTCTCCGTCTCTCTGTCTCTCTGTCTCTTTGTATCTCTGTTTCTCTCTGTCTCTGTCTCTCTGTGTCTGTCTGGCTGTCTTTCTGTCTCTGTCTCTGTCTCT
>NW_004797333.1:113431-115262 GCF_000002075.1 Aplysia californica | reverse complement strand
CTCTCTCTCTCTCTCTCTCTCCCGTCCACTGTCACCTATCCTCGGAAGTTTTCTATACCGTCCGTGACCTCAGCTGCCATCTTCTCACGACAAGTCATTGACTGCCAAAGGCTTCGCTGGCATGCTGAAGGTTACGGACATTCACGCTACTGTAATGGAAAAGTCTAATAGTGATTCAATTAAGTATTCTGAACAACACTGTCTCTGTGGATACTCGACAAGTCTGTACTGAATCAGCACAATTATTAGTGCAAGTATATCTTTGTCGTTACTTTCCATAAGGCCGTGATCTGAATGAAATGTAGTTTTTTGCTGTCTAATGTACAGCCTTGAACTTTAAGTAATGTTAAACATTGATTATTTTGTCAAGCAGTGATGCCGACACACTGACAGATACTATAATATCTATACGTTATCTTTCTACCCAAAACTACTTTATGGAATAAGGGGGTAAAAATCTGTTATAAATTTCTCCAACTTTTATTTTGTATAACTTTTACCAAATGCATTAGTGCCAAAACAATTCTTTAAAATGCAGGGAAAATAGTAGGAGGGAGCAAAAGAAACAAAAATGGGCCCTGCGCATATTCAAACGTCTTACTCATGCTTTTCACAAGCCAAGGTAACACTCGCATGGCAATCAAGCTCTTTGCTTCAAACGTGGCCCTTTACCATCGTAACGTATTTTCATGAGAGAGAAATAAAGTACCATTGCCTTTTGCAAGACAAGGTAACAACCAAACGTCGATTTAGCTTTTTGATTCAATCGTGCCCCTTATGATTGTAATTTCTTTTCAATAAAGAGGAATATGATATCCTTGCACTTCTGAAAGCCAAGGTAACACTCACATAGCAATCGAGCTCTTTGATTCAACCGTGCCCCTTTTACGATTCTAACGTATTTTCACTTGAGAGGAATAGAGAAATAGGGAAGAAACGAAGAACGGACTTGTAATAGTCATTCAGTATTCCAACTTATTCTCAGTGGAGAAGGGTAGAGTAAGCCAAGACAACAATCTCACAGCAATTGAGCTCTTTGATTCAAGCGTGCCTCTTCATGATTCTAACTGACTATCACTGTAGGGGAGTTGAGAAGAACTGAAGAATTGGCTTGTGGTAGTCATCCAGTATTCACTGCTGAATAATCACTCGGCAGGCTACACGAGAAACCTGTTGTCACACAGGCGTCAGTGACTACACGCGCGTCCAAATCACAGTGTGAGCACGGAATTAATCATGGCCGATGCGTGATCTCATTTCCGGTTGCCTTGCGCGTGACGCTGACCCTTTGGTGGGGGCCAACGGACGACCTAGGGACTCCAGGAAGTGACGTATGGGTCATCGGATGTGACGTGGAGTTCAACTTGCGAAGAGAAACCGCGAAGACGAGGCTGTGAGTAACACGTGGTCATGCACGAACGCGGTTTATTATCGGGTTTGGTGATTACAATTGCAAATGCAATGACGATTTGTCTGTAATATCGCGCGGGCTGTCTCAGGGCTCCAGTTAACCTCTGAACCTTAAGGGATGCCATAAGATGATGTACCATCACTCAAACTTCTGACCTTTGGCCTTGAGGATGACCTTCATTTTCACCCTCATTTCCATAGAGGTGACACGCCCAATTTCCGTGACGGCGCACAGACAAACGCAGTAGAGAGCGGTCTTTTCCCGCCTCACGTAGGTGGATAATGGAAGAGAAGATTAAATATTATGTACATGTCTTTCAGTGGCCTTATCCACTTACCATCTCTCTCCTCCCCCCCTCTCTCTCTCTCTTTCTCTATCTCTCTCTCTCTCTCTCTCTCTCTCTCTCTTTCTCTCTCTCTT
>NW_004797333.1:112060-113103 GCF_000002075.1 Aplysia californica | reverse complement strand
TGTGTGTGTGTGAGGGTGTGTGTGTGTGTGGGTGTGTGTGTATGTGTTTGTGTGTGTGAGTGTTGATTATGTTTGCTTGATCTGGGATTGAGCGTGAGCCAGAGAAATATTATGATGATCATGTGCGTGATATGGAATGTGCTTTGTGAGGCATAGGTGTTTGCGCAATAAATTATCATCGATAATCAAGGATATGTTTTGTTGTTGTTGTTTTGGGGTTGTTGTTTTTTTGTTTTTGTATTGTTGGATTTTCTTTCTTATTTTTTTTTTTTTTTTTTGGGGGGGGGAGCAGTGGAGAGAGAAAGGGAGTGGTCTTTTTGTTTGGACGTTGTATCCCTCTCAACCTGAGTTGACCTAACAGGCACAGTTGACGCCCGCCTCCTATTCACATTATCCAAGTTGTGTCGACCGGTGTGCTCCCCACATAAGAATCAAACTCAGGTCTTCTACCTTTTACACTCCAAAAGCAGGTAAATGAACCATCTACTTTATAGCCCTACCCATTTTCTACCCCCCCCCCCCCCCCCCTCCAAAGAAAAAAACTTAAAGAAAAAACAAACTATAAAACAATCATACTTACTAATTAACAAAACAGCCCAAGCTAATCTGAAAGTTGCGGTCCGCCAAATGTCCTGACTTCATTTTTGTTGGTTTTGTTGGTTTTTGTAGTAAAGCGAAGCACATTGACACAATAATGGTCATTCAGTGCTGGGGAAAAGTAAGACAGACAGACAGAAACAACAGACGGAGAGTACCTTCCAGTGGTGTTCTCCATCACCCCATGTCCCGTCTCCATCACCTCAAAAACATATTGTGACCAGTTTCCCAATGTGTCCAGTCGTTGCCCCCTTTGTGCCGGGCAGAAGGGGCCCCCACAGCTCATCAATTCCACTCACTTCATCACTCGACGACCGAGAGTCCTGAAGGAATTAGCCAGCTCTCCAAGTACGACATGTCTTAATGCTGCTCTCACGCTTTCACAAGGACAGCCGTGTGTGTGTGTGTGTGTGTGTGTGTGTGTGTGTGTGTGTGTGTGTGTGTTT
>NW_004797333.1:104185-111595 GCF_000002075.1 Aplysia californica | reverse complement strand
CAGACTTGAGCCAGATGGGTACAGTATTATGATATTACTTACAAATACCCGTATGTCGTAACAACAGAAATAAATATATCACCCCCCCCCCACCCTTTCTTTCCCCCTTCCCATTCAAAGCCACTGCTCACTTTCATGTATCTAGTACAAAAGAGTCGGCGTCTTTCAACTTTCTAAACTAAAAAACAACAACAGGACAAAAAATCATGTTAATTGCTATTTTGGAACCATTCCCACTTGCAGCATTGTTAGACATCCTTAACGGGTCAGTATTGTACGGGTGTTTCTTTTGTCTGACGTAGTTGAGTCCTTTCTGGGAATTCGCTTAAAAATCTGTCAGGAATTCGATTAAAAGTCTGTCAGGAATTCGATTAAAAACCTATCAGACGCTCTCAAAAATTACTCCGATATAGCGGATGAATTACTGTCTAGTTTTTCACAGCTAGTGCAAATGCGAAACATAGAAAGATTTGGTTGTTGTGTTGAGCTGTAGAGACTTTCTATTGGGAGTCCGCAATGTACTGTATGGGGATTGGATAAAAAGAAAGGGACGTCCATCAAGAGAGAGAGAGAGAGAGAGAGAGAGAGAGAGAGAGAAGGAGAGGGAGAGGAGTGATAGAGAGAGAGAGAGAGAGAGGAAAGAGAGAGATTGTGTGTTTGTGTGTGTGTGTGTGTGTGTGTGTGTGTGTGTGTGTGTGTGTGAGAGAGAGAGAGAGAGTGTGCGTGTGTGTAGATCTTTGTGTTTAGGTCTCAGGAGCGTTTTTTTTTTTAAGGGGAAATATATTCTACAAGACATGAACATAGACCTGAAGAGGTTTATCAGATTATTATTTGCAAAGAAAAGAAACACTGTTTATTTAAGGTCATGAAAAGCAAAAGGCAAGGTGTGAAACGTGTGTTATTGAACTGGCTATGCCTTGAAAATAACCTATTTTGACTTGAAGGGCAATGAACTTTGATACTCTGGGACGATCTCTCTCTCTCTCTCTCTCTCTCTCTCTCTCTCTCTCTCTCTCTCTCTCTTTCTATCTCTCTCCCTCTCCCCTCTCCCTACTCCTGCATATTTCACCGGTCAGGCCACTAATCGAATGACCAAGCCGGTAGACATGAGCAGAACGGCTCCCTTGAGAAACTGAGGAACTGAACCCCCTCAAAGTCCCCGCCAACCTAGCCAAAAGTCTCTTTACAGGGTATTTCTTGAGCGAGGTTTTGTACCTCTGTCCATGTTTCCGCGCCAGCTTGATAGTATCATCAATTGGAACAACTTTGATTCATCATTATCAAGTGCCATCATGGTTCTCCTTTCATTCATTCCTTTGCATTGATGCTCTTTAAAAAGCTATATTATCCTGATCTATCTGCGTCACCCATATATTTAGGATATCCAAGTAGGTTGCTCTGGGTCTAATCCTGCTTCGTTTACAACGCTTAATACCTAGGCTTATTACTATGTCGTGATATGGAAAGATATGCAATAGTAACAGTGATACTTTCTTTCTTTCATTTGCGTTGAAGACGATGCATAATCACGAATAGTCATATAACATTACTATAGGAAACAACATTTCGAGTTGAACGTCTACATTATTAGAAACCGCAGGTGCCGTCTCTTGCGATGCTTCTTCGCTTTACTAGACCGGTGCTGACATCTGCTATTTACATCTCTGCAGCTGATGAGAAATGCAAGGTATTGCCGATGCAGATTCCAAACAAGTGCACGAACTCAAAACATCCAGCAATAAAACAAAATTTAAAGGGTAAGTACACGTATTCATATACAATTGTGGATATTCTCCGACGGAAAGCTCACGTAACTTCATAGTGACTGCCATGGCCATCTAATTATTTTTTTTAAGTCAAAGGTATAAACTTTAGAAAACGAACATTTCAAGGACCCAAAAGAACATAACTAAACAGACACCCCGCCCCCGTATTATTAAAAACAAAGGCGGGGGAGAGGGGATGGAGTTTTTGCCTCTGCAGAAATCCATACAATATTCCAATTTTTCAGATGGTCTTGGCTCTGCCCTGACGTCACAGGCAGCTACACTGGCGTGGGCTGAGTACCCACTCAACAACTACCCTGTGAAAACGGTTTTCCGTCTGAGGCAGTGGGAGAGGGATCTATACGTCAGCCCGGTGGCCACTGCCACAGATGAATACAGCGACAACAACCGACTCACCACCCCTCGAGCTGACTGACACACAGACGTGGGTAAAAGGACAAATTGATCAAAAGAAAGTTTATGTTTTTAAAAATGAATAAAAGAAAGAAAAAGAAATGCAACAACCACAACAGAAAAACTCAAGACTCTGAAGAAAATCCCGTACCATTGTTTTATGTGATCCATGTTGGTTTTTGTGATCCGAAAACCCTTTACAATTTTTGCTATAGTGCCGATATGATTAACACCATTGTATTTGGTTGGGCAAAACCCCCACAGTTTATTTATTATGTTTTCTTTTTACAGACAACACAACACAAACATCCAAACTTCATCTGTCTCAATTCTTAATCTGTGTGGCTATCCATCTGACCTTCCCCCTACCCCGGAGAGGGAAAGGGGGGGGGGGAGATGAGAGAGAGAGAGAGAGAGAGAGAGAGAGAGAGAGAGAGAGAGAGAGAGAGAGAGAGAAGGGGGGAGGGGAGAGGGGTGGCATCAAGTTAAAAACATAAAACGTTACGAGAGAGTTCATCCCTAAATCCGCCAATGAGAACCTGTGCCAACTTGCCGGCTATAGCGTACAAAACAAGGGTCATGACCTGGAATCATCGTGTCCTGTGCTCTGTCATAGCGTTAAAAGTACCACAAAAACAAGATTCCTGATAGCAATCGAAATCCGTACCTTAGTGGTGATTTTCCAGACTGGAAACAAAATCATTATTTAAAAAAAGAGAAAATTAAAGTTGCTCAACGAGATCAACCGGACATTTTTTTTTCACGTCTCGCCCTGCCTTTTAGAAGAGACATTTTAACAAAGAATGGTAGATGAATCTTCTTGTAAAGAAGCCCATTCAAGACTCGACACTTGGTGTATATTAGGTCATGGAGAAATGTAGTGGTTTTCTCGCTGACACGCAGTTTAAACTTCCTTTGTCCCTAATAATGGCATTTAATGCGTCAACAACTGTTTGATCTCTTTAGCATTTCAAAATCCCTTTTCTATCCCCTAATTATCTCTATAAAAACAGAAAGAAAAACCGAAAACAACCGTTAAAGCAAACCTGATTCGTTCAGGTCAAAGACAAGCCAACAAACACAACTAAACCTCAAATATAGGGCGAAAGAATAAACCACAGACAGACAAAAACAAAGGAGTGATAGCAGTACAGAAGATTGGACCAACCAACTACCCACCCGTCGTATGACTCATCATAGTCTTGGTCCCGTTAATATGTTTCGTATTCACATGCAAATACCACACTGAAGGCGTTAAGAAAGAGAAGGGTGTTCATAAGATCACTAGTTCCAGAAAAATCAATATTGTACAATCATGTTTCTGTAACTTCCGGCCTCTGCCTATCTTTATTTTCGTCCTCTGAAATTTCATTCAGCAGTTTGGCATTTGTGAATCAATGACAGTTTGTTTCCCTGTGACTCTTCTCGATTCTTCCCCGTTGCTAACAGCGTTAGGTTTTTTCCCCCCAATTGTATATCCGAGAAGCGCATCACCATGTTTGAGTCCGTTGTATACTTGAAAGAACACGATTTTGTTTTGTGTTGTATTTGCTAGCATTTAACGACCTACTAGAAACACAAAACTCAACAGTAAAGATTTATTTTTCAAAAGTGAGAAACCTTTATCAAATATTATTTTCAAAGTAGATAGAAAGAACATGGATGAAGAAAGGAAGAAATAAAAGAGTTCAGAGACAATAAAATCTTCATCTTTGTCTCTATTTCGTTCTTATTAGGCGAGATTTTGTATTTCTGAATAAACAAATAAATAAATACGTTCTTTTAAAAAAATGCCATTGGGATTTATGGGGTGACTTCATTTGTAACAAATGAGACTTCTGAAAGAATTCTGTAGCAGGTTTCCATAGCGATCTGGGGAGACTTTCTATGTCTTTGAACGGAATGAACTTGCGGCTTTGGTGATGCTTATTTCCATAACTCTAAATAATATGAATTCTGCACAGGTTATGTCTTTGCACTATAGCCTCGATTTTTATTTGTCGAAATGCTGTACTTCTAAGTGAACTAATATATATCTATCTATCTATCTATCTATCTATCTATCAATCTATCTATCTATCTATCTATCTATCTATCTATCTATCTATCTATCTATCTATCTTTCTGTCCATATGTCTGTCCATCTATCTATCTAGCAATCATGTTAGAAAAGCTTTAAACGCATACCCAACAAAAACTACAAACACGCGAAAAACACAAACACGCATACACATCTACACACAGTAGAACAGCCTTTTTAGTTCTCCCCATCCTCCCTTCTCGTGAATAATGCATGGCCAGTCATATCCGTAGTAGCAGGCTAAGGAAAAACGTAAACATGGAAAATGTATGGAAATCGATCTCGGAGAAGTTCTCGAGTGTACCAACAGCCTGAAAATTATTACCATTATAAAGGTGGCGTTTGCAATGAAAGCTCCACCCGTGGCAAGAAAATAACACCCCCGCTAAGCGCAAAGTGGCGAATACGTGAAAGTATATGTTTTGGAGTGAGAGTAATACTTTAAAATATTGAACTGTTCACTGTTCACAATTGAACTTGACGCTTCAAAACATTAACGTTGAACCTACGTTAGATGTGTGCCCATCCAGCTCCATTTTCTGGAAGCAATATATCAAATGAAGGTCAGGTGGAATTTTTAAAAAAAAAATTTAAAAAATAACAACTAAAAACCCTCGACATTCCTCAGTAGTGTGGGAAACGCCTTTCAGGCGACCTCCGTATGTCCATGTGGGCGTTTGCAAAAAACAATACAAAACCAAAGCCAACCAGTCTTTTCGAACACCTCCCTACCCCTCCCCCCCCCCCCCCTCCTTTCCAGCCCCAGGGGCCCCTCCAACACCCATGTAAGTATATCGACATTGGTGCCTAATCGCCTTCATTCCTCTAATCCCCATCACCCCCCCCCCCCCCCCCACCCATCCTAGCGATCTGCGAGCAGGCCACATAAGGCTTATCGCTTCAGCAGCCTCAGAAAAATAGCAGGGAAAATCGAAGGTTTACGTCGGAATCAAAGCGAAAGAGATTTGTTCTGGCCCCTGGCTGCCCTCCGGGTTATGGCCTAATTCTTCTCAAATGATGCTCTTCTTCCATCCAACACGGAACCCGAAACGCGGGGGAAATACAAGAACACTGAATCAACGAGTGAAAAAGAAAAGGACAAAAATGGTGGATGTGTGTGGATGGGGGGGGGGGGACTACATACAATCTATATATCTGAGGTGTGAAAGGAAAAATGGATGGGGCCTTGGAAATGGGAAGGGGGGGGGAGGTAACATTCAATCTATATGTTTGATGAGAAAAACGAGAAATGGAAAGAGGTATGAGAATGGAAAAAGCAAAATAATTCATTCCGTTTCTCTGGTGCTCTCATTTGCTGTATTTGAGTATAAATTCTGGATGTCTTAGTACATAAATTATACGTGGCAATCGATGTTTTTGTGATATTTGTTCCCAGCCTCTGAAAAAAAAATGTGCAAAATTGTATAGGTTTAATGCCCTTGCACCACTATAAGGCTATGTAAGAGGTGGGACCTCCGAATTTAACATCCGTCTCCGACATGACCGAGCCAGATGAGAAAATGCGAGCCAAAAGTCTTTCCGAAGGATACAACGTCGGATCGAGCTGAGCCTCGAACCCCCGAACCCATAATCTCACGATTACGAGTCCGGTATCCGAACTTTTCGACTAACAACGCCATCGGGGAATGGTTAGACGCCTTGCTTTACAAACAGTAGGGGCAGAGTAGGCTGCTGCTTTGCTGACATAGACTTGAGTTCGATTCTAAAGTTGGAGATAAATATCTAATCAAGAATCAGTGTATTTCCGCTGGAATGTCGTATCCCTCAAAGCACCGCTTAAGCCTGATGAAAATTCGAAGTAGCCCGCAACCTAAATAATCAATGACTGCGTTGGTTCTGCAAAAAGCATTTACGGTCATTGGTGGGTATCTGTCCGAGTTGATACCATGCATCACAGTGTAACGAACCACAAAAGACGTATATTTTATGTTCCAAGACTGTGCGCTCTCACATGATTCCAGTTCCATGAAGCGCACCATTTGACTCTATTTAGAACCAAATAAGGGGGAAGATTGCACGAGCATTCGACTATAGCGAGGCTGGTATTTTGCCCCTCATCTGCGCGTCCATGGTTTGCATGAGCGCAACGAGATTTGTATAGAGAGCAAAGAGCACCGGCTGTACTGTAATTCAAGGCTATGCGAACTCCGAGAAAGGTTGGGGAAACTCATCTTGTAGAAGACAAAGATCCTTTTATTTAAAAAAGAACCTATCTGGTTCTGCCTCGCTGAGTGAATTATTAAACAGAATGTTACAGCTGTTCGAGTACATGTCTTTTTCTTTTAGGGCAAAAAGTAAATAATACAGTGTGTATCCATCCTTGAGGTAAATACTTTTATCCCACAACAATGATCAAGCTCCACCCAACATTTACAGTGAAAGTTAGCTCTGTATTACATTTTATTATATAAAAACAGATTTAAGCATTTTTGTACAATTAATATTCCTTTAAGAAACAATCACTACGTCGTAGTGATTTATGGCTAAAAGATCGCAGTAAGTCCATGGGTGTTTTTTCGGCAATTTCTCGAGAGGAATACATTGCTGGTATTTGTCAGAAAAGTGTCACGTTTTGTTGGGGTTTTTTATTTTGATAATACTGGTATTCTTTATCTCTGATATTTTCACGACCGTTGAATTTACTACTTCTTGTGAAAAAGACATACAGACAGACTGACAGACAGACAGATAGACCGAAAGAGAGGGAGAGAGAGAGAGAGAGAAAGAGAGAGAGAGAGAGAGAGAGAGAGCGAGAGAGAGAGAGGGAGAGAGAGAGAGAAAGGGAGAGAGAAAGAGAGTAAAAAGACTCTTCCAATAACAAGTTTTCATCCCTCTTCATTTACTATTCATAATAATCCGGATACAAGCATCACAGGCAACACACACACACAAATAAACCCGAGTGAAAAATAAAAACCAAGCCCAAAAACAAGAAGAAAAACAAAAAACAAAAAAACAACTGATAAAACGTGCTTGAACCGATTGAAGCCTAATCCCTCTGGGGTCACGGGGTATGGCGGTAGAGGGCGCCCCTTTCCCTGACTGCATGGCCCAGCGAGGGACTAAATCCCCCTGCCCATCTGTGCCTCTCCCATTGCGAGGCTAAAGCTTGCTTTAGATTTCGGGCAC
>NW_004797333.1:102104-103294 GCF_000002075.1 Aplysia californica | reverse complement strand
AGAGAGAGAGAGAAAGAGAGGCAGAGACAGAAAGAGAGACGGAGAGACAGAGAGAGAAACAGAGAGAGAAACAGAGAGACAGACAGACAGACAGAGCGAGAGAGAGAGAGAGAAAGAAAGAGAGAGAGAGAGAGAAATAGAGAGACAGAGCAGACAGAGAGAGAGAGAGATAGAGAGACAGAGAGATACAAAGATAGAGAGAGGATGGAGGGGAAGGGCAAAGTGGGTGATTGTTCCGCTCTACTTACGACTAAGTACAGACTCGGCTTCGCTCATTCAGGCACGCATGCATGCATGCACATGACATGAACGGACGAGAGCTCATATGTGAGTACAGGTATAATACCCGCCGCACTCAGTTGTGTATAAACACATACGCACGCACGCACGTACGCACGCATGCATGCGAGCACGCACACGCACATTTACGTATATACACAAAAGACACACACACACACATACATACATACACACATATACAAAGAGGGAAATCGAGACAGACAGACAGACAGACAGACAGACAAGTAAGTACACCTGTAGAAATATAGACTTACGTTCACACGCACGCGCGCGCGCACAAGCACAGTGAAACACACATCGTATCAGCACTCGGCGGCGGGATGATATTCCAGTCTGCCCATCAAGCTTCTCCATCATCCCCATCCACACTCCAGAAATAAAAATGAAAAGTGATTTCAGAATAATTAAAAGTTGATAAAGAATAATTATGTTTTAATAGATTCAAAAATTTGGAAGTAATCAAGAGAAGCCGATGAAATAAATAACTCACCCCAAAAATAAAACCCAACTGAACTGCAAGATGCATCCTACAATTTTCTAGCCCAGCATCGACCCAAAACCTTTCGGCTCTAAGCCAAATTCTCAACATCAACTCTAGCAGAACGACCGAGTGTGGTATTTTCCTGGAGAACAAGAACGAACTTGAGAAGTGGAGAGGTTAAGACATTATGGCTTGTAAGATGTAGGGAGACCAGAGGAACTAAGCCTGTAAGTAGGATCTGGGAAGCTTCTTCACTGCCATATTTTATGCATTATCTGTACTCACGACCCTGGTTTTAGCTTTCTCTTCCTCTTCCTTTTTTCCCCCTTGCCATTTGTCCCCCATCCCCTTAACACTCTCTCTATCTCTCTCTATGCCTCTGCTCCTCTCTCTCTCTCTCTCTCTCTCT
>NW_004797333.1:99087-101455 GCF_000002075.1 Aplysia californica | reverse complement strand
GAGAGAGAGAGAGAGAGAGAGAGAGAGAGAGAGAGAGAGAGAGAGAGAGAGCAGGGAAAGAGAGAGAAGGAGGGGAAAATAGAGAGAGTGAGAGAAGAGAGAATAAGAATGGGGGAAAAAAGACTGAAACAGAAACGAAAGGAGAGCGAAAGAATGGATTTTCTCATCAGTGAATCCGAGAACCTGAGTTTCATCTTTAGCAAAATCGATTTCATAGGAAGGTTTCCCCGTGGCTGCGAAAAGAATGATTCCCTTCACAGATGGGCGGCACAGAAATCTTACACTTCATCCATCTGCCTCCCTCCTGTTGTTTCAACCGCCTTTACCACCTATCATATTCTAAGAAATTGAGTTGCCGCGAATAACATAAAACATGTAGACAGGTGTCTTGAAGATTATTGTTATTTATGGTGTTAGCGTTAGAAAAACAGCGCAATGTTCAACATCTGTAGGCGTTGTTGTTGTTGCTGTTGCAGTTGCCGCAATGTTGGGGGTTTCAGCAAGTCAGCTGGATACAAGAGGACACCGTTTTCAACAAGAACAGAGTCGTCTTTCGCATAGAGTCAAGAGACGCACTTCGGCACAGAACGCAAAAGCTGTTTTTGTAGTGGAAGGAAAAAAAGAAAGACAAACAGGCGGAGAGACTGACAGACAGACAGACTGACAGGCAGACATACTGGCAGACAGGCGGACAGACAGAAAGAGGGAAGAGGCGGAACAGTAAATTTAACTTAAAATATATTAAGCTGTTTTCCAACTCTTTTTATACAATGATGGCTTTGAAAACAAGAAAAAGACAGTCTGACAGACAGACAGACAGACAGACAGACAATAAGTAGGAATTACCGCTGGCGTCCTCCAGCCACCACCCGAGTAGACACGAGCTAAAGTAATAAAGAAAAGAAACAGAAGGTCCAGACCCCACAGAATACACTCTTTAAAAATTATATATCAGGTCAAGGAGCTTTTTACACCCTCTTTGACAAAATGTATGTTATATCCTTTAGGACGGTGGCTTTGATACTGTCTACCAACGCCAGCCTCGGCTGGGAGGGGTACAATGCCCCTTCAGAAAGCCCAAGATACCTAATAAATATCCTCCCCTCTCGGGAATCGAACTCAGGTCTTCTGTGTGTAACCGTGAAGCACCTAACCGCTAAAACACAAACGTTAGTAAACTCCATTAGACCACCGCAAGAGATCTACGCAAGAGACCATGTGAGGAAGTTAGGAAGCGAAGTTAGTGTCAACGAATCAATGAAAGTGATAACTCAGTCAATGTTCGACAAAAAATATAATTCATTTCTCAGTGTAGCAGCACCAGTGCTTTTTCTGGATTTAATACCTGACCTTGCAGTGTTTTTGTTTTTGTTCTGACTGTGTGGGGAACGGAGGGGGGGGGGTGGAAACTGTTAAGTCATGGCACATGCTACACTATGATCAGTGAAATACCTATAAGGACACGAAAATCCCATCTCTAACATAAATTTTAATTGCTGGAAAAGATTTTGAGAGTTCTCAAACTTACACTGGAGACCAAGAACAGGAAAATGATCAAGAGGAAGAGCAGTCGACAGAGGACCAGAGATGGGAAGATAAAATCAGAGAGTGGACAGGTACAAGCTGGATAAAGAGAACAGGAGGAGGTCATCGTTTGAGGGCTATATCCTGCTGCGGTGGATGGACAACGCCGTGGTTTAAAGTCCAAGTTTCAAACTACCTCAATGTAACGTTTATGAATGCCAAATGTTTTCAAAACGAGGACTTTAACTTTATGAAATCCTTACCATTCGCTTTAATAGAGTCATCTCTGATGTTTACAAATAAATATGTTCTCAAAAGGAAGAGTAAATATACAGATTATTTTTTGTTTATTCCCTCTTTTTCCATTTGATTCTGTGTATCCATTAACACTCACGTTGAACATGTGTCACGCGAATTAAGTCAAACCACCCTAATGACAACCAACGAGAGATGTTGAACCCAACCCTGTAGTCACCAAGCGACATAGACGAGCCCTCTGGCACCCAACAGTCTCCGTGTGAGTAGAGGGCGACCTTCCCACTGGTAGAAGCCACACGATGCCAGTGTGGAGTCGCGTGCGTTTGGCTTGGAGCGCACAAAGACAGATGAAGGGATTGACCGCTCATTGATCTTTTTCTTGTCACTCGCTGTCTTTTCGGGAGTTCCCGCAAGTTCTTTCCGCTTCGTAACTTTTCTTTTTTTGTGTGTGTGTGTCTTTTTTCCTTCTCATTTTAAAAATATTTTCGTATTCAACCCAAGCTGGAGTTATTTTCTGCCTCCACCACCGTCCATTGGTGCGGCACCCGTCCTCTTTCACAGTGTGCGCACAAACACAGAGGGACGT
>NW_004797333.1:94004-95272 GCF_000002075.1 Aplysia californica | reverse complement strand
AGAGAGAGAGAGAGAGAGAGAGAGAGAGAGAGAGAGAGAGAGAGAGAGAGAAAGAGAGGGGGGGCACGGGCGGCAAAAGTACAATTGGTTATTAATCCACGAAGGGAGAAAATTCCTTTTAATAGTGGGAACAGCGGTCACGTTTAAAGATAGGGGGCTGTTGAAGCTTTGAAGTCGCCATAGATTTTAAGAAATTCTTATTATAACGAACAGAAAAATACGAAGATTGTAGAAAATGCACAGTAAGAAAAAACAACAACTAAGAAAACGTCTTATATTTTAAACCATCCCCTTTTCAACGTTATAACTATAAATTGTACAATCTATCCAAATAAAACCAGAAAATAAAACAAACTTTGAAACAAAATAGCTGAAATAAACCTTGACAATCATTTTGCAGCTGTCGTATTTACTTTCCCCTGACTGTCTACGAGGTTTTTTTTCTTTTGAAAACTACGTCACGTTGTCGGGGAGAATCCGAGGCGCATGCGCCGTCTAGGGATTAATAAATAGACGGGGTATCAACAGCGTTATTATCTTCTGGATATTAACATTTTCAAGACGTCCCCACCGGTTCAATTTTCTTTTCGTGTCTCAGAGATTGGCTGAAACTCAACAAAAACCGCTAAATTAAGAATGGAAACTCAATATCTTAATAACGTATTTTTACGGCGAAATGATGAAGAGCTGGCTTCTTCTGACATAAAACACTGCTCGAAGCTCAGAGGCAGAAGAAGACGCTTAAATCATTTTTAAGGCTTTTGACGACGCGAGTTTCTATCCCAGATCCAATGCCACACGTAATTTATAGCCCCACTAAACGGAATCAAATTTCAAGCCACCTTATCAGCCTAGCCGGCAGCCTAGACAAAGATGCAACCAAACCAGCAAAAGAGTTTTTTTATTATATTTTTTAAAATCTGTTGTGTTTTTTTTACGTGTTTTACCTCCCGGCGTTAATTTTAGTCCAGAAACATAAAACAAGAAGTGATGAATGTTTGTTTTTTTCCTTTATGTTTTCAGAAGAGTGAGTGGGTTGGAAACAATACAACTACAACCCTGCGCTGATTCCGGAGGTATTTCGTTGGTGTGTGGGCTGCGGAGGTAGACATCCCAATCTATCAAGGATCGGCCTAATTAAGACACCGCCGTTGTTTTTCCTCTCCGTCTGACCAAAACAAATTTCTACATTTTCTCTACTTTTTAGCCTCACTTGTTCGTATCCGTTTTCCTTAGAGTTATTTTGTTTGTTAGTGTGTGTGTGGGGA
>NW_004797333.1:91079-93294 GCF_000002075.1 Aplysia californica | reverse complement strand
GAGCTTGAATATTCCGAAGGACAAAGACTGAAAGACTTTCACTCAGTCGTTTCTCTGTTTAACCTTAGAGCTGTCAATTAATTAATAGCTTATGTATAGAAGTACCCGCCATCGTATGTCTTGGTGCCGTTTTTTGGCTCTTTCTCGTCTGTTGGTCAATGTGTGGGGTTTTTTATCATCCTTGACAGATAGGACTTCGGACCTCCGAGTTGACAGGCAAACACCCTATCCGTTGAGCTACTGAGCCGTTTCTTTTCTATTCTGTCTTTTTTTTTTTTTTTACAAATAATTTACCTTCCAATCAACACAATTTGTAGCATTTAGCAGGCTGGCTGCTTTGACCTTTGATCCTACTTTTTAGGATGAACTCGCCCTATGTGGAGTACAGGCCCCCAGCAAAGAGGACGTCTGTATTCGGAAAGATAGTCTTCCCCCTCCCAAGCGGGAATCGAACTCAAGTCTTTTCCATCCAACGCAAAAGAACGTGAGCATCACGCTACACACACCGGTCCACTGTCTGTTGAAAATGGTGAACCGGTATAAGTTTAACGTCCATATCAATACTATTGGGTTATTTAATTAAAAAGGCGGGACTTCCGAGTAAAACGTCCATCTCCGAAAGGACCGAGCCAAATGGGTAATTCGTATAAAGTGCCTTTCCCAAAGAAACAACGTCGGACCGAGCTGAGGCTCGTACCACGGAAAATCGCAATCGCGCGATTACAGGTCCGGTGGCTTAACCACTAGGCAACCGACGCCACCCTCATTGTCTGGAGAATGTTAACAAGGGTGAAACAGAAATAACGATATCTCTCGCCCTTTCCCTTATCCTGAGAGCTACGCATTCGCTACACCCCGCTGTAAGCACAGATATAAGACATGCCACCCCGTTATTTACTGACACTACATTGTTTTGTTGATGATTTTTATTTTTTGTTGGAAACTACTGATAGTTGCGACATGAACAAGACACTCAGTATCCGACCAGAACGTAGTTTGCACATTTTGCTTTAGTTTGTTTTGGGTTTTTGTTGCTATTATTGATGTTGTTTGTTTGTTTGTTTGGGGTTTGTTTGGGGTTTTTTGTGGGGGGTTGCTTGTTTTTGTTGGGTTTTTGTTGTTGTTGTTGTTGTTGTTGTTGTTGTTGTTGTTGTTGTTGTTGTTTTGTGTGTTTTGTTGTTTGTTTGTTGTTTTTTCGGGGGGGGGGTTGTTAGAATGTTTCTGGAAAGTTGAATTCAATCTCTGAAAATCAACATTTGCTCGTTTTTTTTGGTGTTTTTTTGGTGTGTTTTTTTTGGTTTGTTTTCTTTTTTAAGTTTCAGCGGAATCGGATTCTGGTAGAAAATAGTATTTCCTCTCGGTAGTCAAATGTAATCACCCACCATCATGGACATGGTTCATTTTGCTTCTGTTTATAATATTTTTACAAGATATATTATAATAATAATGAGAAGAACAAGAACAACAACAAGAACAAGAACACGAACAATAATATGTGGAAGAAAAATAGTGGTAGTAGTAATAGTATCATACTAATGTATCTATATATGTGATATACATTGATTCATTATAATATTACTTTTTTATTTAGGTCATTATGTTTCATGCCCGGTGTATTTTATATGGCATGTAATGTCTAGCGCTTTAATCACCATGCCCTTTTTAAAAATTCTTTTTTTTTTCGCAATTCATTGAATCTCATGTCTAAGACCGGGCGCTGCTCCAAAACAATTGATGGAATTATAGAGACATATCCTATCACAATCGGAAACGTAAGATAGCCAAAATAAAAAGCCCTGCCGTCCAAAAACGTGAGTGAGAGAGAGGGGGAGAGACAGAGAGAGAGAGAGAAAGAGAGAGAGAGAGAGAGAGAGAGAGAGAGAGAGAGAGAATGAGAAAGAAAGATAGAGACAGAAATAGAGACACAGAGACAGACAGGGAACGGAAGAAGGGTGAAGGGGTGAATTCAAGTAGCTTAAGCTGTTTTCCAACTCCTTTGAAAATCTGCATTTGAAAACCGAGTCGTCGCATTTTATTCTCAAATGGATTTCGTCTGGAGAGGAGCTATTGTATTATATCATAAATATTGTCATATCATATTACGTTACACCACGTTACATCATAAAAATAATATCATATTATTGTTGAATTAGAGTCAAAAGATGATGCCCTCATTTCTATTGGGTTGAGGTGAGACGCATTTATATGACCTTCT
>NW_004797333.1:88097-90979 GCF_000002075.1 Aplysia californica | reverse complement strand
CCCTTCCTAACAGAAGAAGAAGAAGAAGAAGAAGAAGAAGAAGAAGAAGAAGATGCGTCGGTGGCCAAGTGGTTAGGCTACCGGACTCGTAATCGTGAAGTTGCGGGTTAGGGGGTTCGAGCTTCAGCTGGGTCCGACGTTGTGTCCTTGGGAAAGGCATTTTATACGAATTTCCCACTTGGCTCGGTCCTTTCGGAGACGGACGTTAAACTCGAAGGCCCCCGCCTCTTAAATAACCCAATAGTATTGGTAGAGGCGTTAAACCTATACCATTTTAGTAAATTTTTTTTTGGACCGAGTGACCGTTATTGTGTGAATGGTATTTTCCTTACTGAATTGAGTAAGTGGTTGGCGGGTGTTCTGGCGTGGTTTGTTCCTTCTTTCCTGACAAGCTTCAATTTTGACGTCCAAAGATCAAGGCAAGTGGATGGATTTACTTTACTTTACTTTATCCGTCCTCTTGTACCTTTAAGGCGTCAAGGGGAGAAAGAGCGTCCTGTCTCTAGCAAGTTTGGTGGCCTGGCTGGGTGGGATATTTCTATGTTCTCAGGGTATCCTTCACACCCTGGATCCAGGTCTTTCTTGGTCTTCCTCTTGCCTGATACTTTCCTGTAGTAGGCTTTACTGGCAAGCTGGTGAAGTGCCATGACTGTGAGATGTCCTAACCACCTGATTGTTTGCCTTCCAATGTAGTGGAGGACAGGTGTTGTTCCCCCCATATCTTTAATCTTATTGTTTCTGACCGTGTCCCGTCTGGTTTTGTTGACGGCTCTCCATAGACATCTCATCTCGCACGTGGTTATCTTACATTTCACACTTTTGGTCAGGGTCTATGTCTGGCACTGGTAGGTCAAGGTGGGGATGGATGTAGAGTTAATGAGCCGAGCTTTAACACTTTGCAGTCACACAGTCAGCGGTACAAAATACCCCGTCTGGTCGCCCAGCCAGGAGAGTGACTGCAACGGACTTCTCGGGACTGTCACAGAGCTACTCCAGGTGACCGGAACAGATAATTTTTACTGTCTCATTATTGCGCCAAGTGACCGAAAAGTGTTAAGTGGACGAACAGCTTCGGAAATTCTCAAAATGATCCAGTCCAGGGTGGAACTCCGTCTTCTAAATGATCTAAATTTTATCGAAGAGGGCGTAAAAACATCTACATAAGAAACCCAACTTGATTTAGTGCTTGGGAGAAGCAACACATACATAACTGGCTGCTTGCACTGTATGTTTCCCAAGAAGTTGAGGTTGTTTCAGAATGCTGTCAGGTCTTCTGGGGTAATTATATAGATTGTGAAGCGCATAGAGCATGCTGTTGAGCGGGGATTTGCGCTATACAAATGCTATCTGTTACCAATTATTATTGCATCATGTATAGAATCTAAAGGGAGATTGGTTCGAGCCTCAGCTCGGTCCGACGTTGTGTCCTTGGGAAAGGCACTTTGCACAAATTTCCCACTTGGCTTTGTCCTTTCGGAGACGGACTTTAAACTAGGAGGTCCCGCCTTTTAAATAACCTAATAGTGTTGATAGGGGCGTTAAAACCTTACCCTTTCATTTTTATTAAAGGGAGATTGTACAAGCAAAACGAAGGGCCTTGGCGCTTAAATTACCAAAATTGGGTTGATAGTGCCGTAAAACATCTACTCAATCAATCAATCGAAGGGCCTGCCAGCGCTACCTCCGAACCACCCGCCTAACAAAAAAAAAAGATGGTTAGAAAAGACTCGACAAGGCAAGATCTGTACACAGAAGCATGATCAACATCTGAAAGTCAGGGCAGTCCAGTATACAGACCAAGTTAAAGCTGTATAACAGCTGTGCACTATCCACACTCCTATATGGATCTGAATGCTGGAGGATGACTGATCATGATCGTGCCAAGCTATCTTCTTTTCATTCAACCAGCTTACGCCAAATCCTCCGAATCTGCTGGCCCAACAAGATTTCCAACGCAGATCTTTTACGGAAATGTAGGTAAGAGGACATGACCACCATAATAACAAGGAAAAGATGGAGATGGATTGAGCATGTTCTAAGAAGAGACCCAGACTCTATTGTAAAGACTGCCCTCCACTGGACACCCGAAGAACATCGCAAGAGGTGCAGACCCAAAGTGACCTAGAGACGCACAGTAGAGTCTGAAATGAAATCATGGAACCATTCGTGGGGGACGTTGACCAAGATGGCCCAAAACAGACAGAGCTGGAGATCCTTTGTTGCTGCCATAAACGACAGATGGCGTGACGGGTAGAAAGAAAGTAAGTAGAAATTGTAATTGAAATTCCAATGCACCCATCGACGCAAGCTAGATCATTTAAAAGGCGGGCTGTGTCGACTGGGGTTAAATGAGATATATAACATCTCAGCAGGTGGAAAAACAGTACCCGAAATATCGCTATTTACCCCTGTCTTCAAAGATGTTTTTTAAAGTTTTAGTAAGAGTTTTACGACACTTTCAACACAATAGGTCATGTAAGTGTCGAAGATTAGAGGTGATACAAGAGAATAACAAACACGTTAAAAAAAGGAGGAGGGGAGATAAGGATGGTAGATATTGGTGGAGATGAAAGACGGAGCAAACCCCACCAGAGCACCTGCCAACCAACTACCCACCCACCCAGCAGTCTTTGCTTCTCCAAACATAAAAAAGAAGGAATAAAAAAAGTGGGAACATAAGTGCGTTTTCCGAGATGAAAAGGAAACGCCGAGCAGGGAACTCTCGACTGGCGGCTTTACCGGGGGATGCCTGAATTCCGCAAACATAACTGCTAGATTTAAAATCGATACCTGCTCAATTTTGTCGACAGAGATGAAATTGGGGCCCAACATCGCGCCGAGTTCGTTCTGAACGATAACCCGAAGCATCCCTCCCCTCCTAC
>NW_004797333.1:86216-87997 GCF_000002075.1 Aplysia californica | reverse complement strand
TCCCCCACCCCACTTTCTTCAACCCTCTACTTCCCAGGTCTCCTTCTACCATTTCCCCATCCTTTTCTTTCCCGTCTACATATATTCCCATCACTTGTCTACATTATATATGTGCCCAACTGTGTATGCCTGAACGTGTTCATGCATCTGCTTCTGAACGTAAATATATATATTATCTTTTATGTACATTCTCGCCCCCCGTTTCGCTTTGATCCGTTCGGATTTCCATACACAATTTTTAATTTCTCCTCGTCAGAATGTTTATTTCCCTTCCTGGACGAGTGATCACAAGATAGCGCAGACGACTCGACCTTCCGTACTTACCGCCTTTTTTTCCCTACAGACACACGCAACTAAGGTAAACAAGACACAACCCCATTTTGAAATCATTTCACGCCTCAATCTTGAAGAATCGAATTTTTTCCCGCCCTAAGTTTCCAGATGTCTTTCTTCCTGGCATAATAACATTTTGGCTTGAACGCTGTCCATGACGCTGCCTTTCCTTTTATCCAGATTTGAGAAGACTTCATTCAGGCCAATGTTTAATATGTTTTTTGTTTTTGTTTTTGTTTTTGTTTTTGTTTTAAATCTACATTCGTATTAAGACATTTTCTGAAGATTTACCCATCTTCCTATTTCAACTGGTGTAAGTGGTACAGTGGTTTAGCTCCTCACTGTTACACACAAGAGACGTTAGGTCGATTCCCACTGGCCAGTGTGAGTCCAATAGTTTTTAAAAAATAGTTTTAGTAAGAGTTCTACGGCTCTTGCAACACAATAAGGTCATATAAGTGCCGAAGATTAGATGTTACAAAAGAGTAACGAACACACAGCAAACCACACCAGAGCATCCGTTAACCACCCACGAGTCCACTAGAACAAAACACAAGTCTTGCTATAGTAGAGTGCAGGCTGCACCTTTCCTTCTGTCTTGTCAATAAATCAATAAACGGCGAGCTCCATATAGTGAACCGGGAATACTTGAGAGAGTTTGCTACCCTAGAATTACAATGTTCTTACCTGTTTTTGAAAAAAAATTCGTTACAATTTTTAGATTTTCACATGTCAAGCGTTTTTTAAAGCAAATTTTTAAATATCTTGATAACGACTCCGAATAACCTTACGATTTTGTTACAGAAAAAAAAAACTTTCGTTTTTGATCTCATGATCTTAATAATTCAAAAACAGACAAAAATGTAAGACAGAACTTTGTAATTCTTAGCTAGTGTACTGGCTGGGCTATTGTGTTATAATAAAAGTCTAAGGACATGCGTATGTGTCCTGGTAAAACTTCTCTCTAAAACAGATGACGTTCTGCATGCGTTTATTAGACCTTATCACGCAGTTGTGACCGCCGTAAAACGTTTATCAAACGGATACTGAAACTAACGCTCTCCCTGTTGTTTATGTCTATGTATGTAATCCACTATGGCTTTATGTAAAATTTCATATTATGTCTAGGATGTCATAACACAATATTATAATAAAACCAGTTATCTACAGTAATAACTAATTAATTATTTTAGTTGTGCGCAACCCGCAGGCTCCCAGTCGGCGCCACATCTTGTAGTGAACGCCACATAAACACGACACCCGAGAATGAATAGCATCAAGCCAAGGAGGAACAGATCAGCTGCGCCGCTGCACCTCGCTGTTCTCCCAGGCCCTACGTCGCTCCCCTACCCCATTCATCCCAGATAGGGAGGCGGGGATAAGCCAGACGTATATCTCAGTAATAAAATAACTGATAATAATCTTACAATGTGCCTACAACCCCCCCC
>NW_004797333.1:83801-86103 GCF_000002075.1 Aplysia californica | reverse complement strand
ACACACACGCACACATAATATCCTGCCTAGACTTATATCTCCCCTTGCCCCACCTCCCAACGGGACGCGAAAAAATAGACACGGGGGGGGGGGCGGAAAAATCTAAAATTATTCAGAAATAAATTCTAATTTTATGAAGCTTTCGCAGTTTTCTTTCTCTTTTAATCGTTTTGTTTCCACTATTACGACTCAGTGTGAGTATAAAAGAGGACTCAGCTTCAAAGGAAGAAATCTGCCTAATTCTCACGAGGGTGCCTGAAATAACGCAACTGAATTAATCACACTTTGCCTCATTCTGCATTGCACCCTGCGTTGTTTACCGTCTCCAAAGCCAGACTCCTTTCTTCAGTTGGCCGCAGTTCTCAAAGTAAATCCGGGGACACATAAAGCATGGTATACAAACGATACGTTGACTTTATTCACTAATCTGGGCACACAGCGCCAAAGTGCTTTTTTCCGCCGAGACACATTAAAAGTTTGCACTGAATATGGAATAAAGGTTAGTCTTGCAGCTCTTTTTCTGCATAATAGGTTTGTGAGGGAAATTGCATGATATAGGGACAGGAAATTAGATTGCGTGAGTCCGCACACCTTTTCTTCATAACATCATATAAAATAGTTTCTAATGCGGGAGCTAAAAAGCTCCCCTTTGAAGGCTGTCCACAAGCAAGAAACAAAAGTGAAACTCTTAAAAAAGATAACCTCATTAAGCCGAGCTCCAAACGGCACAAAAGATTTAAGAAACATTTAACTCTCAACATCGCCCAAATTAAAGAAAAACAAAAACAAAAGAAAGACGAAAATAACATTTTTTTTGCAATTTCAATTCCCCCTCTCGCTGTCTCTCTCTGTCTCTCTGTCTCTGTCTCTCTCTCTCTCTCTCTCTCTCTCTTTCTTTCTTTCTTTCTTTTTCTCTCTCCCTCTCTCTCTTTCTCACACCCCCTCTCTCTCTCTGTTTCTCCCGATGTTTTAATGGACTCTCCCGTATGATCTTCTCCTTTTTTTTCTCCGTATCATTATTGTTGCTCGGAAATGTTGATGGTGAAATACGGCCGTTTTCGTACTAAATGGCCTTAATAATAATAGATAGCATAAGTATAGCGCAAATCCCCGCTCAACAGCAAACTCTATGTGCTTCACTATCTATACTATCACCCCAGCAGACCTGAGAGCATTCTGAAACAACCTCAACTTCCTGGGAAGCATACAGTGCAAGCTGCCATTTATAGGTGCTAAAACACTAACATACTGACAAGGTCTCTCCCTGTCTACGGCCGGGTACCCATTCCCACCTGGGTGAAGTAAGGAAAATTCGTGTAAAGTGCCTTTCCCAAGGACACAACGTCGGCTCCGGGGCTCGAACCCCCGAACCCGCAACCTCATGATTACGAGTCCTTAACAACAATTAATTGAACAATGACCGCCATTTTGTTAGTCTATATATTTTTTCTCTCCTATGGTGTTGTTTTGTACCTTTTTTTTTCGTTTGATATTTAATTTGTACAAAATAATGAACTATATTAAATTATATTGTGGGTGGTTTTGTGGGTCCTCTGGTGTGGTTTGTTACTTCTGTCCTATCAAACATCCATCGTATCTATCTCTCCTCCTTTTTTGGGTCTGTTTCTCTCTTGGAACACCTCTAATCTTCAGCACTTATATTATGACCTTATTGTGTTGCAAGTGCCGTAAAACTCTCACTAAAACAAACTATTATCGAACAATGACCACCCATTTTGTTATATTTTTTTTCTCCTATGACTTTGTTCTGAACCTTTTTTGCGTTTAGTAATTTGTACAAAATAATAAATTATATTGTGTAGCATGGCGCCTCTCCTGTTACTCTCTTGTAATATCTCTAATCTTTGGCACTTATGTGACCTATTATATGAGTTGCAAGTACAGCACGTCTTACTAAAACTATACAAACTAAATCAGGTCGAATAAAATACTACGGGGATACTCGATGAAATGCGTTTCTCAATGATGACAATGATAATGACAATCTTTATTCATTTCGCAGGGAGAAATTTGTCTTGGTCGTTAATAATGGCAACAGACGTTACAAAGGTTAGGTGCACTCACGCATACGCACAACAAGATAGGACATTAGTAAATGCATGTCTCACGTGCTGGAACAACCCGCTCCGTAAAACATTCCCCCCCCCCCAAAAGCGGGTCATGGCGATATGGCGTATATTCCGTTTGATCAGTTTATCGATGAGCTGCCCCCTTCGCCAGGCCCTCTGGCATACGGAGATGATCTGGCCATCGATCTGTCAGCCCCAGTCGGTGGGGGGAT
>NW_004797333.1:80163-83701 GCF_000002075.1 Aplysia californica | reverse complement strand
GGGGTCCGTTTGGAAATAAATCAAAATACGAGGGTGTGGAGAAATAACACAAAAAACACACACAGAGAATAAAAAAACTAAAACCCACAACAGCAAAAAAAACCCCAAAAAAACCGACAGCACGAACTCTCTTTACTTTAAAACAAAAAATAACCTTCCTTTACGTTTTGAATTTGCCTCCTGCCAACTGATCGGATTATTGGAAATCAACAAAGGACCATTGTTTTCTCCTTGCTTCCTCCGACACGAGTCTTATCAAATTTAAGTACGGACCATTGCATTTTCACAATCACATTTCCTTCCTTTTCATTTTAAGCGTCCGTCTATAATAATGATTCCGTTCACTCTTTCTTTATTCTTCCATGCCTATATTTATCTATCCGCCCATATTTAAAATGCATTTACTCCTTTATTCACCCATATATAAATGTATTGGAATCCACGTATTTATCTACCTATCACTTAATCCCTAAATCGACTTTTCTATCCATGTAGTCATCTATCCATCAATAGATTCATCCTTCATTATATCTTCCACTGATGCATTTTTTCACTAATCCTCCCACTCTTCTCATCCACCTAGTCACCCTTTCATCTTTCCGTCTTTCCGTCCCCCTATTTAAATCAATAATTCGACAGATAGATCATATGATAATCAATCAAACAATAAGAAAGCCCTATCTATCAACATTTCATTCAAGCAATCAATCATTGGGTTAACCAGTCTATTCCGAGGTTATCGAGCGGAGCAGTAGAAGCACGAGCTTTCCCTGACCATAGACTTGTATTGTAAAATGATATCCAAGACTATGCACTCTGACGCAATTCCGGTTCACCTTGGAGCGCACCATTTGATTTTATTTGGAAAGCAAATGAAAAGCAAAGGGCGTGAAGCTGCACGTACACTCGACAATATTGAGACTGTTGTTTTGCCCTTCTTTTGGGTGACCATGGTGTGTATCAGCGCAGTGACATTTTTAAAGAGAGCAAAGAGCCGTTGTGGCCATGACAGTACCCGGTCTAGGATAATAATAATTATAATTCATGTCTATGGCCCTAACAATGTAGTAACAAGGCCGTTTGTCTACGCTACACTAACACATCCTATGAGGGAATAATTCGTTCCCTTCTCACCTTCACAGCACAGCGATAATGATGTTGTAATACAGATCGAGAGCTGTGGGAATTCCAAGTCTGTACCCTGCAGACATAGGCCTAGGACATGAAGAATGCAACGAATAAGCTACTTGACTATCTTGTTTGTGCGTGAGGGTGAATGTTTGCACGTCCGCGTTTGTTTGGGCGCATGTTTATTGGTTTGTGTGTGTGTGTGTGTGTGTGTGTGCGTGTGTTTGTGTGTGTGTGTGTGTTTGTGTGTGAGTTTATTTTTGTTTGTGTGTTTTTTTAGAGATTGTAAGCATGTTTCTGTACCAATAATCCCGCCAAACAATGATCTCTTCTTTCCCTCTCTCACTTCTGCCTCGCCTCACTCTTCCCGACCACTTCAGAATATCTCCCTATCTCTCTCTCTCTCTCTCTCTCTCTCTCTCTCTCTCTCTCTCTCTCTCTCTCCCCCCAAACTACAGGGTATGAATATTATAATCCTCCCCCCTTAATAATCTAACAACACCTCTTCCATCCTAATCTCTGTCGGTTTCCCCCAGCATGCAAATTGGGTAGCGAGAATAATTAGAAGTTCACATTTAGCCCCGCATCCATTTTTCCATAACACAGACGGATGCACGAAGCGACCCCTATCCCTGACAATGGCCCTCGGTAGGCCGGGTTTTTTGCACCTTTTGTGCCGGGCCTGGCCCAGACTGTCAGAGCCTTGGTCCCGCTGAGCGAACAACAGGAATCGGAAAGGGACGGAAGGTGCAATGGCAGCAAATACGTCACTTCAAATCGTTCGAAAGACCCGACACATTGATTAAATTTACATGGATCCAAGGGCGCGGCCATTGTTTCTATAGTTGTCATGGGGGTCTGGGGGGAGTACTATTCATAGTGTCGTCAGGGTATTACTTTTTCCAATTGTTGTCAGCGGATAGTACTCCCGATCCCATTCAGACTGCCCCTATTTTTAATTGCTGCAGGTGTCTGGCGTTTAACGATTTCATAACGTCTACAAATATGCCCCTGTAGAGTGTAGAGGCAGCGGTATTCTTGATTTTATCACTGTCACTAATTTCTGAATGAAGGGAGACGAGAGGTATTCATGATATTTTTTATAGAACAGCACAGCTTAACTGGAGGCGTTTTTCTTCTGCGCACATGTTATCCAATATGGCGGATGTTGCTAATTCGTAAATCCATCGGATTTTAAAAAATAAAATGTGAGCAACATCTCACCCCTTGCTGAGATCCCAACGAACAAACAGTATAATCTGGGAGGTTTAATTAGAGTAACGTAATAATTTATTCATCACAACTTGAAACCGTATACCTTGCTACGATGTGATTAACTAAGGCAAAGGAAAAATTAACCAAGGATTAACACAACTGTCAAGATCATGGCGTCAATGCTGCAATCATTATTATTAATGGTGAAATTAAACCTTGTCTTTCATTAGTGACAAGAGAAGGGTCGAAGATGATAGATAGGATGATAAACATGTCTGTGGCACGAAGAATTAAAGGACGCGTTCAGTACAATGTGTAGGGAAAAAAAGAGAAAGGAACTGATAATCGTGTTCTCTTGTTGGTTTTTGTTATGGAGTGGGAGTGGGGTAAAGCGGGCTTCATCTTTGTAGTTATAATTTCTGAATCAGTTTAGGCGTACGGTAATGCAGAACAACACGCTATACCTCTGATCCATTTCGAATGAAGAAACTAACAACTGTCATTTAATAGAGTCTCACTTCGTTGTTGGGTAGAGTAGATTGTGTTAGCCCCCACCTACCCTCCCCCGCCCCCAAAGAAAATCCTCTGATCCCGCTTTTATTTTTGATTGTATGTTGAAGGGGTTGCTTTGTTTTGGGTCGTGTTTCGTGTGGGGGGGGGGGGTTCTTTGTTTCTTTTTCTTTAGTTGGTTTAACTTTCTAATGACTCTTTTCCAGTTAGAGATTCAAATCAGAGAAATAGTGACGAAAAAGGAGAGAGGGGGGTGGAGAGGAGGAAGGGGAAGGGTGGGAATTGGGTATGGCGTCTCGACCGTCGACTGTCGAGACATGGAGATGTCGGTGGTTTCATTAAGCAGCACCAAACGGACACAGGCTCTCTCCTTGCACTCTCTTCACCTTCTGTGATCTCCGGAAGTGACGGGGCACGACATGACGTTATTGCTCCAGGGGCCGACATACCGCCATAATGAAATGCTTCACCTTTGACCTTTGGTTAAGAAAAATAGCGTAGTCGGTGAGTGGGGTTAGGAATCATATCATATTTAGATAAAAGGAGTGCACAGATAATCTGTAAAGAATGGTGATGTTGTTGGTGTTGTTGTTGTTGCTGTTTTTGTTGTTGTTGTTGTGCTTGTTGTGCTTGTCCTTGTTGTAGATTTTACTTTTGTTTGGTTGGGGTTGTTTGTTGTATTTTT
>NW_004797333.1:77133-78983 GCF_000002075.1 Aplysia californica | reverse complement strand
TCTATCTATCTATCTATCTATCTATCTATCTATCTATCTATCTATCTATCTATCTTCATTTACTTCTCTTCCCTTCCCTCACCCTAATTATCTCTCTCTCTCTTTCTCTCTCTTTCTCCCTCTTTCTCTCTTTCCCTCCTTCCATCCCTCCATCTCTTCCTCTCCGCCCCCTCCCACTGTGAAGAATGTCAACAGCCTCGTATGTCAGATAACTACAAATCCGACCTCACGGACGAGGAAGTTCAGGCGGCCAAGAAAATCTGTTTATTCGGGCCAAGACATGACGGCTCGGAGATAACCCCAAACCTTAGCAATAATTCATAGCTGGATTCGGGTGTCATACACCTCGTGGGTCCCTAAGGGAAACAACGGGGTGTGCTCAGGATGCCATTGATCCAGGTCGAAAATGGAGTCTACGAGTCTTGTCTGATGTTTATTATTTGAGCCAAAGGAAGCGCAGTGACAGAGATTTAGATATCTAGTCCTGTTAACATGACAAAAACAAACAAACAAACAAACAAACAAACAAGGCGGCAGATGAAGAAAGGGGAACAATACAAAAGATAAATAAATAAATAAATAAATAAATAAATAAATACATAAATAAATAAATAAATAAAACGTAACCGTAAATAATCTCAAACAAGCGCGCTAAAAATAAGACAGAAAAAGACAACAACAACAAAAATCACTATGATGAGACAAATGATATCCAACTGCATTTTATTCAGAAAAAACAAAATCGTATCAATCATACTTCACTTAATAATCAAATCTAAAGAAAAAATACGCCTCTGGCGCTCTGGTGACGTCACGTTACGTTTGCCAAACCCTTCAACTTCAGTTTTTAAAAAAAGAAAGAAATTACTTGAAGTGCGCATCCCTTAAGTTCTCAGTAACGTGGCACTTATTGACAACTGCACAGAACACAGTCTTCCCAAGGGCTTCCTTGTTTGCCCGGAATATCAAGAGCCCTAAGAAGGGAACTAGCTACAAAATAAAGAAGAGTACGAGGAGCCATAAAACTAAGAAGGTGCATGAGGAACAGAAGCATTCAACACGATTTGACAACGTGGGGGAGTCACAGCTGGAGGAGAAGTTGAGATTTAATCAGTTTTAAAGGGGAGTGATAACCCTGTACAATATGACACATACATCCGAAATGGTACTTATTACTGTACTGTTCCAGGGGAGGGGGGGGCGGATTAAAGGGAAGTTTTCTATTTAAAAAAGAAAAAACAAAAAACAAAAAAGCACTCTGAAACACAACAAAACAAAACCGCCATGAAGTAGTTTTGTATAGCCTTGAAAGAGCGAACCGAACCAACAAAAGGAATGTCAAAACTCGTTCACGTCCCACCGAATGGCCTGCTTGTTTAGTTCTCTCCAAGGTATTTCAAATCGGTTTAAGGAGGAAAGGCGCTAGGAAATCAAATTTTCCCAGTTCCAAGTTTAGAGGACAACGTAGAAATGAAAATTGAGATAGTCCCGAGGAAAAAAAAAGGTTTTCGAGGGCGTTAAGTGCTTCTTATGGGGACATGAATATTCTAGCACTTAACTGTTGCTGTTTTGGGGGTTTGAGTGGAAGCTCAGTGTGAGGGTGTGTGTGTGGGGCGGGGGGTGTGTGTGTGTGTGTGTGTGTGTGTGTGTGTGTAAGAGTGTGTATGCGTGTGTATGTGAGTTATTATGTGTGTTTGAGATAGAGAGAAAGAGAAAGACAGACAGACAGACAGACAGACAGACAGACAGACAGACAGACAGACAGAAAACCTTTACGAGTAGGTGAGCGAAAGTGTGTGTGTTCTTCTATGCATGTGTGTATGCTTTTTAGTGAGTGAAACACACACACA
>NW_004797333.1:75194-76883 GCF_000002075.1 Aplysia californica | reverse complement strand
CAAAGAGAGGGGGGAGGGGAGCTTAAGGATAGATGAGTGAGAGGGTGAGGGGAGAAATAATTGTGGATAATGTGTTTATATGATCATCAGCGTATCTAAACTCTTAATGTATGCGCATTCGTGTGCGTGTGACAGAGGGCTTCAGAGTTCACGAGTGCATGGACGAGTGCGTATATAAGTATGTATGTGTGAGTGTGTGAAGTTGGAGATAAGGGCGGGATGGAGGTTTGGGTGCGTGACATGAGATGATCACATCATGCTGTCGCTGTTCCTTTTTTTACGTTTTGACCAGTGGGAACGGCGAGATTATTCAGCGTCAAGGCGCCGCTGTCACACGTTTTCCAACACCGCTTATCCTTCTTGGGAACCTGTCCAGTTCTTTGTTCTTCTGTTTTTTCTTTGATATTTATCACGCCTTTCTGTGTCCTTTGTTTATTTGGCTTATATGGCTTTTGTTTCGTTGTTTCTTTTTCAAGGTTTCATGTTTTTATTAAGCTTGCTTATCTGTCTTTTTGTAAGCAACCTTGTTGTTTCTATTTGTTGTTCTTCTCTTGCCCTTGAAGGCACTTTTTTTTTAAATTCGTATTTTTATATTTGTATTTTGTGGGTTCTTGTTGTTTGCTTTTTCGTGATCTGTAAAATAAATATTTTCTTAACTAATGTATTTATTTTTTTCCGAATAACCCTTTTGTTGTAGATTAGAAAAGATAAGGCTGTGTATTATATATTCTAACTAGGAGTGGGTAGCATAAATTAAAACGTTTATGCAAATTTTTACACTAAAAAAGGCTCCGCCTAAATTTTTTTTCTCCATAAACCCTCACTTTTCCGTGTAAAAAATGATACAATTAGAGATATTGACAAAACAACATCATCTAGTGTGTGCCCCATACTGGTAGTAATAGTAAACGATGTCAAGAACAGCAAGTCGCATAACTATAAAAGGAAAAACTGTCTTTAAAAAAACGATACCTTTCCTAGCATAAAGTGTACAGACAGTATATTGTACTGGTTTACCATTTTTTGAGAAAGTCCTCTTTCACTAGGACAAGCGAGCATACTCTTATACAGTAGACACCCGGACTCGAATAAATAATGTTCTCTAATTATTTTTTCGCTTTTTAATTTCGGCATCTTGCCGACTAAATGTTACGACAAGATCCAAATATTCCTGAAAGCCTACTCGCGCAGAAGGAAGATGTCAGAGGGTTAGATGGGGTGGGGGCTAGGCTGGGTATTATCGTGGCCTCTCAAGATCTATTATGATCGTTTATCCCCGAGGGGCGGAGTCTGCGAAATGATTTTGGCTGCAAAATTGGCAGAATTATTGGAATTCCGGTTCCCTACAGGGGGCAACTTTGACTGCTATGGTCTTGTCTGGTCCTCGGGGTACCGCTCTATGCCACGTCACCACGTCACTTCCGGCGTTTCAGGTTTCAGCACTGGTGTTCCTTGGGGAGGGGAGTCAAGAAAACGGTCTCCTTGCTGTCTCCCCTGTCTCTATCTTTTTTGCTCTCTCTCTCTCTCTCTCTCTCTCTCTCTCTCTCTCTCTTTCTCTCTCTCTCTCTTTCTCTATCTGTCGATCAATTTGTCTCTCCGTTTCAGTCGCCTGCTCTCTCTCTGTCTCTGTCTCTGTCTCTGTCTCTGTTTCTGTCTGTCTGTCTATCTGTTTGTCTGTCTGTCTGTCTG
>NW_004797333.1:67939-70144 GCF_000002075.1 Aplysia californica | reverse complement strand
TTTGTTTTGGGTTGTTGTTATATTTTTGTTGGGGTTTTTTTAGGAGGGGGGGGAGATTTTAGCTTCTTATTATTTGTACCGGATGCTTTGTATAGATTTGATTGTTTGGACATGAAAACTACATCAACACGAGAAATGTTGGTTCAGGATGGTGTGGAGAGAAACAAAACAAAAATGTATGATATGATATACCCACATATTATTATAAAACTCGTTTCGATTAAACAAGGATGCTATTCTTTTACTTTCAACGTTCTAGAGTTTTATCTCTCATAATAAATACATTGAAAATTGATCCAAGAGGAGGCTGGGAGGGAATTCCAAAATTTAACTACCATACCATCCGAGATAAGACTGAGTCAAGTGTGTGAAAAGCTAAAACATTCCCTAAACAATCTGAGTTCATAGAAAAAACATATAAACAAAGGCAAAAAGTGCAATCTCCCCCCCCCCCTTTCCTCCACACTCCACCAAAAAAATAACCAAACTCAAACGTCCCTGCTATTGTCATTGTAAACGTTTAACACTGCCCGCTTCCGAAAGTATCAGCTTTGATCGATGAGGGAAGTATCATATTTCCAGTATACTTCGGAGGTGGAAATAGAAGAACGACATATCCACTAGAGATATCTGTCAGAGATTGAAAACCTCGGCAAAACACGGGCGATCACTTGTGCACACAGGGCACGTAAAAACTGTAGACACACTGGCGGATCAAATTCCGAAAAAGGCTGGCTGGTCTAGACCGGCTGTCCGAATGAAACTCAAACTCAAAATTAGTTCTTCTAAAAACAAATTTTTTAAAGCAACTGGAGAAATGGACGTAAGGCTAATAAAAGAAATAAGGGATGTCTTAAGAATCTGAATTTGACTGCTCAGCGGCAAGAGAACCTGATTTCCGGTTGGAAAAAAACCGTTAACCTTATAATTATTACGTTAAAATCAGTTCCATGGTTGTAAAGCGGGATCTGAAAAGACGAAATAAAGACTTCAAATATCTGAATGAAGATACAAACATAAGTTCTGAAGAGCAAAGATTTACAAAACCCTAAAGTTCCAAGAGAAAATAAATTTAAACTACTTTCGAACATTCTAACGTAGCTTGAAAGTTAAGGCGGTCACCAGCTGAGGAGCTTATTTTTGACAAGTTTCTAATCTAGAAGGGAATGCAGTTTTGAAAAGCCTACCCTGTATACCTACATTTGACGTTCTTAAAACTCCAGGCTCAAAAAGACAAAAACTGAATATTTCCCCACGTGGAGGCTAGGTAAAAAAGAAGGCGACTCCCACAAATTTACTCTTTCATACATTGCATATTTTATTTTATGAGCACCGCTCGTTCTCAGGGTTTCAAAATAAAACTGGCAGGTAATTAAACAACACGACGTATCCAGCATTTCCCTTTTAATGGGTTCCTTATAGGCTAGCCAAACCTTGCTAAAAATTCCAGGGAGGTCGTTTAAATTCAGTTGAGTATGTGCCTGACGAGCTGGCTTCTCGCTTCTCAATGTCAAGATAAAAGTGGATTGGGGTGATGGTGCGGGGAACGAGGTGCAAAATTTGCCTGTGATTCGTAATGGCAGTCACGAAAACACATATGAACACACACACACACACACACACGCGCGCGCGCGCGAGCGTACAACCACACAAAAACGCCCAAAAGGACAATCACGCACACGTTTAATAAAACACGTTCTGACCTACTCGTATACCAACGAGTACGTATTACAATATTTTCAAACAAGATTGCTTACACAATGGAGCACGACATCACACTTATGTAAGCATTCATTGAGACGCACACACCCAAGTTCAAATAAACCTGATAAACACTTATTTTACATAATTTACTCTCGCACACAGATATAATAACGCATTAATACACATACATATACAGATTCTCTCTTTCACACACTCACTCTCTCTCTCTCTCTCTCTCTCTCTCTCTCTCTCTCTCTCCCTCCCTCCCTCTCTCGTTTCCTTATACACACTCAAACACACGTGCACATAGTTAAAACACACTTACTTAACTTACACTTACTGACAAACATAAACAAACACACGAACAAACACATTCATTTATTCATCCACAAACATTCACATACTAATATAAACACTCACACTCAAAGTACAAAGACTTTCAACTGCACACACATTCTTCAGGGGGAGCGAGCGAGCGAGCGAGCGAGAGAGAGAGAGAGA
>NW_004797333.1:64118-65339 GCF_000002075.1 Aplysia californica | reverse complement strand
ACACACACACACACACATACACACACATACACACACATACACACACACATATACACACCCATAAAGACTCACAGATGCATACGCAGACACACACACACACAGACACACACACACACACACACACGCACACACACACACACACACACACACGTACACACTGGCGTTTTGAATGAGGCCCGATAATTGCCCACTCGCACGAGAGAGCTCTATGCACCCGTCACACACAGAAAAGGTCAGTTTTGATTTTGGTGAACTTACTCGTACACCCTTTCCAGCGCAAATCAGGTGACACCCATGTTTTTAACGTCTCTTGAGATAATTTCACAGAGATCTGCTGGGCGGATGGACCTGGTTCGAATCCGCTGCTGGCTGTTCTTAAACATGGGTTATTGTAGGGGAGATTTCAAGGCTCATTTAACTTGGCGCTATCTGAGATGGGCGTTAAATTCGGAGGTCCCGCCTCTTGAATAACCGTAAAGTGTTGAAAGAACGAGCGTGAAAAATGTACAACTTTTACTATTTGTGAAGTAAATCGCAGTGGGATACTAGTTGGAATCGAACTTTACACTTGCGAAGTAAGAGGCGTGCTTCCGCTCGGATATTAAATTTTTTTTTTTTTTTTACCTTAATGTAAGTATTTTTACGCCCTTAATAACACAATTAGATAATTTAGGAGGCGGACTTCGAACCTGCCTATCAGAGCCAACCCAGACTGAAAGGGATACAGCGTCCTAGTAGAAAGACCGAGATTCTCGAGAAAGATTATCCCAGCATGGGAATCGAACCCGGGTCTTCTGAGTTTGACGGCGGAGCGCTTTCCCTCAACCCAACAGACGCCGGTCCAATACCACTCTGAACATAAAAGATAGTTTATGAATATGATCATACTACGAACAAAGAAAGAGAGAATAGCTGGAGGGTAAGATTTATTCTAGTTTATACTAGAGAGGTGGGGATCAAGGGATCGTTTGTGCGCACTGGGTCAATTATAAATTCCGAATTGGTGGAAGGAGGGGGTTGGGGGGCGGTCGCAACTTTTTTTTTTTTACCTGTTTGAGGATACGCGTTTATACAATATGTGAGTGCCTTGTGAGCCTTTATTAGTATTATTAGTATAATGTGCGAATGTGGGTTGTGTGAGGCTGGTTGTTGTTGTTGTTGTTGTTGCTGTTGTTGTTGTTGTTGTTGTTGTTGTTGTTGTTGTTGTTGTTGTTGTTGTTG
>NW_004797333.1:59822-63314 GCF_000002075.1 Aplysia californica | reverse complement strand
CCCCTCCCTACCCACACACACTAACGCCCCTCATGTTTCCCACCACAAATCGATCCCCGCCCCGCACGCGTACTCACGTGCGCCCCCGACAGCCGACATTTCCGATCATCAAAGCCTGGTCATCGATTCCTCCTTCTCATCTTCCTCCTCGTCCACTCATTATCGTCCCGCAATCTCTTTGCTTCTCTTTCATCTTCTTTATCCTTCTCATCACTCTCCATCAGTCACGACATTCGCGGACACCAGCATATCAATTTAATTACCGCCAATTAAAAAGTCTCCCCAGCTTAGTCTGAATGTCTTTTTATCATGCCTATTTATCTTCTTTTTCATATATTATGCTTTTTGCTGAGCATCAACAATATAATCTCGTTCGCTTACATTCTACCAGCTGTTGTGGCGCAGTTGGTTACCGACTTGGCTTACTCCTGGAAGTTCAGGGTTGGAACCTTGGTATAGTCCGAATTTTCCTCCGTCTGAAAGATTCATTTTATGTCGTGCGTGACATGTTCATGGGCAACCAATACCCCACTCTATCCTCTCCCTCCCGTACTACAGAAACTCTTTCGGAAAAGACGCATGGTTTGAAGAATGGTATCTAGATTTATCAATTTCAAGAAAATGAATATCATCACAATACTTCTTTTAGTCTGTTCCAAACTATGGAGGTTGTCGAATCGACAAGCCATAAGTCTACCACAATGCAAATGAATCCACGAAATAAAGTATTTGCCTAACTTTCCATCCGTCTAATAACCAACTGACTGTCACTCTACCTCTTTCTACTAACATACCCATCTAACTACCGTCGTAACCCCTACCTACTTATCCGCCTGTTACATATCCACTTAAAAACTGACCTATCTACCTGCCTATTTAGCCTACTTACCTACAGTGATAATTATAGTACGAAAATTGTTCATAGTAAATTCCAAACTTGAGAGAAAACCATTGTCATCTTCAATGAAACAAAATGTAGGTCTGTACTTTTTAAATATCGTATTGTGTCAAGCAAATAGTTCCCCCATTCTAAATTTTCCATTGACCTATTTACCCTGTTCAGGTTTTGGGTGACAAAGGTTGAGCCTCAGGTTACAAGACTAATTGCTGTGGCGGTTGGGTTTTCTTTCGAGTTAATTTTGTCTGAAATGTTCGTTCACCGAACGTTTGAGGTCAATCGTCTGAGAAAAGCTCTACGTGCGTCTGTATTATATACATATATACACATATATGCCAGACACAGCTTCGCAAAGAAAAATAACGATGTCCACAAAAACAAAAAAGACATCTTGTACAATCTGCCGACAAAGTCAGAATAATAAGTACCCGGTAAACATTGTCAGAAGTCTGAAGGAATAATTAGCTCATACAAAAATGGCTGGATGGTTACTACATCGCTATAGCAGGGGATTGATGAGGGACATGGGCTTGTCAGTTTCTGCAATTGTTTAGCATTTGTATCTGCATTGTCTTAGCAGATTTCTGGTGAACTAAATATGTTGAACTCTCATTAGCTCCGTTGGTACATCCTAGGCTATGATACGGATGGACTGTTATTCGAGGGTTGGGTTTCAATCACCCCATAGCTCCGGAAGAGACGTTAATAAACCCACACAACACCCGAGCTGAGGAATAATGTAGATATATTCGTTATCTCATTTACTGGCTAACGTGGCGTAAACTAACAACTTGACAAACTAGCAAACAACATCAACAATGTCATATCATATCGCTGTCGTTGCTTCATTATTATTTCTATTTCTAGTATTGGCACTGACGAAACCTTCAATTATTGCAAAGCTTGTCCAGGCATTACAACGCCACATGTATTGATTCCTGTGTAAGCCTCGCATGGCCATACGATCCTCTAATTGCTCAGTTGTTATCGCAATGCTAACAACCTTAATTCTGGCAGGCAGGACGGACTTATTTAGACACACAAAGGGAAAGGGGTAAAAAAAAACCAAACTCCCAAAAACAAAAACAAAAATAAAACAATACGCTGGACAGCAGAGAATATCCCCAACCATTGTTGTGACAAAGGGGATCTTTGTCAGAACCGACAAAGGGGTGATAATCGCTGACGAGTCTGTGTTGTAGTTATTTCCCCCTTGTCGATTGTCGCTTTAAGGCTTTCGCACACTAACTTGCAATATCAGATTACACAATTTTATACATCATTATCATTTTGTGTTCGCCTTTCTGATTGGGTACTTTTTTCTTGTGAATATGGCATGTTCAAAAGATTTGCATACTAATATAATAACAACCCCCCATTTCGGCTAGACGAAGACTATGATATAATATATTATCATTTCAGATGTGTGCACACTGCTGTTCTTTGTATAATTGTTATTATTCAACAAAAGAGAATACATGATGTCATACAGAACGGATCAAACACCCCTTTCAACATTGTGATACCGTTTAAGACGAGGGTATCTCCGTACCGAATTTTAGATCCATTTCCCATTGGCCACTGTAAAAAGGACGAAAAGCCCTGGGACCTCCACCCAAAACCCGAAAATCAAGAATACCATGCTGAAAATTCGAACCTGGCTATCCACATCGTAGTTCAACATTATACCAACAGAATCAAATGCACATCCACACTAAGGTATACAATAACCATTATTGGACGTCGTCAGCGGATTATTGATCGCTAAAAACAAAACAAATGAAAAAAGACAGACGAAACAAAAGAACACACCTGGCCCACGTTCGACTATTGCATCTCCCCTCGACACCTCGGGGTATAAGAGGGCAGAACAAGTCAAAAGTAAAGTACGTAATAACCACATAATTAATGTATTATGTATTATGAACACGAAGCCACATCTAATATAGTGTAAAGCGCAAAGAGCTTGCTTTCGAGTGGGGATATGCGCTATACAAATGCTATTTATTATTATTTATTATTATTGTTATTATTATTATTATTATTATTATTATTATTATCATTATTATTATTATTATTATTATTATTATTTTCTCACGAAAGGTTATCATATCTAGCAATTTGAAAGAGTTTATGAGCCTGGACTCACTCAAAACCCTATTCCTAACCCTCCGCCAAGCCACTCCATTCGCCGCCGACTGACGGTTGTAATTCTCCCCTTGACACCCACTGGTACCAGCGACAGGGGGGGGGGTATAGTAAGATATGGCTGAAGAGCCAATGAGCACTATTTTACGCTGTGTGAGTACTATAAAGGAATCCTTTTCACCAGAAACAGAATCCTGCATTGATAAATCTGACAAGAAATAACGGAGAAAGGCAACTATGAGCACCTGCAGACCGCCCGCGGATGAAGAGTATACTGCGTCAGCATTTTTACGCATTGGTAGATAAGTCAGGGAAATAATATATAGGTGGAAATATACGAGCTGTCAGCAGAGAGACAGATAAAAACAATAATAACGTACACAGGCATATACGCACACACACACACACACACACACACACACACACACACACACACACACACACAC
>NW_004797333.1:55708-58208 GCF_000002075.1 Aplysia californica | reverse complement strand
GCTTCGAATTCCACGTTAGCTTTTCTTTCTAAACATTATATCAAAGTCACGGACATGGCAGTCCAAACACCGGCGTCTATGGTGTTACGCACTTCACACAGAAGACCCTAGTTCGATCCCCGGGGCCCGAGTAGAAAGAAATTCTTATCGAGTATCCCAGTCTTTCTGCTTGGATGTTATATCCTGGGTTGGCCCTGAGAGCAGAGTCGGAAGCTTGCTTTTTAAATGATCTTAATAGTGTCGATGGGGGGGGGGGGGTTAAAAAACACCTACACATTTATAAGAGCAGACCAACTGGAGCCAGGAAGACACAACTAGAACAGGGCACGATATAGAGCATGTGACGCCAGGAGTTGTTTTTCAAAGACTTCAGTTGGCAGATCTGGAGCGTTGAACTAAAATAATCTGCCAGGGACTCACGGTCGCTGATACGATTAAGACTAGGGATTGTCACAATTGCCCAGCTTACATTTCTTACAGAACGCCTAGTGAGGTCAATTCCGGTCAAAGGGAGGCGAGCGGGAAAGGGAGGTAAACGATCGCACTGGACATTGGTATTGCATAATTTGCTATATTAGGACGCGTCAGTCTCATAATTATTCTATTAGGTTCGCACTCTTTCTGGACTGGCAAGACGAACAACAATACATGTAACAGGAACACAAGAAGGGAGGACAAAAGGTTTTAGTAGAGGTTTTACAGCGCTCGCAGCCAAAAAAGGTCATATGAGCGCCAGAAGATTAGAGGCGTTAAAAGAGAGTAACAAACATACACCAGAACACCCGCCAACCACCCACAGAACAGAAGAAAGACGCAATGCTCTAAAGTATCCATTGATTCGAGAGTATTGATCTTAGCATGTGTTTGTCCAATCATTAGAGGAGTTTATACCTTTTGTGATGTCCCTTTTTATGCAGCCATTTTACGCCCCCATCGACATAATTTAGATCATTTAGGGCGCATGCAGTCTTTGACCTCGTCTATCAGGGAAAGGAGGGAATTAGTGGCCGAGCCACCTTCGCACCCTTCAACTACCCGTCGGCTGTTTGGGACAGCTGGTGGACCGGGGTTTGAGTCAAGGACCCTACAACAAACCCGTATGGTTTGAGTCTCAAAGAAGTCTCTACAGGTTTCATATGGTTCAGAAAATGCACCCTCTCATGCTTTTGTCTTGACAACAAGACAAGCACTCATACGTTGCTATGTTTCTTTGGATTGCTGAACCACATCACACAACTACAACAGTAAAGTGCCTTTGCAAATGTAAGCACAGCAGTTTTCTATCCCCATCCCTCTCCCCACACACACACACACACACACACACACGCGCGCGCGCACACACACCACACACACCCCCCCACACACACCCACATACACACACACACACACACATACACACAGACATACGTACATACACACATACACACGCGCATTATATTATATCATTGCCATCGTTGTGTCATTTTGACAAAATTGTCGACAGGAGAGAGATGTTTTTGTTACCTTCAAAAGTATGTAGTCTATTTCCATCGACTGACATGGTAATTGTAGGAGTTGAGGGCGTGTTCAAGAAAGTTTTAATATCTACATTATTGTTCTTGTCTCTCTCTCTCTGCAACTGCTGCTGCTGCTGCTGCTTCTGAAGGTGTTTTAATATAATTTCCGATGACTTTTTTTAATAACAGCATTATAATTTGTTTTAAGCAAGAGCAACAGCAACTGTAGAAACCTACTGCTCCTAATATAATTAATTATGTAATAATAATATTATAATAGTATCAATACTTTCCGGTTTTGTATGCAACCCTGGTTATATATCTGTTTCTACTGTCATTATTGATCTGTGTCGTCGCCTCTACAGATCTACACATGGTTGTTGATCTTGGTCTACTTCTTACTGCTTTCACTTAAGATATCCATATCATTTAGATGTCAGGAGGCGTATGCCTATGTGCAGCGCGAGAGTGTACTGTGGATGGTTTTGAGCGTTTAGATTATTAATAAAATATAATATTATTACCTTACCTTAAACTTAAAGAAATATAGAGTACTCTTCGGTAACTATTTGGATCAAAAGGAGCGAAACGACAAAGAAAAAACAAACAAGGGAGTGAGAGAGAGAAAGAGAGAGAGAGAGAGAGAGAGAGAGAGAGAGAGAGAGAGAGAGAGAGAGAGAGAGAGAGAGAGATGGAAAAAAAATAATGGAAAGCAAGAGAACAAGACGGAAGCATAATGTGACGTAAACGAAAAAAGAGCGAATGGGCCAAATGAGAGCGAGGGAGGGGGAAATGGTGAGAGGGCGAAAAAAGAAAAAGTGTGTTAGAGTGAATAAAAAGAAAGTGAAGAGAAAAGAGATCTAGGGTGACATAGAGAGAGTGAGAGAAGGGGGGGGGAGAGTAGGAGTGAGATAAAAAAAATAGATAGATTGATGCAAGTAGATAGATAGATAGATAGATAGATAGATAGAGAGAGAGAGAGAGAGAGAGAGAGAGAGAGAGGG
>NW_004797333.1:52139-53877 GCF_000002075.1 Aplysia californica | reverse complement strand
CCCCAACCCCCAAACAAACCTTTTTACCTCACTCAGGCTGATCTCAGTCAAATCTCCGTGTGTCCGTCGACATAACATAATTGCGCATTAGAAAGAAATAGAAAGACGTCTCCCACAATGTACAGGGCGTGACCTCTTCTTGGGATGGACATTGGGGACGGGACCGGATTGATCCAAACTGGACAATCGAAGACAGAGCTGGAGAACTGGTTACAGCAATGCGATGGAAATGTGGACTTTTTTTTGTTGTTGTTTTAAGATAACAAACATAACAACCCCCCTTCTCCTTTTTCCAGGTCCGACATATTGACGAGCCAAATTGGCAAAAATACAAAGGACATCATGAAAAATACATAAGGCGCTCAGCAGGATTTTCAGCACAAACATTGCCAGATTCTTTAGACATTCTCGTTCTCAAATTAAACGAAAACATTGTAGTTATGCACGTTGGGAATAGACCAGATGGGAGACATGCTCAATACGTCACCTGTTTGGGATTTATTTTTTATATTTTTAAAAATTTTGTTTATTTCCAAGTTTATTTACAGCACGACGATGAATTTTATCTATTTTGATTTTTTTTGGTTCTTTTCACAGCTTATTTACAGCACGGCAACGGCTTTTTTATTTTTATTTTGCTTACTTCAAAGTTTCCTTAGAACATGACAACGCCTGTAGAAAGATCAGAAATATTTTAATTTCTAACATAAACAACAACGACATCGTCGATAACAACAGCTACACCAACAGTAACACATCCATTTCTAACAGCAATAGCGACAGCAACAACAACAGCTACAGCAACGTCAACAATGACAACAACAACCATAAACCACAACTACAACCACAATCACAACAACAGCAACAACAACACATCAATTCCCAACAGAAACAGCAACGACAACTACAACAACCGCTGTTAATTGACTCCTCAGCCTTCCCTCGATTGACGTACGTACGTAGGCGGATTCGAACTTCTCCTGCCAGCTAAGACATCCTGTCCAGACGGCAAGACAGGAAGTGATGCGGTCAGCTCCCGCCGCCAACGAAGGCCAACAAACATTGGCAAGATCCTCGTGGCACCCTCCACCGATAGGGAGAGAATTGGGGTAGAAAATGCCCGACCCCTTAAAGTAGGGCTCAAGTTTCGTGGAGAACGATTTTCGGGCTTTCTCTCATTTCACGGCGTGCATGTTTCTCGCTGTTCTAAGATGTCGATTGGAAATTGAAAATACACGGCTTTTCTCTTATTTCGCTGATTTCGGAGACGTTTCTGATTTCTTCTCCTCTTTTTGTCTCTTGTTCACGAACGCCCAAAGGCGATCTTTGTTCTAAACCTCTTATTCATTTTTTGTTTTTATTTTATTTTTTTGTTCTTGTCTTTTTAGAGAATGGTTTACAATTCTGCATTCTCCACCTCAACCTTTCAACAAGAAGACACCGACTTTGTTTCTGCTGACTTCATCTTCCATTTCTCATTGTGTTCTTTGTTCTAGTACTTACAAATCATTGTTCCGTATTAATTTTGTGTGTGTTACTCTGTGTGTTGTTTGTGCGTATATATGGCGATGGGATGAATGGGTGGTTGGTGGGGGGTGCATGCGTGGTGAGTGTATGTGTTGTCCTGCCGGTGTATTTGTGTGTGAGTGAGAGAGAGAGAAAGAGAGTGTTAAAGTGAATGAGAAACGAGAGAGAGAGAAAGGAAATGAAACAGAGAGACAGAGAGAGACCGGGTGAG
>NW_004797333.1:50297-51236 GCF_000002075.1 Aplysia californica | reverse complement strand
AGAGAGAGAGAGAGAGAGAGAGAGACAGAGAGAGATTGAAACCATGTTCTTGAGCACGTACGCTACGCTTATTTTTACAGACAAACGGAGAATTCCGCTTGTGTAAGAGATTAGAACTATGACAGTATCACACTGGTATTTAAGAGATGCTGAAAGACTGACGGCAAGACACACTGAACGACAGGCGGAGAAAACGGATAGACAGATAGGCAGAAGGGCAGACATACTGACAGACATGGATAGAATAGTTTACATAAAGATAAAGAGAATGCTTTTTAAAAAGTAAGAGACAGGCAGAATGAACGACACCTGTTATGTTGTAGACCACATTATAGTATTATACCTACAGCTAAACACGCTACCAGATAGATAGATAGATAGATAGATAGATAGATAGATAGATAGATAGATTGACAGATAGATCGATAGATAGATAGATAGATAGATAGATAGATAGATAGATAGATAGATAGATAGATAGATAGGCAACTTAGGATAAGGATAACATCCGACTTCGGAGGACGAAAGGAAAGGCAGAAGGATAAAGATAGGCTACTAAGGGAAGACAGAAGGATAAAAAATAGGCGACTAGGGAGGACGGAAGGAGAGACAGAAGGATAAGGATAGGCGACTAGGGAGGACGGTGTGTGGGTGAGTCCATTACTTGGTGGGAGGACCTCAATTAAACGAGATTTCCCTGGTGAAATCTGTAGGCCTGTCCACTCCTCTCCCTGGGGTTTGGCTTTGCTGTGATTTTCCACGATATCGTTTTTTTTTCCTCTCTGTTTCTCTGTCTCTTTGTCTGTTTCCCGTTCTGTTTATTTGTTTGTCAACTATTCTTTTTAGTTCATTTTCCCTTTCTCTAAGACGTCAGACTACTGTGATTTTCCACGATATCGCTTGGGTTTTTTCCTCCCTATTCCTCTCTCTCTCTCTCTC
>NW_004797333.1:47633-48633 GCF_000002075.1 Aplysia californica | reverse complement strand
TCTCTCTCTCTCTCTCTCTCTCTCTCTCACCCTCTTTCTCCACCCTCAGATTTACGCAAACAGCCCCGAGGAACAATGCGAGACGGTCACAGATTTACAGGATTGTTCCAATCAGTGTCAAGTCGGTGGCCGTTAAACACCCTGGGGCCTTGCAGCACTCACAGAGGAAGGCCGGAAAACTTGCAGTTTGTTCCATCGCATGAGAATGAGAACAGGTGTTTGGAGTTTTTAATTAGAGGAGAAAAAAAATATCGAGCAAATATTTGAAGACTTTCTTCAAGAAATTTCTTCATCGTCTCCTCCTTGTTCAAAATGCTTCGTTTGATTCGCATTTCCATGCGCTGTTAAGGGGGTCAAGAGCATCATTTTTTCCCTCACTTAATTTAGTTGTATTGTCTCTTTTTTTTTTTAACCAATCTTGTTCTGTTTGAATTATTTTATGTATTCTACTTTGGGGGTTCCGGGATTTTTTTCAACTCTCTGAAACATAATTTACGTTCTGGTAATGTACGAAATTGGCGTTTAATGGGAAGGCAAAGTCTGAGAGTTTTAGTATTTGACGGTGCAGTAGTTCGTTTCTTCCAGATGAGGGAACATTAGTTCTTGTAGATTTAACGCTGGAACGAACTTTACTGCACCCGAAGAGCGGCAGGTTGAGAGAGGGACATTCGAACCTTGCTTTGATCTCTTGATGTTCGTCTGTTTGTGTCTTCTTCGATCCGAGTTGAGTTTTGAGGTTCATGTGTTTATTTATTTGAGTAGTTGAGTTTTAATTGTTCGTGGGATAGTTTGCTTTTGTGTATTTATGTGCTTGAAAATTGTCGACTTTTGAAGACACCTGTAACACTAAAACTGAGTTTGCTACTTGTTTCATTGCAGCTGAGTTGTAATGGCAGTTTGCACCTTATTTATAGGTGTGCTGAGTTTGGAGTCCAACACAAGAGATAATATTCCCCCACCCCTTTTCCCCAATGTATTTTTGGCTTTCGTAACCCCCCCC
>NW_004797333.1:43814-44894 GCF_000002075.1 Aplysia californica | reverse complement strand
GATAGATAGATAGATAGATAGATAGATAGATAGATAGATAGATAGATAGATAGATTTGAAGGGGAGCAAAACGTTACCATTGTGGAGGGAAAATCCATAGTGCTGTAATTTGTAAAGTTTCCCCTTTAACTCCAGGAAAATGATTTTTTTGTCAATATAAGATAAACAGCGTCTACATCCGTTTTTATATAATAGACCCCCTTCCATTCTTAGGCTGTGGTCTGGAATCCCAGACATGCCCAGGGGAAAATAATTCGGTTTGAAAGAATATTAATGTAGAAAAATGTAATGTCAAGTAAGTATAAAAATCACTGGACGCGATTTTAAGGGTGTGAAATGGTGAAATGGTATAGGTTTAACGCCCCTATCAACACTACATGTATTCGGTTATTTAAGGGGCGGGACTCCTAGTTTAACGTCCGTCTCCGATAGGACCAAGCCAAGCGGGAAGTTCGTGTAAAGTGCCTTTCCCATGGACACAACGTCGGACCGAGCTGAGGCTCGAAACCCCGAACTGGCAATCTCAAGATTACGATTCCGGTTGCCTAACTTCTAGGCTACCGACGCCACGCCATTTTAAGTTTAAGGGGTTCGTCGGGGTGGGTCGGTGCCGGTTGTCGGACGTTAGAGGGGGGCAGGACACTGATTGTTTGACAGTTAGTGCCGACTAACTGTAAATTGCATCTAAGCAACAATAATTTATAGGGAGCACAGTCGGTTGGCTTGAGGTGGAGAAGATAACCTAGAAAAACAAAGGCAGGTGGAAAACGCTTCTTGGGGGCCTATACCCAACAGAGGTGAATGAGGCCAATGGTGAGGTACATAACAATATTTGGTATAGGAATTAATAAAAGAGTCGGGGTTGGTTGGAGGACGGTGGAAGGCAGTTCCGAGGGTGCTTGACAGTTGTTGACATCTAGCTATTATTATTGTGCCGACTAAATGTTAATGACATCCAAGTAATAAAAATATAAACTTGTATAGGAATTAATATGGTTTCTCTAAATTTTGAAAAGAGCAATCCAGATGTCTGAACCGTTGGGGAGGAGCCGTAGATCTAAGCCCCCGGTCCTCCCCCAT
>NW_004797333.1:42539-43493 GCF_000002075.1 Aplysia californica | reverse complement strand
CACACACACACTCACATATTCCCTAAAAACCTGATACATGGTCTTCCTCTTCGTCCCTTTCCTCCTACTTTATCTTCATTTACGGACTTCCATCTGCAGTCAAGTCAAGTTGGGCTGGATTTTTTACGTCGAGAAGGATCGAATAACAACACATTTCGCAACTTTCAAATGTGAAGATTATATTTCTCTTCTCGTGACTAGAGACGCCCTAGTCTTGTAAGGGGTACGTTAATTAGTTCTTAAAAAATTGTTTTATCCGTAGCTTGAACATGATGCCAACATAGGTTCACACACACACACAAACAAACACGTAAAATTCACACACACGACTCCTTCATTAAATGATCAGAGCCAGTATTATTTAACCTCTTCTGGCGCCCAACACAATCAATTCTGGATATTTCTCTGCTCCGGAGAGCTCGTAAGGGCCCTGAGCTCCAAACTCCCCCTTACAAATCACTAGTGGAACGCTCTCATTACTCGTAACACAAAATCTTGAAGAAAAGAAGTCCATCCTCCTGCAAATTTCTCTTCGCATTAAGGGCCTTTTATGCGCGGCGACTCTGCGGAAATTTCAGGCCTTTCGAGAGAAGGATTGAGCATCTCTCCAGCCAGTTACGAAGACAAACGAGATGAAGAGAGGGAAATCTCTCCCCCCATATGAATTGCAATCAAATTTCTTCACTTCTGATTATTTGAATCGTTTTTTTCCTCCGTGTGTGTGAATGGAAATATGCTTTTTCTTGCTTTCTGGACCCATCTTTCTCCTGGCTTTCGCGGCGTTTGATGTGGAGGAGGAGGGGGAGAGTGTGGGACTCGGACGGGAAGAATACGAGATGAGAGGAGGGAAGATTACCAAAAATTATGAGAACAGAGAGGGAGCAGAAAGAGAGAGAAATGGAGTAGGGGAGGGGAGAAGAGCGTCACAAATACGAACACACACACACACACACA
>NW_004797333.1:37072-40905 GCF_000002075.1 Aplysia californica | reverse complement strand
GTGTGTGTGTATCAGAGAGAGAGGTGGGTGGGGAGGAAGATAGAGAGAGGGAAAAGTTTCTATGTTTGCTACATAGAGAGAAAGAGAGAGAGAGAGAGAGAGAGAGAGAGAGAGATGGAGAGAGAGACATAGGGAGTGAGTGAGTGAGTGAGTGAGTGAGTGAGTGAGTGAGTGAGTGAGTGAGTGAGTGAGTGAGAAAGAGAGAGACAAAGAGAGACACCGAGAGAAAGATAGAGAAAGAAAGTATATGTGTGTAGCTGTGTGTGAGTGTACGTGTGTACGAGAATGCAGGAGGGAGGGAAGGAACAAAAGTGGAGAGGTGCAAACATCACGAACATGACATCATGTTTATGTTTGTTTGCCTTTGGTTTATGCTTCCTTTCTTTTGATTTGTTCTTTGTTCTCTTTGGGGAGAGGATCTAAAATATTTTAGAAAAAGGGTGGAAGAAGAAAGGAAAGAGGTTGGGGGGGGGTGAGGATGAACGGGTGTTTGAGCTTACGAGACGAACATTCCGGGGCTCCTTAATGCATTTTTATGACGAAAAGGATTGTGTTGACATGCCTGATGCTGTTTCTGCCCGTGAGTCCGGCCAAGGACGAGCCTGCTGGCAGTTTTATGAGCCAACGCACCACTCACGACCTCTCTTTACAACCCACGAGCAGCGACTACAAAACTGCCTCTTTAAAGTGTGGACGGGTTTCTCCTGCTCTCTAACAGTTTCATGTTGACATCTGAAATCGACGTTCTTTTCCCCTCAGAGCACTAAATATTTGAGAAATCTTAAGGACATGCAGGGATAACAATATGTTGTATGACGCTGAATACTGCTTTCGAGTGATAAAAGCCCTGTGGAGTAGGATAGAATTGAAATACCTTCCTACACATGACATCAGAATTATATGGAAATATTAAGGCAAACATACGTGCCCACGCCTGTGCACGCACGTGCACACTTGCACACGCACACACACACATACACACACACACACACACACACAAACACACACACAAACACACACACAAACACACACACAAACACACACACTCACACATACATACATACAAACAAACATACACGCGCGATAGATAGCGCAGAAATCATCTTGAAAAAAAAACGCTCTCCAAAAGTCCAAAAGAACAACAGAGAACAAGAATCGTCCGACAGGCAAAAACGTTAAGCACTCCAAATCCGTTTCCATAACAACCGACGAAGCATGAAATATGCCAGCTACGCGAGCATTACAGTATCAATTTGTAATGGCCAATGTTCATGTCGGCTTTTAATTAATATTTAACAGAATGTTCCCCCTCCTCGGGTTTTATGCTAACAATCACAGGGCTGCGTTTTTAGAGGATGAACATGAACTTCCCATTTCATGATGTTAGCTCTAGCATCGGCTTAGCTCTTCCATCAGCTCTTATCCTTGGGCGATTCAGCATGCAACAATATCCTGAAGCGTTTGCTGGAAGGCATCTTGAAATGGCCGGTCCATTTCCTTTTTTCTGTTTCGATTGTGTCCTTTTCTTTATGATACGCCATGAGTAACAACGAAATCAATGTTTTGTATCAGTTCAACTTGGACGTTCGTAGACCCGTGGCCCGGTCGGCGTCCTATCCAGAAGTTTTGCTTCAGATAACTGGGAAATATGTTGACACTACAAGCTATCAGATCCAAACGACGTTCTATTTTAATAGTGCCACTCGGAAATGTGCCAGTGCTGTAAGCATCTTATTCAAAACTATGCTTGCCAAATCTGTCTTTTATTCTGGTCATCTCCCTGGTCTTATCTCCGAAGCAGATTGCATTATCTGACCTAGTTAAACCGGCGTGATGAAGAGCCTACAACAGCTCATAAATAGGCGGTGGCCTCTATGAATAATTTATCAAGGCAGATCTTATACATCTCTCTTGATCAATAATTCAAAATGAGAAAGAGCCCTGCATTTACAGAAAACGTCCTTGGTATTATTATTAGTTTTTGTTTTTGTTTTTTTTAACATGCACTTAACACCCTGCTAAGAATAAATGGCTCCTTGATGCAGATATGACGATCTTTGACACCACACCCCAAAAACCAACAATGCTGAACTGAACTCTTTAATAACGGAGTTTGTAACCTTGCTGCACTTTTGTTAAAGGACTTGCATGATGAAATAAAAGTTTGTTTAAGGGTATATCAACCCAAATCTTGTTCTCAATCCTTTTGAGAAGATACAGCATTGCAGCTTACTAGTGGTTCACGCATATCATTCACTTTTTGCGTCTCTTGCCAATTCCAAGAATCACCTAGTTGTCATTTAGTCTTTGTAGACTAGAATATAATAATACATAATTATATAATTCCAAAGAATGTTGTTCTCTGCCCGTCTAAGATCATCACATAATCCAGCTGTAAAGTTATCGCGTTATTAAATATAAACGAATCGATAATGATGTTCTCATCCTACCAAAGGTGCAAAGTTATCGTCCTACCAGAGGCTATCGGTCTTACCAGAAATAAAATGTTATCATCTGACCAGAAGTATAAAGTTATCAAGTTATCCTCTTTCCAGAAATATCAAGTTGTCAAGTTATCATCTTACCAGAAATATAAAGTTGTCAAGTTATTTTCTTACCAGAAATATAAAGTTATCATCTTACCAGACGTATAAAGTTATTATCCTTACCAAAAATGTAAAGTTTTCAACTTATCAGAAGTTTAAAGTTTTCACCCTATCAGAGTATAAGGTTATTACCCTACCAGAACTACAAATTTACCTTCCTATTTGAGCTTATTGACCGTCTGCATAGTTATCACCCAACCACGACAGTAGAGCAATCACTCTATCAGATTTGATACAGTTATCACCCTACCTGAGCAATATAAACATTTCCCTACCTAAGCTAAAAAGGTAAAGTTGTTCTCGCATCCGATCCGGACATTGGGGATTACCTTGTTAGTGAGACAACTTCCTGAGCCTTCGGCATGTTGTGGTAGGGTGGCCAGTTCCTTTTCACACCGCCTTTACTCCCCCCAACTCGAAGTCTGGTACCCATTACTGCTGGGTGAGCAGGAGGGGGCGAAAAAAATCCGTGTCCGAACCGAGGCTCGAAACCGGACTTTCCGCTTCGGAGACGAGCGCACTAACCGCTCCGCCACCGTACCTAAGCTATAAACGTTATTTCCCTACCTGAGCTTATTGACCCTCTGTACAGATAATCACCCTCCAAGAAGTGTAAAGCAAACATGCTACAAGAAGAATAAAGCTCCCATGTCTGTAAAGCAATCACCCAACCAAAAGGATAAAGGTATCACCTAACCTGAGGGATAAAGTTATCACCCTACGACGACTGTAAAGTAATCATTCTACCAGAAGGATAAAGTTACCACCTATCTAACTGTAAAGCAAACGCCCTACTGGAAGGGTAAATTTATCGCCTTACTTCGGACTATGCTGTTTTAACCCAGTCGCCAGTCCGGCTGTTATTTATTATTCAATTCCAAACCAACAGAGGATACACGCTAGAGGTTTTTGAAAAAGGGGACACATTTGCTTGTTTGTTTGTTAACTGTGTCCTGCATAAAAAGGGCATATTCAGAGGACAAGTGGCCATTTGCAAAAGTGGTGGACGAAATCCAAATGAGAGATCCTCAACTTAAAACAAACTCTGGGAAAACACGGGAGCTCGAGCGTCGCGCCCTCCAACCGCCCCCTGGAGACCCAGGGCAATGATATTGGGACGTACGAGGCGTGGGGAACTCCTGTGGGACGGAGTGTCTGTCTCTGTCTATCTCTGTCTCTCTGTCTCTCAGTCTCTCTGTCTCTGTTTCTCTCTCTCTCTCTCTCTCT
>NW_004797333.1:32194-33888 GCF_000002075.1 Aplysia californica | reverse complement strand
TCTCTCTCTCTCTCTCTCTCTCACCCAATTACTCTCGCCCCTTCACAGCTGTCAAACTGTCAAAGACACCCTGAACGTCCTCCCACGTTCAATAAAAGTCTACAGTGAATAAGATCTCCTTGACGCAAACTGTGAAGGAACGCAAACAGAAACCTTAAACTCAAACTCACCCCAAGCGTATATTTCGAGGGGACTCTGTATTCGTGCAAAAAGACCATAACTTGTGTCAGGATTTTTCCCTCGTCTGTCTGCCCCGTACTCCTCTTCTTTTCCACTGGCGAGATAATTCGAAAGTGCACGCAAGCGCGCGATAAACAGCAACAAACGGTATTTTTAACATTCCAAAAGCAACTCTTGATTCACTGGAAGGCCTTGATGCATTTACGACGCAGCAAAAAGCAATGTTTTTATCTAATAGATTTGTACTCCTGGACCCCAAAGTGTCGTGGCCGCCGCTCTTTGTTCTATTTAAAAACTTGGTTGTGAAATGTGTCCCCCGTGGGCAGCACCATTTTGCCTAAATGAAGAAAAGCAAAAGACCAGTCTTGCTATAGTCAAGCGTGTGTGGAACACTTTCTCCCTTACTCTTCAGGCGATTTGCAAAAACAGGCTCAAAATGGGTGCCGGTAGGAACAACACCAGTCCTCGACCATATTGGACAACAGAGTAGATTAAAATGGCAACTTCTCAAGAAAGCTCCCAGACCAACTAGCAAACATTGCGAGCCTAGAACACAAGACACTCTGGCTGGAGAAACAGAGGAGGACCAAAGACGTCGCTGGGTTGACTCTGTAAAGGACACCCTCAGAGCCCACGACTTGACCCCTCTCCAAACCACTCGACTAGCAGCTGACAGACCATTGTTACTCCCCGCGATACCCAACTCTACCAGTAGTGGAAGAAAAACGGGAAAGGAAAATGTAAGTCCATTGACTTGGTCTACCACAATGGTTGTGTTCTTTCTGACAATCTACCATCAGACAACTCTGATAACGGTTCCACTTGAAGATCTACCAGTCAACTACAATCCGCAACCCTGACCTTTACCCTAACTCGAACTTTAACCCGTCGACAGGTCAGGGCTAGGGTTACGTAGAAGACTAGAAGACAGTCAAGTTGAACGATTAATGTTATTGTCAGTCTGGTCCTGTGGTAGACCGACAAGGAACACAGAACCATTGCGGTAGACTGTCAACTAGTGGACTGACACCTGAAAATATTCATAAAGATCGTTTTGCAAAACTAACTAGTTGCGAGTTGCCTGCAAGAGCACAATCAGGCGTGAAAAATGATTCTATCACACATCGTAGTGAGCCAAGAGGCCACCCACAGACCACCCATCTCTGCCCACTCACCCCCGCTGTGACCTCTTAACAATGGCTGGCCGCCTGAGGGGTCGGGGAGGGAAGGGAGGGGTCCGGAGCGGTTCCCCTTCCCCGGCGCGCGCGCGCCCACCGCGCTCACTCGCCTGGCCAGCTACCCGAGATGCGAGCCTTTGTTCGGCACAGAGGTGAGCCCAGTACACCTGCGAAGCGTGAAACTATCGCCCTATCACCGTGCGCGTACTTGCGTGTACCGCCACGCGCGGTAAAGCGTCCTCCTGTCAGCGTTTCCTAGCGGACAGTTGTGAACACAGCTGCCTGCTTGCAGGACGCTCGAAAAGTCTCTCTCTCTCTCTCTCTCTCTCTCTCTCT
>NW_004797333.1:30369-31430 GCF_000002075.1 Aplysia californica | reverse complement strand
TACCCCCTAAACCCCACCCCCCACAAACACATTTTATTATTTCTCCAAAAATTAAAAAGAAAAAACGGAACTCAAAATTAGCGAGTTACTTGCTCAGCAAATAACGCATTAAACAATAATATCCGCGTACGTCGCCCTGTCAGCTGCTACAGTCTACACACACTGCATGGAAGGAATAACAAAATTCGCCAAGGGTAGTTAGACGTCATGGAGGAGGGAGGAGGAGGAGGGAGGAGGAGGAGGGAGGAGGAGGAGGCTGCTGTGAATACCTGCCCCACACAGAGTACCAGCTGAGCCTTTGTCATGAACAAACAGCGGCCGTCCTTAGAAAAGCAAAGCCAGTACCCAGACAAGGGTCTTGGGGACGATTCCGGGGGGTTATTCGGTGCGTTTGCAAAGGTTACCCGGTGCATTTGAGTCGTCCGAATCGAAGAGCAGCTACATTGTCGAACCATTTGGCGCGTCTTTAGCTTCTGTTTGATCAGAGCGTTTCAAAATAGTCTTAATAAGCGCGCCAAAACATTGGCACTATGGGGCTGAACGGGGGTTACTGAGTACGCTGGGCCGGGCGACACTCGGAAACCGATCCTTGTGAGAAAACTGCTCTTAAAAGAAGGAGGGAAGGAGAAGAGAAAAAAATACAACAACAAACAAACAGACGACTTTTAGGGACAATTTCCACAGGAAGTTCGAGTTTATGACATCTATCTAGCCAGGTGGGCTGGTTCAAGTCTTTCCAGACAAATCAGCTTGGCCATTGCACACTTAAACTAGGTGGATTCAGGGAGAATATTAGTTTATTTAAAATACTATTTATCAACTTCTCATGCACTTAAAAAACGAACAAGTCTGTGTCAATTGCTAAATGTCGAGGAAAATAATATGATGACCAGGCTGCTATATTTAATGTGTGGCCGTTGTCAAAGTGACAGACACGCACTGCCAACCCTCCAATACGGTTGTTGTTTTTGTTGTTGTTGTTGTTGCTGTAACCAATAATAATATCCCTATACACTTAAGCACACGATCAGTCGTTATTATTATTATTATTATTATTATTA
>NW_004797333.1:26963-28260 GCF_000002075.1 Aplysia californica | reverse complement strand
AGAGAGAGAGAGAGAGAGAGAGAGAAAGAGAGAGACAGAGAGAGACAGAGAGAGACAGAGAGAGAGAGAGAGACAGAGACAGAGAGAGACAGAGAGAGACAGAGAGAGACAGAGAGAGACGGTGTTGGATCATTATGAAAGAATAGAAAAGCTGGGCATTTATGTCAAGATTGTTTTTCTGATTCTGGGTTGGGTCAATCTGGTCGGGCTTCAACGCTCTGGAAGTAAAATAATAGTCTTCTTTGTTTTTCTTGGCTCATTTGCGTTTGTTTGATAGTTAGTTTGTTTGTTTGTTTGTTTGTTTATTGTTTGTTTTTGTCTAAACAAGAATTTAATTTTTTTTTTGCTGTTTCAGTTTTATATCATCATGCACTTGGCCACACTGAATTTTTATTGTCCGATCAAACAGGAAATACTAATCAGATACAGGCCTTAAGCCCAGCAGGATAGATCGTGTGTTAGGGGGTCGCTGGAAGACGCTCCACGAAGACTTGGAAGGAATTGTGGGTGGTGGAAGAGACGGAGGAGGAAAAAATCTGGGTATATTGAAAAGAAAAGGATGGAGAGATAGCTAGCTGTTCTTTTGGGTGCCCGGGTGTGTGAGTGTGTGAGAGTGTGTTTATTGCTTTTGGGAGCACGTTTACGAGTGTTTGGTGTGTGTGTGTGTGTGTGTGTGTGTGTGTGTGTGTGTGTGTGTGTGTGTGTGTTTGTGTGTTGGTGACTGATTGAGTTTATCTGCGTGTTTGTTTGTGTTAGTGTGTCTATGGGTGAATGTTCGTGTGTTTGTGTATGCGTGCAAGGGATAGATAGATAAGATAAGGTAAGATAAGATAAGATAAGATAGACAGGCAGAAAGATATATTCTGAACTATTCATCTATTTATCAGAGCTACATAACTCACTCCTTCACAAATTGAAAATTGAAATAGACGAAAGTGAACGGGGGTTGGGGGGGGAGAAAATAAAGGAGGGGGGGGCGAAAATGTTGCTTTGCGAGAGGGCAGGGGGGGGGAAGTACATAGTAGTGGAGGCATGAACAGCAACAATTGTACTATCTTTCTTGGGGAGTCTAGCATCAATAAACAGTACGAACATTTAAGAAAAAGACAAAGGAAAGGAAAGAAAACGTGGCTGCAAGAGAGGAAACTGGAAGAAAAAAGTAAGCCCTGGATTTTATGTTGTAGTTGTGATGAAGATAGATCACGACGTAATGGTGTTCAAGGAGAAAATTGGACCCCGCTGGAGGGAGGCTAAGGATTTTCTGGGGGCGACGGGAGGGGGTGGGGACGGGGGGATG
>NW_004797333.1:22555-23649 GCF_000002075.1 Aplysia californica | reverse complement strand
CCACACACACACACACATACACACACAGAGACACGCGCGCACGCGTGCGCGAGCGCATATACATACATACATACATACATGACACATACACACGCACGCGCTCGTCATTACCACAGCCTAGATTATTACACCACGTCCGATTGCCTAACCACTGGACTCTGGACGCCACACGGGTGTTCAAATGTCCAAACTGTGCCATTGGCGATATAAAACAAAACGCCAACGAAATAAGTAGCCAGACGAACGGTGACGAAGATTACGCTTACTATCAAATCAAGTCGAGACAGATTTACTGTTGTACCTGAGACGTACACCACATAAATCAATCTGGCTGTATGTACTTATGAGATAAATAGACAATTGACTGACACGCCATAAGAGCATTATCTCGGATTACAGCGCGGTAGCTGTCACATCGCGTGTACGCTCCTCCGAGAAAACGAACTGTGGGTAGTAATGTGGATCTTTTCTCTGGATAATCATAGGATCAGCGGCAATGGTGACGGGTTTTATTAGATCAAAGAGATACAATTATTGTTCCAGCGGTACAGTGTGTGAGTGTGTGAGTGTGTGTGGGGGGGTGGGTGAGGGGAGAGAGAACTATGTGTGTGTGCCTCTGCCACCAAAGGTCACCTCACGTATAATTGGAGCCAATTTGATCAGGCAAGTCAGCACCCCATAATGTCGTGTCCTTTGCCTCGTGTGATCATTGCCAACGAGGCTGGTGCCGGACAAGAAAGGGGAAAACAAGACGAGGAAATAATTTGGGAATCGGATAACCCGAAGACGGAGTTTGATTGTGCGAGGAAGGCGAGAGGGTCGGGAAGCTAATGGATGAACAAAGGAATACAAGCCATGAGAATGGAAGTTTTTTAAAAAGGAGAAGAAAGGAAAAAAGAAAAAAATCAAAGCCCCAAACGCTTTTTAAACACATCCCCTTGAAATCACTTTAATCGAGGTATGAAACCTTTTTTTCAGAAACGTGTAAAACAAACAAATCAAAAGATACAATCACAAAGACGACATGCTGAAATCACACACATACACACACACACACACACACACACACACACACACACACACACACACACACA
>NW_004797333.1:20331-21585 GCF_000002075.1 Aplysia californica | reverse complement strand
TTCTCTCTCTCTCTCTCTCTTTCTCTCTCTTTCGCTCGCTCTCTCTCTCTCTTTCTCTCTCTCCCTTTCTCTCTCTGTCTCTGTCTCTGTCTCTCCTCCCTCGCTCTCTCTCTCTTTCTCTCTCTCTCCCCCCCTCTCTCTCTCTCTCCCCCCTTCTCTCTCTGTTTCTCGTACATACACTCTCTCTCTTTATGTCCATTTCATTCCTTTTCTCCTTTTGTTTATCTTAGAGCTAGTATTTTTGAGTATACGGGTATTTATAAGCGTCTGAAAAGGGGTGGGAGGTGCTAGTTTGTGTGCAGTGTACATTATAATGTTATTGTATACGTGCTTAGGTGCTTGTATAATTATGCACAATGTGTTTGTATGTTTACTATTTCGTGATGCACAAATCTGTACATGCATACTTTGTAAAGGGGTATTTTTATCTTTCGTCATGTTACAGAAATGTATGAAAGCTCATAATATTATCAAGCGTATGTCTTTGTATACACAGGATTTAGCGTGTGACTTTGAGCGTGTAAAGTGTAAGGGTTTGTTGTACTCACGAGAAAGATGTTCCCATGACGAGCTGGCGGACGCAAGGTCAAGGTAATCCAAGGTGAGAGTGAGCAGTAAGACCAGCAGGCGACAGTCCTGCCGTGAGTCGGAGGTACTCACGAGCGGCATCCTAAACTCAAGCATGTTCACTCAGCACTAGACAAGGGCACCTGGGGAGAGAAGAAGAGGGTATGAAGGTAAATTTTCGTGGGAGGTGATGTGAGGCAAAGGTGAATGTCTTAGAAAAATGATGTGAGATAGAGGTGTATGAATGTCAGGGAAAGGTGATATGAGATAAAGGTAAATGTTGGGGGAAACTGATATGAGATAGAGGTAGATGTCAAAGAAATGTGACGTAAGAGAAAGACGATTTGAGACAAACGTAACTGCAAAGGAAAGATGATGACAAATGTGATTCCAGGAAAAGGCGATATAATGCAATAATAATGTAAGAAAAGGGTAATACGAACAAAATCCTTTTAAGAAATAGTGACCAACAGTTTTTAAAACAATTGTGGCCTACCCTATATATACGAAAAAATAGCAACAGTAGCTGTTTTTTTTTGGGGAGGGGGTTTGAATACATCACAATAATAACAATGATAATGACAATAAAGATACAAAAAATAAATGTATGCTGATACTAATAGTATTATCCGGATACTACTACTACTACTACTACTACTACTACTACTACTACTACTACTACTACTA
>NW_004797333.1:14685-15757 GCF_000002075.1 Aplysia californica | reverse complement strand
TCTCTCTCTCTCTCTTTCTCTCTCCCTCCCTCTGTCTCCGCCCCTCCCGACAAAGAGTATTATTGTAGCAATAATAATTACATGAATTAAACACTTACACATTGAATTTCTCCTACCACTGGCAGCTTCCTACCTTTACAGCTATGCATGTTCAATTCTGCAACAGGTTTCAAAACCTAATGTTCCGGTTTAAGGTTACACGCAACCTATAAGTTCTACTTCAAGTTTTCTCTACTAGAAATTCTGTTTTAAATGCAGAGTCCTGACATGTGAATCTTGTCATGCAGATTCTGTACATAATGGATAACAAGCTTTTATGACCCTGTCATAATGGTCAAATGAGCGCACGGGGCACATTAAACATTGTCAGTAGATAGGAAATTTTGAATTTTGCCCGAGTGGCAACCAAAGCCTATTCTTATCGATTTTGGACCACCAAGGGATCTTTAACGTGCGCAACTTGCACAAAGGAGGGGACCTCCTAGATTTTTCGCCCTTATCCGAGAGGGCTATGTGTAGATCTTACCCCCTATAAGGCCATTGGTGTGGCTGACAGACAGAAGTAAGAAGGAGCAAAGGAGTATCAGTAGAAAGAAAGGCTACAGAAAGATCCAGAAGCCCAGAGAAGGGGCAAAGGAGGTGAGGGGAGGGAGCAGAAAGTGAAGATGAAATCAGGCGACATAACATGGTAAGAAAGAAAGGATAGCATGTGAAAGGAAACATTTTTAGATAAGAGAATTTTCCGTCGCTTTCTGGATTCGAACCCGAGACCTGTTGAATGAGAGGTGAACACATTTTAACATCTGGACCACGAGAGCCCCCACTTGACTGTCTGCCACAAGACCAGTCTAACAATTATTCCACTTGATTATCTGCTATTCTCCTACATTCAGTTGCCCTTATCATAATTTTAACCGTAAAATGTGTTGTTAGTTGTTATTTTTCTATTCTTCTCTATTTTTTTTTCTTTACACATCTAATCCCACTGTGTTCACAACTGTATTCGGTATAATATCGTTTTTTTCTGTGTTTTTTTTACTGCTTCTCTCATAATGCTGAAAACAAGTTCACT
>NW_004797333.1:8949-10105 GCF_000002075.1 Aplysia californica | reverse complement strand
AGAGAGAGGGGGGAGGGGAGAAAGAAAGGGAACGAGAGAGAAAAAAAGAAAGAGAACGACAGCGTGTGTACTGGTCACGCACATACGCCCCCACAACGCTTGGAGAGGTGTCGTGTGAAGGGGAAGCGGGATGACCATTTGGATAACTCCAACACCTCCCGCGACCCCAACCCTAATCCCGCCTGTCTTGCTTGCCGGATAATGGTCCAAAAAAGCGTCCATTTTTCTCGATTCTTCGCATATTTTGCTTGATGGAGACTGGGAGTGTGCGTTCTCTTATGTTTTCATCAAAAGCCGTTTCTCCGGGTTTTTTTAATTCGGATTGTTTGGGGAGTTTTCAAAGTTTAATTTGGTTCAGTTGGAGAGGAACATTTTTATTTAGAAGGTCCCGCCTCATCATCCCGACCTTACAGAATACAAATGACCCTTAAATCCACCTCATACATTAAAGTATGAAAGCCAACAGAAATTGATCACAATTGCCAAAGCTATGTTACGGACCAAAGTTTAGAAAGATTTACTGTAGCCTGATATAGCTTATACAATCTGGTATAGCTTATAAAATTGCAGTAATTTGTAGAATCTAGCTCCGTGCCAACAATAAAAAGTAATAAATAAAACAGAAAATATCATTAAGGCGTGGCTACATGACAGAACGAAAACTCCCGCTTCCAATAAGCATGCTAATTTCTTTATCAAAGCGAAAACGTGCAGCGCAGGAAGACAAAAGATAGAAACAATATTCGGAGTGTCAGATTTCATCTGATTAGTTTTGCCAAGCCCAAGGGTGTTATCCGAAGGACGCAGGTGGTGGACAAAGATTTGCACAAAAAACACATGACTTGTCAGAATGTCAATTAAAAATTCTTTCATTTTAAAAAAAAAAGAAATGTAAAAAACCCAGAATTAAAATAATACATGGAGCATATGGGTGGTTCTTGGAGTGTTGTATGCGTTGAATATGTTGGAAGCACTTTTAAACACAGAAATGTATTTTTAGAGGTAAAGCCTCCAACCAAACAATATAAGTGTTATGTAGGGTGTTTTACGCCCCCCATCGACACTATTTAGAGAGTTTAGGAGATGAGCTTCGACCCTGCCTGTCAGGGACAACTTTGACTAAGAAGAATACAATTTCTCAGAAGAGGCGCCGAGA
>NW_004797333.1:7386-8753 GCF_000002075.1 Aplysia californica | reverse complement strand
TATACAGAGAGAGAGAGGAAGAGAGAGAGAGAAAGAGAGAGAGAGAGAATATATAGCTCTCCACCCCTATTAAAGTACACAGGCTATGGGCGCTTCAAAATACAACAGTAACAAACAATCAGTACTTTGTGTTCTTTCCAAAAGAAGGTCTCTCTAAATATTTATTTCATTAATTTAAAAACAAAAATGACTTAAGCTGACATTTGAATGAATTAAAGGATTTGACTATCTGACCTCTCTTAAACTACTGGGAAAACGCATTCCAAATTTTGGGGCTTTGATGTTCAAATGCTCTTTCACCAATTGTTTTAAGTTTCATAGATGATAACCGAACTCAGGTCTTCTGCATGTGATGATGAAGCTCCTAACTTCTATACCACAAACGCCGGTTAAAAGACCATCTCCGATAGGACAGCACCAAAGAGTTATCTTGTAACCCTGTTTGTCTTTACGCATCGATGACCGGATAATTAATTCACTGTTCTCATTACAAACTGAGGTCAATTAAAAAACAAGAAAAGAATTTATATAAATACCTTGGGGGATTTGAACCAGAGATCTCACTCAAAATTAGACTACTGCATGATATCAACTGGGTGAAACGCAAATGGGTGAAGGTTACCAGGAACTATTGAATTGGCCTCTACATTTTAAAAAATTAAATTCCTTTTCCCAAGGCTTTTACACAACAAAAATCATTTCTTTCTTTGTTTATGAAGTGTGCGTTTGGGGGGGGGGGTTGAGGGGGAGAGAAATTCTCTGCATTCTAAAGGAACGCTAAAGTATAATGCAACTTCACCTGCACGCTAATGCATACGAGATATTCCAGTTATTTAAAACACATATACAAATTTGATGTACTTCATCTGCCGTTCACACCTAACACAATCATGTATTGAAATACCGGGTGTCGACCGCGGAATTAGAAATTCAACCCTTTTATAGTCGTTTCAGGATCAGCATTATTTAGTGTGTCATGCTGGGGGAAAGAACGAGAGAGAGAGAGAGAGAGAGAGAGAGAGAGAGAGAGAGAGAGAGAAAGAGAAAGAGAGGGGGTATCTGGGAGAGAGAGTAGAAGAGAGCGATTGAGAGACAGGGAGAGAGAGAGAGGTGGAGACAGGGAGACATAGAGATAGAGGCTGAGATGAAGAAGTAAGAGAAGAGAAAGAACAGGCAGCAAGGAAGAGAGCGAGTCATGAGTGAAAGAGAAAAGATAAACTAGAGAGAGATAAAAATAGAAAGAAAAGCAGAGATGAGAAGGAGAAAGTGGGACAGAGAGAGTGAGCGACAGAGAAAATTGAGCGAGTGAGCAACCAAGAGAGAGAGAGAGAGAGAGAGAGAGAGAGAGAGAGAGAGAGAGAGAGAGA
>NW_004797333.1:4590-7286 GCF_000002075.1 Aplysia californica | reverse complement strand
AGAGAGAGAGAGAGAGAGAGAGAGAGAGAGAGAAGCAGAGAGAAAGAGAAAGAAACAATGAAAGGACCCTGTAACAGAGAACCCCGCTTCATTGATTGTTGCTGTGCATACAGGCCTATGCGTGGGAATTTTCACGTGAGGCGCAGAGCGAAAACTGAACCAAATCCATTGTTTTATCCAAGACCAACGAGTGGGGCAGATGCTTGTGAACTCTTGCAAACACACGCAAATCAGGGGTTTTAAACCGACGGGTACTGGACCTTGAGAATACTGTAAGATTTAGAGGAATCTTTGATTCAGCTTATGCAAAGATGTCCCCACTACACCATTCTTTTGTGTTAGAAAATAGCAGGGCAGACAAACAGAAACAATAGAGGGGCTGTATGGTAGATAAATGGTGAAATAGTATGAGTTTAACGCCCCTATCAACACTATTAGGTTATTTAAGAGGTGGGACCTCCTAATTTAACGTCCGTCTCAGATAGGATCGAGCCAAGTGGGAAATTCGTGTAAAGTGCCTTTCCCAAGGACACAACGTCGGACCGAGCTGAGGCTCGAACCCCCGAACCCGCAACCTCACGATTACGAGTCCGGTAGCCTAACCACTATGCTACCGACGCCACACTGTATGGTAGTGGATATCTACCAGTCGCACACGACAAAATAATTACAAGCCTAACTAGATCTATAGTGATTTACTTTTCTTGCAGTGAGCGAGTACAAACATTATGAGTCATTATGAAACATGTAGTCTTATACAGGGTGGGGAATAAAAATATAATTTACATTTGAAGAGAACACTAACACTGTGTCGACTTGACTAAAAGTGGAGAGGCGTGGCGTGGTTCTTTGGAAGGCTAAAAAACATAATTTTCGTATACATCATTAATTACCCAAAATTATTTCTTTCTTAACATCTATAGTATCAACAAGATCTACAGATCAACAAGATAGCAAAATGTGCTGTTGTAGTGTTGAGGGAAATGTTTCTTGGACTTGTTTTCTTTGAGGGAGGATCTTTTGTCTTTTACCTGATAAAATTTTAAAAATCTAATGAAACTAATTAATTGTTTTCATGTAGTACTAAGAAATACATTTTTTTCTGCATGGTTCTGTGTGTGATTTTTATTTCCCATTCAGAGTGTGGGAGATGTCCCACCATATAGAAAGGCGACCGTGGTGCGTGAGGCCGACCACAAGGGAACGATGTGTTATGGTAAGGATTTATCATTTCCTGATAAGTATAATTATGGTCATTTTAGAGGTGCCACCTCCGAATATAAAGCTCATCTTCTACTGGACAGAGTCAAGAGGGTGGGGGTGGTGTTCTGAAAATTTGAACATAATACACATTTGTTAAAAAAGGCTGAGAGGCATGTTTTCAACCTGAACCAAAGTGCAAAATTGGAAAGGTTTAACAAACTTTGCAATACTGTTTTGTTATTTTAAGAGGCAGTACATCCAGATTTATCATCCATTTCCGATAGGGCCCAGCCCAATAAGGACATTCCTATAAAGTATCTTTCCCAAGGACTCAACTTTAGACCGAGTACATAAAGAAATAAAATAAACAAAAAAGCAAAAGTAAAGAATGTCTTTCTCATTTCGGAAATGTCAGACACGGAAACAATGCAAGGCCCTTTGAATAGGGACCCTGCATCATTGATTGTCCCTTGTGAATTTTCTTTATAGACGTAATGCGTGGGAAAGTGCCCCAAAGGAACAGGTTGAAAACAGAATGGGTCGGTTTGTTGTAACATAACTGGGCTACAGGTTGATCGAAAATGTTTTACACCACCATCGACACAATTTAGGTGTGCACTACCAGCTGGATTACGATGCGGGTGGCTCTGGTTCGAATCCTCAACGGGGTGTTGTGTACGTGCGCTGTTTTGGATGGCCCCGTCTTTTGAATAACCATTAATGACTAATGATACAGTTTATATCATTTAGGAGATGGGCCGCTTTTTCGATCCTGCATGTAAAATTTCAGTTAAAGGAACCTGTTTTTCAAATATCTTTACAAGTGTTCTGGTCGGTTTAAGCTGGATTCGCATTTTCATGCTTTCCTTTCTTTTCCTTTCCTGTCCTTTCCTTTCCTTTCCTCTACTCTACTCTACTCTACTCTACTCTACTCTACTCTGTTCTGCTCTGATCTGCTCTGCTCAGCTCTGCTCAGCTCTGCTCAGCTCAGCTCTGCTTTACTCTACTTTACTTTACTTTATTTTACTTTACTTTATTTTATTTTACTTAACTTTAATTTACTTTACCTTACTGTACTGTACTGTACTTTACTTTACTTTATTTTACTTTACTGACATTTATAACGTGAGGTGTCGAGGGGAGGTAAAGATATTGGGTCTTGGAAAACTAGAAAGCCTCCTGCTCGAGTAGGAAATTGCGAGTTTTTCAAGTGTTCTCGCTGCACAGTGAATACCGTGAATCTGCTCCTGAAGGTGTGAGAGCCATAGCGGGATAGAGAATCGTGGAAACCTTCGAAGTGGCCAAATACAAGAACGTCCTGCTCGAGGTACGAATCTCGGTCACCCACACAGCAGGCAGGTGTGATAAAAATCAACAGTAATAGCAGGGAGCTTAGAACTACGCTAGTATACAGACTCTCTAGTAATAGCTAACCATAGAAGAAGGAATACGACGGGATGGTAAAGGTCAGTTCAAGAGAGTGGCAGCCACAC
>NW_004797333.1:0-912 GCF_000002075.1 Aplysia californica | reverse complement strand
ACCCCCACATACCCACCCCATCACATCCTGTCCCTACGTTTCCTAGCGAAAACAAACAATAAAACAACATTCGAAAAAAAGCGCTTTGTAAAAGTTCCTTCGACTGCAATGAGCCCCCATTAACCCCTCCCTTTTATAATCATATTCTTAAAAGAGTCTCGAGCGAGGCAGTGATAGGGTTAAGGAAACGTGTAACAAGATTGTAATATCAACACAACTGAGAAGACCGCCCGCTGTTGGTCTCGTAGCTGTTAAGCCATTCTCCGTTGCACGCAGAAAACCTGAGTTCGGATCTCGTGTGGAGAGAATTTTTATCATGACCTCGGTCTTTCTGCTAGGATGTCGTATCCCTCTCGACCTGGGTTTGCCCTGGCAGACGACAGGGTCGAAGCCCGCCTCCTAAAAAAATCGTATATATGTCGGTGAGGGCATAAGACACATTCGTTTAAAAAATGGCAGCAAATAAACAATTTTGACATGAATTGTTTACCCGCCAATGTTGACGAATACGCCCCCTTCTGAATGTTGGCTGTGATTCCCAAAGGGAGTTTGATACGCCACTTGACGTTCACACCGACTGGAAAATCTTGTGTGGAGATGGCAAGGGGGAGGTAACGCATGACACAGACTGGTCTAGAGGAGCTGTTGTGATCTCCCTTATCTTTGATTGCTTGCGACAGATCAAGACAAATAGGGAAGGGGCTGGGGAGATCTCTTTCTGTAACGTGGAAAAGTAAGACGTACTTGTAAGTTTAGTGAGGGGGGGGGGGTCGATACTTGATAAAGATGCTAATAGTATTTCATCCTGTCCCCCCCCCATCCCCCCTCCCTGAAAAACGGAGCAAAAAGAGGAGCTGGGGGGAGTGTTGAGAGAGAGAGAGAGAGAGAGAGAGAGAGAGAGAGAGAGAGTGT
>NW_004797332.1:1994779-1996318 GCF_000002075.1 Aplysia californica | reverse complement strand
TATATCGCCTAACTCGAGTGATGGGCAGGACGTGCACGTATCACTTTGTTTCACAAAGACATTCCCTTGTCTACGGCCATACCACATCATACAATAGAGACGCCATATTGCACGATGCCTTATCGCCGGGGGAAAAAAAAAAGCTGTAGTGCGGTCAAAAATGCATGGCGCAGCTTATTGTGAAATATCTCCTGACCTATCGAACATAGATCTAGATTCTCCAACTTTTGCACAATGACTTATATCAATTTGCCTTAACATGTGAATATTCTTTCAAACTCCTGCGCACTGTATTCTAGAATATTCCTAAATAAATATTAATTTCAAAAATCTCAGTCGATGGTTTCTACAGATTTTTAAAAGTTTACAGCTCGGGCAATATCTCTTTTAAAAGCACGTCTGTCATTTTAAAAAATAAAATCTAATCGCAATAGTATGCTTATTGAAGGTATGCAAAAAAAAGTGTTTATTATAAAAATATTTTTAAAAAGAAGTTTTGCCACTAAAGAGTGTCATTGGCGAGCAGTCACGTAGGCCACAATATGTGCATGATAAAAGTGTGCGAAAAGCGGGAAGTGCTGTGAACAATCACATTTTGTCGCGTGATGGTGATTTATAGTATTTTAAATAAAATTGATGAAGAAATGTTTGGGGCCTATATTGTTGTGGAAAAATATGATTAAGTTAAGATAAATTGATACAAACTGCTGTGCAAAGTGTGGCACTGATTCACCCGATAAAGAGATATGTGAGGATGAGTTGATCACGAATTTTTGACGGCACTATAGATCTAGTTTGCAGGCTAGGACTAGATATCTAGCTATAACTAGAGTCTAGTTCACTCTTGTCAATTAGCGGTTAAAACAAGATTTTTAAAAAGTGAATATTTCAAGGCCCTGCTTTATCTTCTCACGTCTTTCTATGCGGGTCTAAAAGGTTATATTTTTTATGTTTTGTTTTTGTAATATTTTGTTTTTGTAAGTGTTTTACGGCTCTCACAACTGTATAATAAGGTCATAATATGAGCGTGGGGGACTCATTATAAACTTTTTCAGTTGTGGTAGGAATTTTGAATCTTTTAGATGCGCAACTTGCCCTCGCGACCTCCCAGCTTTTTCACCCATATCCGAGAAGGCTAGGTGTAGATCTTACCTACCATAAGATCAGGGGTGTGGCTGAAGACAGAGACAGCTGCAAGAAGGAGCTGCATAATTAATAGTAAGGAGCTCAGGGGAAGGGTGGGGGTGGGGGGCAAAGGAGGTGAAGAGGTGGGGGCAGAAAGTGGAAACGAAAGCAGACAACAGAACATCGTTAGAGAGCAGGAAAAGAGGTGAAAGGGGAACATTTTAGAGCAGAAAATTTTCCGTCGTTATCCGGATTCGAACCCGGGACCTATTGATGCTCTCGACCACGAGAGCCCGTGGTCAAAAAGTTGAAAGACAAACATAATCTATAGGAAGCCCATTAATTAAAGTTAGTTTAGACAAAGAATCCGACCCGTTTTCTTTGATTTTAACCTAAAACGGTTTTTAAAAAAAA
>NW_004797332.1:1993266-1994579 GCF_000002075.1 Aplysia californica | reverse complement strand
GGGGGGGGGATTTATGGGCACACACCTAAAACTAAAACATAAAAAGTTGACCGACACTTAACGCCCGCCTATAAGACACGGTCCAACAGACGGGTGAGTAGTTTTCGAGACTCAAGTGGAGACGTCTAGACAGTCTCGGGCGGAAATCTAAACGCTTTCACTGAAATGTTGAAACAGGGTGGTGTCACTGTCTCAAAATGAGCTATTTGAAGGCCAAGTTACTGTAAACCATTTATTATAGTGATCCCGTGTATGCACCCAAAAGGGCGGTGAGTAATATACTCCCCAAATAAAAAAACAAACAATTAAACAACAAAATCTGTTGTTGTTTTTTTAATTACTAGGTCAAGATTTTAGAAAACATATTTTTGTTTGGTCGCTGGCTTACAGGAGTGCACTGCAAAGCTGCGTTAATAAATGAGATTTTTTTTTTACGCGAACAAACGAAACGGAACAAGTTATAACCAATCTTTGCTATACTATAACTCTTGTTCAAAGATAAGGATAATTTTAGAACACTTAGCTCCTAGTTCTCTTTTTTCTAAAAATAGAAAAACACAGTCGTGTCCACAGTCAAGTATTTTGGTCTTTCTGAATGGATATGGTATCCCCTTTCAGTCCGAGTTGGTCCTAATGGGGGTGTTACAACACCTGCTTTTTATTTATTTATTTATTTATTTTATTTATTTATTTGTTTTTTGTTTGCGCTCCGCCATCGTGAGAAGCAAAACCGAGTTCGATTCTCGTGTGGGGAGAGTTTTTATATATCGAGTATCTCGGTCTTTCTAGTGGGAAACAGTGTCCCTTTCTGTCCGAGTTAGCCCTAATGGGGTTGTTACAACGCCTACTTTGAAAATGTTATTTATTCAATTATTCATTTATTTATTTGTTTGTTTAAGTTTTCCGATCTCTTCCTCCGGACAGTATTACAACACCTGAACCTAGGTTATCGAATGAATTAGCAACACTAAATAGGCCTAGAGATAAAACCGTACTTCTACTCATCAAAACCTATTGTTTCATCCGAAGTGGTCACTTGAAGCAGTCGTGATGTCATTGTCGAGTCGTTTATCGTTTTGTTCTTTACTATTTATAAGTATTTATTGTGTTCTCAGAAGGCCTACAACAGTGAAAGATGTGAATCTATGGGCTCAATCATAGGCTATGACTAGACGATAATAGTTGTTTAAAGATAATAAATAAAACATTTGAACAATCAAACGTTTTGGTCCCCGAGACAGACTGATTGCACAATGTAAGGGTTTTGTGAGTGGGCCTGCGTGTGTGTGTGTGTGTGTGTGTGTGTGTGTGTG
>NW_004797332.1:1986366-1989052 GCF_000002075.1 Aplysia californica | reverse complement strand
AGCAGCAGCAACAGTAGTAGTAGTAGTAGTAGTAGCAGCAGCAGAAAAGAAACGATGTAAATCACCAAGTCTCAAAAAGTTATTAGAAAATGGTAACATAGCTTTATTAATTGTTGCACGTTTTGGAAATCCATTACAATTACACCATCAACAAACTAAAATATCACAGGAAATGGCGATTACATGAATTGCTGCACTGCAGAATGACACAAAATAATTCCAGTAACCGAAGATTTAGAACGTTATCAAGAAACGAAATATTTCATTTGACTTTTAGGAACAAAACAGCAGATGTACAAAAAGTGCCGCTTGTCAGACTGCAAAGTAATGATATAATTGTTATAAATAAGATGGTAGAAAAACTGTACTGTACACGAGTATACTTTGTCATGATGGGAAAATACAAGTAGCACGTATGCACAAATCCTAGTTAACAGTATTACACACATGTTGACTTATGTACATGAACATATCGACATGGCATTTTGAACAGAAAAAGGAAGAACTCTTCAGTGCTCCCACTCCCCCTAACCTGCCATTTATATACGAAGACACTCGAGTAAAAACAAAAAATGCCTTCCCAACTTCTGAGACACATAGATCTGACTTGAGCAGTGTAAAAAAGGTTGTTTTTTTTTTAAACTTTCCAAGTTCAACAATAGACAGCTACTTCTAGATTGACTTTGCAAGGCCTACTCCTATCCCCCCCCCCCAAACCCGCCCCCTCCCCCAAACTCTCTACCCACTTGTCCCTCTGAAAACATATATTAACCATTCAGCAAGTGACAGGTTTATGAAAGCAGACAGTGCAAATAACATGGTAGTTTTGGTACTTTCTGGCAGTAACAATCCCTGTCTATCAAGCCATTTCAGAGGAATAATTGGCAGAAAAATGCCCACAATTGAAATAACCTCAAGTTGAAAATGCCCCGAACAAACACTTTTTCTGACGCTTACTCATTTAATTAACAGATTTGCAGTATAAACCAACAGGAAATTGTTTTATCAAAATAAATGTACGAAGAAGGTCATAACGAATAACATTCACTTGCAAATGAATTATTTTCATCTGATGTCATCAAATTGCAACTAAATAGAACATAGAACAACAACAGTTTGATGTGTAAAACATTGCACAGAAAAGTCATGACATAAATCTCTACCAAAAAGCAACAAACTAAAATTGTGCTAAATCTTTACTGCTATGTCTCCAATACACCCTGAAAAAAATTTTCACGATCGGTACAACTCGTCAACATTTGAGCAATCTTCAAGAATATTCGGTGATCTCTATTTCTTTTTATAACTTCATTGGGGAGAGGGGGGGGGAGGTCGTCTAAGATTAAAATTGTCCGTAATATGGCGACCACAAACCAGACCCTTAGCTCATAGCACTAATGCAGTCTTTTGTTCAACAGTATCGTCATTCAACAAAGAAACAAGTCAATCAAGATTAATTACAACAGTAAAAAAAAAAAAAAGAATCCGTCAATAACATATATGTGTGATCAAATCATCAACATGAATTTGAGAACAAGAAGGGACACAGCAATGATCCTTGACAGGGGTTTGAAAAACAAAACAGAGCAAAAGAGAGTAGAGTACAAAATTAATGAATTCGTACTTTTTTTTTTCATTGTTCCAACAATATCTAAATTTGTTCGTGCCGATGAAATGTCCAAAACGAGTATTACGAGCACAATACATTATTTATATTTATACATTACAATTTATGTAATTTTGAGATCCTAAAGTGAAAACAAACAACTTTGTCTCAACATTTATATTCATCAAACACATGACGGTTTTTCTTCGTGAGTTCAAGATAACACTTTCAAAATTGTAGCCAATTAGTTGATGTGTGTTGGTATAAAATAGAACGCTTAAAAACAACTACATGTAACCAGCGGCCATGTGAATTTCTGGTGAGTGTAAAGTAAACACCAACATGAAACATTTCATCTGCTTCTCTGTATAAAACATACTATGTTCACGACCGTACACAGCGCGACAATTAGCATTTACTAAAATGCTAGAGATAAATACCCGTTCTAGTGGTCATTGAATTATACGATCATAACATTTTGTTGCTTCAAAATGGCAAGTGACATACATAATATTATGATATAATTCCAGCAAAATGGCTTAATGAAAATATAGAAAACCTATTGATAAGATTAATAAACTATACTTTGGCTGTATACCTCTATGTTGCGAATGAAAGTAAATGATCTACAAACAAAACATCATCCAACCTTGCAAAAATACATTGATGTATTAGGTTCAACATCTTTCAGATCTTCAATGTCAAAACGAGTTATGAAGGAATCTCTTCATACATGTACAAAAAAATGTTCATTCTTTGTTCGAAGTGTGGTTTCGCGTTCATATTTCAGTTTTTGTTTGTATTATCTACTTTTTTAAACTTTTTTTTAGCCGAACAACGTAATATTATGATAAAAACAATTGATGAAATGTACAGTCGAAAGAATACACCGTCGACATGGATGAAAGTCATTATAATTTATAGTATAGTATGTGTGTTCGACACCTTTAGGATACTGAACACTGACACCTGCTGCACAACTGCACAATTCACACAGGTCAGGAACGAAGTATCAAGATATCAGGCCCAGTTGTTTGTTTTGTTTCGTTACGCTTTTTGTCGTTCTTCTGTGTGAGTCGG
>NW_004797332.1:1982310-1985304 GCF_000002075.1 Aplysia californica | reverse complement strand
GAGAGAGAGAGAGGGAGGGAGAGAGAGAGAGAGCAAAATAAGACTTGGCAAGGGCTACGAGCCCCCAAGCTCCCCTCAGGAGCCACACATCGTCGACTAATGAGGCGAACATCCAGGTCTAACAATCTAGCTTGTGTTCCTCTACAGGTTTGTTTATCACCCAGTGGTCAGCTGTAGGGTTGAGGGCATAGACAGCTAAATGGTTCTGGGGATTTTCCCGTTTCATTCAGCGTGCGCTGCTCTAACTGCTTCAGGTTGGTATGTCCAATGGAACATTAGATGTTATTTTTAGAATCTGTCGTCTCCAACCCTGTGGATATTGCTGGGCTGAATCGAGTAGTAATCTAACAAACACATTTACATCGAGTATTTAAATACACGTTTAATATCGAGTATCTAAATAAACGTTTGCTTCGAGTAACTAAATACATGCACAAGTTTGCATCGAGTATCTAAATACACATTTGCATCCAGATACCCGTCATTACTGTAGGTGATTGTAACATAAAGTGGAAAATGTTCACAACTCGCGGAACGTTCACCTCCAATTACCGGTACATAAATTTGGTCTGGTCGTCGTTCTTGGTCTTTATAAAGTGTTAACAAAATGGTCATTGTTGCCTTCGGATCAAGGCATCAGGGGCTCTCTTGTATGTGCATAGTTCTAGGACCAAACAGATAACACTGTCGACTTTCAGGCACTGGATTATCATGCACTATTATTGCTACATGAATCGCAGTGAAATATTCACAAGACGACTTTACATTTTTCGGGCAAGATTCTAATAATATCATTATTAATTGGAACTTTATATTTTCAAACCGAGTTTGAGAAATTGCTCCATATAAATCATCTCACGAGGCTACGGTTAGGTTAAAGAACAGGTCAAACAGACTGTTTCTTTTGCCTATCAGACTCTACATAGTCACTAGCAGTGACGGGAATGTTAATGGCTCAAAATTGGTGACATATCGTACGTCGCCTCAGAACTATTTTGTCCAAAGCGTACACTTTAGTAAAGAGGGCACTTTGGACAACATAGTTCTGAGGGCGACGATGTACTGCGATAAATAGAACTACGTCTACAAATTGAGCACCTGCAATTTTCGGGAGTTCATCTGTACTGTAAGACAAACGTGTCGTGTAAAGGAAACTGTCCCAAAGACGACACGTTCCGACTTAACCAATGCATTGTCATAAATAGAAATTGAGCAAAACATCCGTTTTGTAAACAATATTGCCTTGGTTGACAATTTCTCTTTGCGAGTTCAACATTGATTATTTCGTGCTGCGAGTTCAGCACATCGTTGCACGGACCGAAGTCACAGATTATAATAATGCAGACGAACTGTAATGATATAGCAGCCTTCTTTCTATAAAAAGTCTCGCAGCACTAATTTGACAAAGCATTCTTCAGATGTGCTTTTCTTGTTGCTTCTTACTTCAAACAGAATGACCGTATTTGATTGATCGATTGATTGATTGATTTCTGGTACCATGGGGCTTCTCGTAATCAGAAGATGTTTCCATGAGATAGCCACTACAATATCTATGCCTCACTTTTCCAAACAAAATGGTTACGGTGGAAAGTAAAAGAAGCCATTGTCTTCCATCTAGATGAGAGTAAAAGAACCTCATCATCAAAAGTCCTTTATATAAAGTAACAACTGCCTTTTACAACAACTGCCTTTTACAACAACTGCCTTTTACAACAATTGCCTTTTACAACAACACATGCGATACAAGGATTAAGGCATCATATTTACAATCAACCATCGCAAACAGAGGTCCTTTTTTCTGAGTGAAGTAAGTCTTGAGTTAGTCGGCGGTCAAGTCATAAGTATTGGGCATCTCTTGCCGTTCTTCTAACTACAACCGTTTATTTTTTCCTCAAGAGTTTTCAATGCTCGAGCTTCGGCTTTGTCCGTATAAGGCGTAGGTCGGACATTCACCAGGGTATTATGGTCTGGCGTCCATTCTAACCAAACCTTGACATTAAGAGGTTTTGTCTCCCGTTGACATATCAAAAGGGTAGACCAGTCAGTCAGTCGCCGAGATAGTATGGGTCCGCTATCCAGTTTCTAACCAAACTCAAATGTCAAGGTGTTTCCTCTTCGTACAGCAGGAAATCTTGATCCATGAACCTGGCTTCGAACGGCTCCGACGAGCTGGAGCTCATGTGAACGCGGGAGTACGCCGAAGACAGACTGTGGCGGACGTCAGATGTGGACTCGCTGAGGCTCGGAGTCTCCGAGGCGAAGGAATCGTACGTCATGTACGTGTCCACACTGGAGCAAGAATCCAGTCGTTCTTTCGCGCCATATTCAGAGACCTCCATAATGTCGTCCAGAACAATCTCCTCGTAGCAGACTTCGGGTGGCGTCTCGAGGTACCGTTCCTCCACTCCCTCCAGCACACCGGATACCTCATCGTCTGCGTAGCAAATGCCGTGACTGTTCTCCAACATTTTGCTTAGTTCTTCGTTTGGCTCAATAACCTGCACACATCCCGAATCGGTGTAGTCGTCAGAGAAGAACACCGAAGAGGCAGAGCCACCTGTGTCGGGACAAGCTGAGGCGCCCGTTTGGGGAATCTCGCCTGTTGAGCTAGAGAGGTTGTTCAGTATATGGTCAACGTCCACCCCCGCTGTCTGATGTCCGTGTTGGTGACTGTTGCAAATCACGAGATGTGAGCGCAGCATTTCCTGGAGTTCATCTCGCTCCTTTCGCAAGTGTTGAAGATCTTTGATCAGTGATTCTGAGCTCTTTTGCAGTCGGCTGATTTTCTGAAAAAGACAATCAAAGTCCAGTGTTGAAGTTACGTATATCGTTTCGTTAAAATGTTTATCATTCTACAAAAACAGATGTGACTAAGTATGGGATCCGAAACTGGAGTTGTTTATGTTTTCTTTCTTTCAGACAGACTGACAGACAGACACAAAATGGAGAAGACAGACACAAAGAAAGGGAGACAGGCAAACAGAGATATATATA
>NW_004797332.1:1976375-1979593 GCF_000002075.1 Aplysia californica | reverse complement strand
TCGCCCCCATGCGTAACGACCGACGACTGTAAGCCCCAAAGCCTACATGGTCGCCATGGCCAGAAAATTATTGGGCCGGCTGCTTCGCGGCCCTCGGCGGTCACAAACAAAGCATGCTCCTCCAGCAAACCGCTTGACACTCGTCACTTTAAAATTTATCGCAACAACTCGCTACCACAGAATTGCAAAGTTCTATCTGACACTTTGGCCGTTTTGAGTTACTACCAAGAGGTCAGAAACCAAATTGTTCTATCTACTCTCTATCTATTCTATAACAATCGTAAGTTTATTCGGAGTTGTTATCACGATATTCAAAGCATTGCATTCGAAAAAGCTTGACATGATGTGAAACTCAAAAATCTTTGATGTCAAATTTCTCAAAACTGGGTTCAGAGCCGATAGAACTTTGTTATAATTCTGAGGTAGCAAATTTATAGCAACAGCTCTAGATGTGCATTATATCCCGTTCTTCAAGCCTCTGACAACAACTATTGAGGACTCCTTTTGTAGTAACCACCATCAGTTAGAGGTCCTGGTGACTACCATATATTTGATCTCCGTTTATCACAGCCAAGCGATAAAAGGAAGAGCGTGCTGACATCGATAGAGTGTTTTTCGCGTTTGCGGAAAGATATCAACACAATAAAGGTTAAAGGGTGCTTAGGAAATCAAATTTGGGAAACAGCCTCGCTGCTGCTGATAGGAAATAGAAACAACTTAAGATAAAATGATAGGGCAAGGCACAACGCCAAAAGAAATGTTCAGGCTTGACATAGATAGAGAACAAAGTAGGACACATCCCTGAGGACAAGAACAACATGCATGCATTGTACGGCACTCGTTGTTCATCACTTGCTTTTGTTTGTGGGTTTTTACTGTTACTGTTTTGTTCGTTTTTCTATGTTTACTAGTTTGTTGTTGTTTTTGTTGTTATGTTGTTTTTTGTTTGTTTGTTTGTTTGTTTGTTTGTTTGTTGTTGTTGTTGTTGTTGTTTGTTGTTGGTTTTGGTTTGTTTTGGGTTTTTTTGCTTGCTTGCGTGTTTGATTATCTTCTTTGTTTGCTTATTTTTCGTTTGTTTGTTGTTGTTTTTTTGGCGATATTTTTCTAATCTCATAATCTTATTTTAGCTAACAGAGTCAATAACAATACCTTATCTTATGTTGTATATTACGATCCACCTCTTTTTTAGCTTGCTAATTTGGTATAGACCTAGTTCCCTATTCTATTACTGTCTTTTACCAAGTACGAAAGTTCCACTTGTGGACTCATCTAAAGTTCAGGATGAGGGTCTAACAGTTCTATCAGGTGAGCCACTAGCAGTCCGGTCTAGAAAGTATATGGCACTGTATAGCCCATATATTGATCTGTACGCCCTGGGGTCATTTTGTACCCCCGGGGATGTACTCTTCATATTTTAGACTACATACTTCTAGTACAAAGATCTCTTTGAAACTCTCGATATTTCTATTTTTTTTAAAATCATTTTGACAGACTGCTATGCAAAGCGTACGAATCGGATTAACGAGTAAATTTCCTCTTTGGAAAGTGGTGGCACAGAGTTCCCCTCGTCGTATGGATACGATAGTAAAACATGACGTAAGGATAGGGACGGCATTGTATAGCCCACACATTGGCAAGTCAAGAAAGTATGGCACTGTGTAGCCCACATATTGGTTAGTTTAGAAAGTAAGGCATTGAAAATCAGTGAAGAACCTTCAAAATTCACCAGACAATGATGGCATTAGTCCCGTTGGGGATTCAAAATAAGGTCTTCCGTGCCGCAATTTACCGTATTGCCCGTTTAATTTATGTGACGAACTTTTAGAAAGCGACAGCGGACAAGACACACAATAATAATATTATTATCGTACTTCGTGTCCGAAGAGAAAGCGCTTACTCTCGGAACACCGTCATATCTCGAGCGGTCTCATTTCGGCAACGGTCTTCTGTACCAATAATTTGACGGGCTGTGTGCTGTGTTGATTAGAGAGAGGAATGTTGTGTGTGACCGATTCCCAGGCCGGCTACGCTTCGTTTACTTAAAAGCCACGGGGTCACTCTGTTTTCCTATGGTGTTTGTTTTTGTTAAGTCAAACAAAGCAGGTAAAAGTGCAGGCAAGAATGGGTAGGCCTGGAGAATTCCAGAGTAGGGGGCGTGAAGCAGTAGAGAGAAGGGGGGAACAAGGTGAGGCGGGGGTTCGGGGGAAGGGTGAAGAGAACAATGCGCAAACTTATCTATCCACCCCTGCTATCAGGTCAGCCTTAATATCCTGCTGCCATGTTTGCACTTATGCCGATCGCAACAGACAACGTTTGCTTGTGCATGAAACCAAAGAGACGATCTAATCTACTGAACTGGCCGCTATGACAAAATAAATGTCCTTCCTATTCACAAGCCAAGACTAAAAACATGGAGTCCCCTAGTATTTCATATTATGTAGAATTTGATTAGTCAGCTGATTTTCTCATGAATCACCCTTTCCACACCACTGTTCGATTTCTTGTCAGCAGTACAACTTCTATACTACTCGCTGTTTGTATTATTGGGAACCCACAAAGCAAGCGGGGGTGGTTCATCATTCCGCGCAAGAGCACCATTGAATATAATAAAGGATGCCAATAATCCACCACAGTAGTTGAATGCCCATTATGGGACATGCTGTGGCGTTTGGTGCCAGTAGACCACATACGGCTGATGATACAAACAACTAGTCTAGTGGGCTTGGCTCACTGCTCGCGTGAGGGAACGAGGAGAGGGGATCACAACGTATTAAGATTCAGGATTCCATGGGGGTCCCAAAAGTAAGGAGGAAATGGAGGCGGGGGGGTGGGGGTGGGGGGAGTCGGATTGCTGTAAATTATTTCAAAATTTAAGTACATGTAATATAAAATCAACGCTTTATAACAGACACTTTTATATTGTTTTTGCCAGAATCAAACGTCTTTTCTGCTTGCAACTAACTATAAATGCAGCCTGCGCGGTTGAAAAACAAGTACTGCAATTACTTATACACGAATGCAACATTGACAAAGATTTTCGAACAGCAGTTCATGTTGGGTAGTCTGCCATTAGGAAGGCTGAAAGCTCAAAAGGAATGCACGAACCTGTTGGTTACCAACCGGTGCCTTGTCACACTCGAACTCCGTTAATGATTTTGGTGCGTGTTGTGTGGTGGTGTGGGAGTGGAGTGGAGTGAGTTGGTGGTTTGGGGGTCGGG
>NW_004797332.1:1971176-1972289 GCF_000002075.1 Aplysia californica | reverse complement strand
GGGAGAGAGAGAGAGAGAGAGAGAGAGAGAGAGAGAGAGAGAATAAATAAATCCTATAGTTGTAATTGCTCACCTCTTTCTTCTTTGGCGGGGATTTGAACTCCACCTGCAGCTCTCCCTTCCCCTGGGCGAGCCTTCTACTCTGTATCGTGCACCTCAGCTCCTCTTTGATGAGTGGAGTCAGCGTGCCGGTCTGGAAGGCTTCGATCGTAGCGTGCACGATCTTCTGCTCGTTCTCGTCAAAGGTCAGGCCAAGGTCGGAGTCCGACATCATGGCGGCAGCTTCGGGCACGAGCTGGTATTCCCTGGTCTGTTCAGGCATTGTTTGGGGATCTGTCGAGGAAAAGTTCGTGGGGATTGTGGTGGTGCTGATCGAGCTGGGGGATGTCGAGGGTTGGAACGATTCGAGGAGGTTGTTAATGGCGGGGTGAGGAGGTCGGGACAGGATGGATGGTCCGGGGGAAGTGTTAGACAGATGCCTGGATGTTGATGGTCCGAGGGCTGCTACTGATGTGTTTATGGCAGGGGAGGACTTCTGAGTGGTGATTCGGCGTTTGCTTGGTGATGGCCCAGTTGGAGTTATGGCTGTCGACTTGCTGCGTTTAGCGACCCTGGAAGAACGGCGTTGGGTGCGCGGGGTGTTGAACTCTTGGAGGTTGGGCACAGCTGTGCTCTCTTTGAGGACCAGCTTGTGCTTGAGACCTTCACCTTCGTCGGGGACGACTGCGGTCAAGGTTATCTGGTAGCCAAAAGTTGACGGCTGTGAGGTATCCACAGTGGCAGAGTGCGTCGCGTTGTTTGTGCTTGTGGGCACCACGGTTGCGTTACACTCCAGCTGGCTGGGGTTCGAGTTTTCTTCTATCGCGTGTTGAGCCGCGGGAGGAACGTGAGCGTTGACTAGCAAAGCTCGATTGAGGTCAGGTCTGATCGCAGAGAATGTTGAGATCTGCGGTGGTACCAGTGTGTTGAGCATTACACTTTGTGTGCGACGTCTGGAGGGAGAGCGGAAGGGAGAATGAATGTACGAACAGGAAGAGTATTACTTTTGTGTCTGTAGGGGTTGTTGTTGTTGTTGTTGGTGGTGGTGGTGGTGGTGGTTTTGGTTTGTTTTAT
>NW_004797332.1:1967638-1970940 GCF_000002075.1 Aplysia californica | reverse complement strand
GTGTTAACTTTAATTCAAAGGATTAGCATAAAAAAGCAACAACACTGAATAGCGCCGACTACCTTCAAAGTCGCGTTACCTCCAACTATGATTATACAAATGGGAATGTCCATTCAGATCATTGATAGCAACGGGTTTTAAAATTTGTACTGAGCATTTGCGTGGGATTAAGAGTGGAAATGTCGATTCGTTGTCTTCTTTTTTCCAACTAAGCAAAGATTAGAAACTAGTTGTTTGGCGGTAAACATGGGAGAGGGGAGAGTAGCATTCCACGGGGATGCTGAATTATTTAATTTGCGTATCAGTACGTGGATCCTCAGGATATGTGAACAATCTGAGGTTTTACAGGCTCGTTTTTTCCCCACAAACAAAATGGTAAACTAATGAAAAGATCAACCTACGAGGAATTGAAAGATGAAAAGTTTTCTCTCGCAGATACTCTGAAAAACAAATCAACTACTAATTTGCACACCATCTGTGGGACTGTACACTCAGAGCATTGTCAGCATAATTATCACCTTACTTCCTAATTCTTAATTAGCGCACAAAATCAAACACCATCTGTATCTTCCCCAGAAAAGAATTCAAAAGAGAACAAATAACTAAAGGTATCAAACATTGAGAAACATGTATGAAATATAATCATGTCTTAATAGAAAATCAATCGCTGAAGAAACGCCCCAAAATAAACAAGTCTGGTACATTGTACAAAGTACTCACTGGCCTACGCCACTTGTTCACTAACGGGTGAGCGTCGAACGCGCTTGTAGTCACAGATTCTCCCATAAAATAGACGTGTCGGGTGAAAAGGCCTTCCGTGGCACCAATGTTTTTCAGTCTTACTCACAGAAAAATCACTGTCACAGAGTGCTTGTCAGCGTTTTTTGTTTCACTATGGCACTCGACGTAAGCTAAACGTCCGTGCGAACCTGTTCTGTTTACGTTAGCAAGAGTGATTGCATCGTCTTGTGACAGAACGCTATATAGAAGGGAAATCCACGACTATTTTTAGAAATGGTTAACCCAGCCAATGAAATGGAAGGTTTTCAAGCATGCGCAGAGAGGTGTGGAACCTCCCTACTCCGCGCAAGTGAAAAGAGAGCGAGAGGTTGGGTTGTTCTCTGCGCTGACTGGAAGCGAGAAGAGCGAAGAGAGGGAACAGAACAACATTGTTCGTCCTTTTTCTTTAGTTTTAACCCTCGTTTCTGTTCTTGCACATTCTAGAGCAATGTACAGAAACTTGTGGAAATATTTCATCATTTTACGCCCAAATCCTTTATTACTTCTCTTCGTCTCGACTCACAGATAGCAAAACGCATCAACCAATGAACATCCAAACAATAATGCCTGTTTGTAAACAGATCAAAGGTCAAAGTTGAGAGGTTACACAGAAAATGAGAGGCTAAGAGATTGTAACACCTATCTTGTTCTGATGGCGATGTCGTCAGGGCTATCTATTTTGGAAGGAGCACAATTTTTGTGTTATCTCAGGATTTTGAATAAAAGATGCATTAATTAGATCTGTGTCAAAGTTGACTAAACACACTGAGCGGAGAAGGTTCGCGTCATTCTGACCTCAAGGAAACCCTACCGGTGCGGATAAGCCCGTTAGATTTAACCGGTCTATGAAAGGGGGACCGAGCCGGGCCGTAACTCAGGGCAACGTCTCGCGTTTCGATAAACACTCAACAATCGATACGTTTAAGTCGTAACGTCGACTGTATAGTATCCCCAACGTGCGTACATGTCCTCATAGCTTGCTGCTGGGGGTCTCAACTGATCGCGATTTGGATGTCAGCAGAGGGGAACGACCAGATGCCCCGAGGCCCAGAATGTCGAAATCGATCGACCTGCGTCTGTACGCTCTAACCAACCTGCGTTCATTTCGCAAGGGTCCTGTATTTTATTTTATGCTTAAGTCTTAAGCAGCAATAGTCTGAACAATTATTTGCACAGTTGGAAAAATCGAAGGTTGGAATCAGCCTAATTAGTAGAAAGTTGCGCCTAACGAGGAGGAGACCCTCCAAAGTGGAAGCTTTGTAAAATCGCTACCATAGAATTACGAAGTTCTGTCATATTTTGGCCGTTTTGTTATTAAGACCATGAGGTCAGAAAACAAATGTTCTGTCTGCTCTATCAAAATGGTAAGATGATTTGAAGTCCTCATGAAGATATTCAAAGAATTGAATTCGAAAAAGCGTAAATAGGCATGTTGTGAAACTTTTTTTTACATAAAATTTCTTAAAACTAGGTACTGAGAAGATAGAACGTTGTAATTCTAAAGTAGCGAAGTGACAATAGTTGTGTGCTGTGTCCTCACATCGGCCTGTCGTTTTGTGCGTTTACTCACTCAGTGTGGCGCCAGGTGGGCTAATTATCTTAAACTACTAGCTTTAGAACGTCACAAAGCGTTTCCCAGAATACAATTTGAAAAAGATGGCTATTGCTATTGTATGCAACAACAACAGCAACACAAAATAATTATCAGGGCGTGTATGTATGTAGATAACGTCGGTGTGGCAGATTCTACACAATCCCACCACACACCTTTTCGTGACTCATTTTAAAATAGGACCAATCCGGATCTTCTCAAATAAGTTTTTTAAGAGAAACGTTTCGACAAACATAACAGAATGCTGTTCACGCATGAAAAATAGAATTCCCATATATTCATGCCGATGTGCCTCGTAAAAGTCGTAAAATGCAACGGAATTTATTTTTCGTTCTCTGTAAATGCTTGTTGGCTCTTGCATAAAAAGTCTTATACAAATCACAATGTGCAACCGAAAAAGTTACACGTTTTAATCGAAACAAATACCAGGTAAACGACTGGTGTGCTGCTGTTTATGCGGAGTTGATTGACACTGACGTTCAGATCCACCTATCATTTCTCCACTTTACAGAAAATGATACCAATAGCGTATTGTATGATAAACATAGTTGTAAGTTTGCTTTCAGTTGAGAATACCTGTTTGATTGGTGAATTATTTTCATTTCGTTTTGTTTTTATGGGGGGGGGGGGGTTAAAAATCCAGTACACAAAGCTTTTACCTTAAGTTGAGTCAAACATTCAACACGCCGCAAGACAATTAGAGTAAGAGGCAGGAACCCCGATTTCAAATTCACTTCCGATTGAACGAGATTTTAAAGTTTTAAAACCTCTAAGAAAACAACGCCCGCGATGTGAAACCGGACCTGACACGCCTGCACCCAGATTGAAGAGTCTTACCACCGTGGTCTTACAAACTGAGTTATCTGTGTGTGTGTGTGTGTGTGTGTGTGTGTGTGTGTGTGTGTGTGCT
>NW_004797332.1:1964732-1966271 GCF_000002075.1 Aplysia californica | reverse complement strand
GAGAGAGAGAGAGAGAGAGAGAGAGAGAGAGAGAGAGAGAGAGAAAGAAGGGGGAGGTCCGAGACGGGCAGTCAAAAGACAGACAGAGACAGTGACACAGAAAGAGACAAAGAAATGAAGATACAACGTTGGACTGATTTGATTCAAAGCGAAGGGTTAAACCAGAATAATGGGAAAGAGGAGGGGGGGCGTTGTCCACGATAGGCCTATCCACAAATAAATAAATCCAGACATGTATGTGGAAACAGCTGCATCTACCTTTTCACTACCATTATCAGCAACCGCATCATCATCATCATCATCATCATCATCATCATCATCATCATCATCATCATCATCATCATCATCATCATCAAGAATGGGCAATCTGCGGGTTTGGCCTCAAGAGAACTGGAAGGAATGTCTCAAGTAACTTTGTGTGGGTTACGGTTAAGGTTAGAGGTTGGGATATAGGGGTAGGAGTTGCGGTATAGGAGTATCAGGGTAACGGACGGGGTATAGGAGTACGATAAAGAGGAGTACGATAAAGACAATGGTATAGGGGTAGGGGTTCGATAGTAGTTGTAATCACTGGGGTCAAAACCGGATTTTCCCCAAGAATGCAGCGCGTGCACCAGTACAATATTGTCCCAGATTAATGTAATGTTAACCAACACCGCAGTGGTTTGTGGTCTCTGTAAGCCTGCCTACAGAACAGAAACCCGAGATCGGTAAACGCAGCTGTATAACATTGACATAAACGGTCTAATATAATATATTATTGTATCCGTCTCACCCAGTAGCCCAGTCAGTCAGCCAGAAGTCAGCGGCGCGCGGCGCTCGTTGGCGCATCCTAGCCGGCCTGACCCAACTACTAGGCTACACTACAGTGTTTATCGACAGACTTGAGCAAGCCGCTAAAAATAGACGTGAGGTAACTTCACAAGGCCACCTGTGCGCTCATTTCCATAAAACGTTTCTCTAGACAGGGTAAAGGCTGAAGGATAGATCGAATTTCAAAAGGTAAAACAAGGGGGGGGAGGAGAGAAAAACTTTTTTTTTTCAAGTATTTCCTATGACCTCATACTTTCTGATTCACATGCGTGTCTACTGATCTACTAAAAAAAGCATTGCAGCTTTGAGCTGTGTTGTACAGGTTGACAGAAGGAAAAGATTTCCTTTCAATTGGTCTATTTTGCATAATAATTCAGTATGACACGTAAAATGAAGGAAACATTTGTGTGTGTGTGTGTGTGTGTGTGTGTGTGTGTGTGTGTGTGTGTGTGTGTGGAGAGTGAGGGGGGACAGCAGAATTTGAGGCTTACTTCACTCTGTTCTTTTTTATGCTTCACAGTTGACTTGATCTACGTTCCAAACTAAAATTTGTTCTTTCCAATCCTAAATATATAATGTACCTCTTTACTCTTTACTACCCATCAGTGGTGCTGGCCAGTAAGTTTTCTTGACCTAAGAATAAAATCCATCAAAACAGATAGATGGCTAGATAGACAGACATAATATGTCTATTATATTATTATTATTATTATTATTATTATTATC
>NW_004797332.1:1958783-1960020 GCF_000002075.1 Aplysia californica | reverse complement strand
GGGGCAATTTTTATAGTTTGTATAATTAGAAACGCCAACAAAACATGATCATTATTATTATGCTTCAACGTAAATTTTTATGCTGTGAAAGTAGAGTGTGCAGTGGAAATCTGTAAGTAATCATACTTAATGTTCCCGATGTCGGGCTAAGTATCAATTATAAAATGTTAAACAATTCTGACCATGGCAACCTTATCCATTCTAATTTTCCGTCTTCTTAAAGCCTTTTTTTTCAAACGAGACCAATAACATAAAAAATACATTTTATGATAATGAAAACGAATCAGAAAACGAGGTAAATGGCAACATTTGTGTAGATCTCATCGTTGAGTTCTTTTGCTTTGATTTTTATTACGTGAAAGGGGGCGTTACTGTGAGACTTGAGAATTAAAAGGAAATCCGTAGAATCTAGTCAATATAATTTTTAGCTCTCCGCGAAGCCTTGGCACAAGGTTCCTCTACTTCTGTATCTGGGTCAGCTCAAGTGATCAATATAATCTGTTATCGAATATCGATTGAGAAGCCATGAATTAGTAATCGTGAGGGCAACATGCTCGCAAGTATATCATGTAAGAAAGTGTTCACCGATATAAAACATACAGAAGTAAAAGAGTGAGAGACTGAGAGGTGAAGGTAAAGAGAGGTTTGTTTGTTTGAGTAACGAGAAGCACATCGACACATTAATGGCCATATAGTGCTGGGAAAAGTAAGACAGTCAGAAACAACAGAGGGAAAGTTAAAAAGTAGGACCTGCCAGAGAGAGAGAGAGAGAGAGAGAGAGAGAGAGAGAGGGGGGGGAGACTGTTTCATTTATTTTTAAATTGCATGCATTATATATCTTGCATTATTTTACATTTAAAAGTTGAATTTAATAAAAAATATTGCACGAGCATATTTACAACCGATTGGCTTATTCCCACATTATGTAACTTCTGCAAAGTTGTTTCTTGCTTTATTTTCAAAATGCTGGGCATAATACGCTGAGCTGAGCAGCTGATTAGACCGACCATGATACGCTGTCTTAAATTATTGCCAAAAACCATATCTCAGCGCATTTTAGTTTTGATCTCCACACCATATTGTACAGAATAGAAGCCCTCTCCTACACGACATTTGCGCATAAAAATTATGCAAATGTGTACGTATTTACTTCAAATAGAAATATGTATACATTTTCTGGGATTTTTCATTTCGTTTGGCTTAAATCTTGTTGTTTTTCTCCTGACTTACCACCCCC
>NW_004797332.1:1952608-1954873 GCF_000002075.1 Aplysia californica | reverse complement strand
TTATTATTTTTTTTTGCTTCTTTTGTTTCTGTCTCACTCTTTCCGAGCACTAGATCTATATGACTTGTTTTGTCGATGTGCTTATCTTTTCTCAGTCTCAGCGTCTTTCACTATCTCGGATACATTGCATGTACGTGACGTCATGGTCTCCTTGGCGCCCGGGATGGATGTCACGGCTTTAACTAACCCTTTCAGGGCGTAGCGGACGTAATACGCCCGGTCAACAAAACAGAGGCTATGTTGTGGCACATTTTGACTCACCAGACACTAATCAGAAACACGAATGTGTACATTTCTTAGTAAGTGTGTTGTTGCCTGCCTTTTTACGTTTCAGACATATACTAGAATTAAAATAGATATGTTGTATGAATAACGAGATGATGCCCCTACCTAACAAAGCGTCTTAAAGTGTTGTCAAATGACCATAGAATACCCACCATCAATGAGTTAAAGTAGAATAATGGTATTACACCATCTCTGCGGCAGGAGACATATTACATACTATAATTTCTCTACGTCGATTTCAACTCACCGAGTACGTGCATCCTGGTCACCTGACAACGACATGAGGCTTTTTTGTTTTGGGACGTTTTAAAAGAAGCGTTATGTCGTTATTTTTTTTTTATCAATAGTTTTTCTTTACCTGACTTCTTTTTTTAGTCAGGTGTTAACACGCATCTGAAATTAATATGTAAATTAGTGTTTCCGCTTTTTATAATTAAGATGTTTACAGATGAGCCACAACACAGTCGTCGGTCTGCTGGTCGGGATATGATAATGTGTATTGTGTCTGCTATGTTTCTACAGAGTTAAATAGGAAAAGAGGATTAGATTTTTGTGAAGTAGTTTTGGGATCAGAGGAAAACGTCGTGGGGGCTGATGGTGGGGTTACCGGCAGGCTTTATGTTGGGACTTGGGATTAGAATTTATTGAAGAGATCAGGTTGAGGTTGGAACTACGTTTAAGATTTAAAGGTTCGCAATTACAACCCAGGACGAGGGGTGACGTTTAGAATTAAGAAGTCGGGTCCATAGTTGTGAACGGAGGCTCAGTGCTATGCATTAGGGTTTGAGATTGGAATCAATAAACCTAGAAGGGTAGATTACGGATAAGGGTCGGAAGTCACAGGTAAGAACTTTGCATTTGAAGGTAGATTTTGGAGGCTAAGAGAAATAGTGTTGGGTTTTATGATTTAGGACTGTTGAAAGGAGTGGGTGGGGCTGCTGGGGTAGGGAGTGGGTGTGCGGTGTCGATGCTGTGTGCTTGTTTTTCAGAACAAAGTGAAACTATTATCACCTATAAAACAGCGTTGATGTTATTATATTCTGATTGTAAGACTGACACAATTTAGATAATTTTTAGGAGACGTGCAGCTTGGACCTCGGTGTATGAATTTTTAATACTCCTTTCAACACTGTTAGGTGATTCAATACACTGGACCTCCGAATTTAACGCCTGTCTCCGAAAGTACTGACCCAAATGGGCTGATGAGAGCCTTGTAAACTTCACAAAACGACCCGAGTTCAAGAATGCCCAGTCGCGGCTTCAAACTAGAGCCTTCTGTTCCGAAGTCCAGCATTATACGGTACCAAAAGGGCTGACAATGTCGAATAACAGGAAAAAGATAACGCAAAATAAGGATAAGGAAGCAGGGTGTTTCCTCGTTACCCAGTGCTAAGAGACCAGCAAAGATGCTGGGGTTCTAGCAAAAAAATACTTCGCAGTCACTGGACACAAAATGGTACTGCATCTTTTTTTAAAGTAAAGAGAAGCCCATCGACACACCAATGGTCACTTAGTGCAAGGGGAAAGTAAGTTTTAGTTTTAGTCAAAGTTTTACGGCACTTGCTACACAATAAGGTCATATAAGTGCCGAAGATTAGAGGTGTTGCAAGAGAGTAACAAACACAAAAAGGAGGAGAAGAGAGAAAGACGATAGTTTTTTAAAGGAAAGAAGAAGCAAACCACCTCAAAGCTCCCGGGAACCACACCCGAGGGAAAGTAGGACAGACAGACAAAAACAACAGATAGAAAGAAAAGAAGCAACATTCTTCTACCAGTGGCCCCTTCTAACAATCCGCCGTCTTATGGTTGAGTTAGAAAACTTTGAATTCTAACTGATCACGGAAACAGTGTTTTCTGCTGTGTGTATGTGGGTTTGTTTTTTTCCTTTTTTAAAATGTATTTTATGAGGGGGGGGGGGTACTTTTCTTCAACTATTTTACTTTATTTTAAAGTTAAAACTTACGCAAGAAAAATGTGAAC
>NW_004797332.1:1951100-1952453 GCF_000002075.1 Aplysia californica | reverse complement strand
AGAGAGAGAGAGAGAGAGAGAGAGAGAGAGAGAGAGAGAGGGGGGGGGATTTTTATTCTAAACAGAAATGAAGACAAACATAATATTTCCAAACAGACAGTAGGAGAATAAGACTACACACTTACAGGCAGGCAGACAAACACACAAATAAAACGAAATAGAGAGAGGGGAAAAAAGAGTAGAGACAGAAGACAGAAAAAAGCGCTCTCACACAAAACCACAGATGGCAACCTTATAAGTTTACCTGTGTCAATAACTTGCCAGCCACCTCACTTCCACTTCCCACTTCCACGGGTTCTCGCTCGAACCAATCAGACCATGAGCCATTCTCTTACAGCGAGCAAGCATGTCTTTCTAGGGAAGAAACTCTTCGTAAATTAATACCAAGACGAAAATCTTGAGTTGCTTCCCTTAGTCCAATGAGCATTGTACTTGTAATTATATATAATCATGCTTTCGTCCATCTCGGCTCTGCGAAGGTCTTATCATTAACTGATACTGCCGATCCTGCTTATGACCTGTCCAAGACAATCACTTGCATGAACGAAATGGGTTGAGAGAGAGAGAATTGAAAACTCCTCAAAACGACCAGAGTTTAAGAGCGCCCTGTCCAGGGCCACCTGCTACGTAATCCAGCATGATGCCAGTAATTATATAATGTGTGTGCGTGTGTAGGGGGGGTGGGTGTGCGTGTGTATGTATGTGTGAGTGTGTGTGCGTCTGTGTGTGTGTGTGTGTGTGTGTGTGTGTGTTTATGTCAGCCAGTGTCTATATATAACTAAGTACAAGGACAGTCAGTCAGTGTGCCGACTTGAATACTGCTGAACTGGGCACGGGTTCACCCGGCAAGAAAGTAGGACGCTTTTGCACACTGCGCTTCCTCAGAGTTACAAAGTTCTACCTGCCCAATGCCTAGTTTTCAGAAATTTGACGTCAACATTTTTAAGTTTCACAATAATATGTCAAGCGTTTTCGAAAGCAGTTCTTTGAACATTTTGAAAACGACTCCGAATATCCTTTCGATTGTAATTGAGCAGATAGAGTATAATTTGGTTTCTGACCTCATGGTCTCAGTAACTCAAAACGGTCAAAAAGGGTCAGATAGAACTTTGTAATTCTCTTTTTTTATAGTAAAAAGTTTTACGGCGCTCGCAACTGCATAAGGTCATATGAGCGCCAAGGGGTGGGTGTCAACAGAGAAGTCTTTACAGGGAATCAGACTTACTCTGCTCACCTGTCTCAGCACAAGGTCTGCTTCAACTATCAAGACACCCCGGAAATAGCAGGTCACAAGAGAGTGACAAACATACAAGAGAAGTAGAGGAAAATGACAATAGTAAGGATCAGGAAAGA
>NW_004797332.1:1947575-1951000 GCF_000002075.1 Aplysia californica | reverse complement strand
CGGCCAGACCAAACAACCAGACAGACAGAGACAGAGAGAGAGAGAGAGAGACAGAGAGAGAGAGAGAGAGAGAGAGAGAGAGAGAGAGAGAGGGGGGGGGGGTATTTTTATATCTAAACAGAAATTGAGACAAACATAATAATTCTCAACAGACAGTAGGAGAATAAGAATACACACTTATATGGCGGGCGGACAAACACACAAATTAAACGAAATATAGAGAGGGGAAAAAAGAGTAGAGACAAGAAGACAGAAAAAAGCGCTCTCACACAAAACCACAGATGGCAACCCTTATAAGGTTTACCTGTGTCAATAACTTGTCAGCCACCTCACTTCCACCTTCCCACTTCCACGGGGTTCTCGCTCGGAACCAATCAGACCATGAGCCAATTCTTCTTACAGCGAGGCAGCATGTCTTTCTTAGGGAGGAACTTCTTCGTAAATTAATACCAAGACGAAAATCTTGAGTTGTTTCCCTTAGTCCAATGAGCATTGTACTTGTAATTATATATAATCATGCTTTCGTCCATCTCGGCTCTGCGAAGGTCTTATCATTAACTGATACTGCCGATCCTGCTTATGACCTGTCCAAGACAAGAGAGAATTGAAAAATCCTCAAAACGACCAGAGTTTAAGAGCGCCCTGTCCAGGGCCACCTGCTACGTAATCCAGCACCTGCTACGTAATCCAGCATGATGCCAGTAATTATATAATGTGTGTGCGTGTGTAGGGGGGGTGGGTGTGCGTGTGTATGTATGTGTGAGTGTGTGTGCGTCTGTGTGTGTGTGTGTGTGTGTGTGTGTGTGTGTTTATGTCAGCCAGTGTCTATATATAACTAAGTACAAGGACAGTCAGTCAGTGTGCCGACTTGAATACTGCTGAACTGGGCACGGGTTCACCCGGCAAGAAAGTAGGACGCTTTTGCACACTGCGCTTCCTCAGAGTTACAAAGTTCTACCTGCCCAATGCCTAGTTTTCAGAAATTTGACGTCAACATTTTTAAGTTTCACAATAATATGTCAAGCGTTTTCGAAAGCAGTTCTTTGAACATTTTGAAAACGACTCCGAATATCCTTTCGATTGTAATTGAGCAGATAGAGTATAATTTGGTTTCTGACCTCATGGTCTCAGTAACTCAAAACGGTCAAAAAGGGTCAGATAGAACTTTGTAATTCTCTTTTTTTATAGTAAAAAGTTTTACGGCGCTCGCAACTGCATAAGGTCATATGAGCGCCAAGGGGTGGGTGTCAACAGAGAAGTCTTTACAGGGAATCAGACTTACTCTGCTCACCTGTCTCAGCACAAGGTCTGCTTCAACTATCAAGACACCCCGGAAATAGCAGGTCACAAGAGAGTGACAAACATACAAGAGAAGTAGAGGAAAATGACAATAGTAAGGATCAGGAAAGAAAAAGCAGCAGTTCCCTGTTGTAGATCAGGCACAGTTATGAGCGTGACATGAGTCAGCCCATTTACAATTCTACTATGCTTGAACGAGAAATGCCCCCCCCCCCCCATCTTTTTGGGAATGGCCTAAAGACACTACAGTCAGTGGCACTGCCCCGGGGGGAGGGGGGGCTTCGTAATTCTGAGGTACCGTAGCGACTTGTCTGTCCCCTGCTATGACCACCTATCTACAACCGTAGTTACCACGCCACGTGCTGTCTACTTCATGGCTTGAGGACGTCACGATGCGTCCACAAGGAGATGGTGTTGGGAGGTTCTACATCTTCCCTGAATGGTTGTTGATGGGATGAACGAGATGTTGAGTGCTAATTTTGGTAGTCGTTTGATGTTTGAGATGCGTTTCGTAATAGTGTAATAGTATTGTATTTTGTCCTGTTATCTATAGCAGTTAGATGCTGCTATATTGGTGTCATTGTTTGTTTGGGTGTTGTTGTTTTTTAAGCTATTATAATTGTCTTATTTTTTGCATTGCTGTTGTTAGGTTGTTGTCGTTGTTGTTGCAGTTGTTTTTGGTTGGGGTGTTGTTGTTTTTGTAATTCCTAATCATGAACAACGTAATTTAAGCTGCACCATTTTTAATGTATGTTATTATTATAATTTTGCTGTTTCTGTAACATATGCTTTTTACCAGTCTGGGTTGTTAGCCCTTAGCTGAACCTCCAAAACCTGGAGGGCCGGTGGATCACGCTTCGTCTGACCTCTACCCGCCGACCTGTCTGGCATGGGTGGCCCTGCCAGGAGCATTAGCTCCAGCCAGCGTAGCTCTTGGGGTCACTGAGGCACACAAGCTCTCTAACCACAACAAGGTAGTGATCCAATTATTATGATTGCTTCTTCTTCTTCTTCTTCTTCTTCTTCTTCTTCTTCTTCTTCTTCTTCTTCTTCTTCTTCTTCTTCTTCTTCTTCTTCTTCTTCTTCTTCTTCTTCTTCTTCTTCTTCTTCTCTCTCTCTCTCTCTCTCTCTCTCTCTCTCTCTCGCGCTCTCTTCTTCTTCTTCTTCTTCTTCTTCTTCTTCTTCTTCTTCTTCTTCTTCTTCTTCTTCTTCTTCTTCTTCTTCTTCTTCTTCTTCTTCGTCGTTTTCTTCTTCTTCTTTTTCTTCTCCTCAATATCATCATCATCATCATCATCATCGTCATCATCATCATCATCATCATCATCATCATCATCATCATCATCATCATCATCATCATCATCATCATCATCATTATTATGGATGTTGTCCCTGCGGAGCCAACAAAAATTTATACTGGCAAAATCGTACTGGAATCATAGTCTTTACTAATAGAGCTAACTTCAAATTTTGTGAGCCCAAAGGCTCGGAAACAGAACGATATTACAAGATTTTGATAATGTACTAAAATCCTCACCCGGGGGAGAGGGAACTTTCTAATTGGCCTTAAAAGGTGCGTCACTTTTAAGGTCACACGTTTTTTCGTTCTTGTTGCTTTTTGTGTTTGTGTTTTGTTCGTTTGTTCGTTTGTTTGTTTGTTTGTTTGCTTGAGACATTGATAACATGGGTAGACAACGTAAGAACATGGACTGGCCTGGATAGAGCAGAATGAGCAACGGCAGCTCGCAACCGTGAAGGACAGAGGACCATTTATTACACGTCAACTTCTGAGTTTAGAGGTGACGCCTCCAGATATCCAGGTATTGATCATGACCATCTCAACACACGCACAAAACGAAATCTCAAACAGACACTTTGACTTTATGATGTCTTTTAATACTACTCATGAACGTATGGTACAGGAACGACTTAAAGAACCAATCAGATACAATGATCTATAGTAAAATATATTACTTAAGTCTGTTCCTTAATGTACTAAACTAGCGCCATGCGTAACAAGAAACGTATCAAAGCACTCAGCCCCCCCCCCCCCCCCCCAAAAAAAAATATTTTAAAAATTAAAAAATTTTAATTTAAACATTTGAAAGATCAATTAATAATAATCATAA
>NW_004797332.1:1932697-1947475 GCF_000002075.1 Aplysia californica | reverse complement strand
AATAATAATAATAATAATAATAATAATAATAATAATAATAATAATAATAATAATAATAATAATAATAATAATAAACGTTTTAGAAATAGATAAATATTTTTTTTAATTGCAAAGATCAACCCTTTTTAAATCAAGAAATAATGAATAATACGTAATAGGAAAAAAAACTTAACGTTGAGTTAGCTGTCCCCAAAGTTTGTTGCATACCATGGCCAAATTATTGGTATATTATGTGTAAATCAAAACAATCTTGTACATAATTATAAAGTATACATATTTACAAAAAAGGAAGTAACGGTTTGCGTCACAGCGGGCAAAAAGGCACGCTCGGCAGATATTACTTCTTCACGTACTATATTCACATTTCTTAAAACAGACAGAACAACCCTCCTATAAGATTTTTAAAAAATACATATCAAAATGTAATAAATGAATGACTGATGAGCATCATGCAACAATATATTTCTTTTTATAACAATCAACATTAGAATGTCCCAGAAAGTTTCAGGACAGGAATATTATGAGTCAACACTATGGAAAGAATACAGTCTAGCACGCACATAGCGAAATCGGGGAGGGGGGGCAGAAATCTTTTCGTTGTGTACGAATTTCGCTATTCACGTGTTTTAAAAACGAAGAATCTACACGTATAAGAAAAATGTAGGGTCCTAAAAATCAGTTCGCTATGTGTGTTTCGCTAAGTGCGTATTTCGCTACTTACGTATTTCGCTATATGCGTTTTCGCAATTTGCCTGCTAGACTGTGTAAAGGAAGCAAAGGCTGTGAGCTGAATTTTTTTTTCCTTCCACTCTCACTTGATAAGCCTGACACTACAGTGTATTTCAATTTTAAAAAAACAATTTCTCACTATCACGAGAGACACAGCCACAGGGAGTCGCAAAGACAGCTCTCACAATAAAGGGAATCATACCGCCCGCATGTTTTTATCCTACTTCATCTTTGGTGAACCCCAAAAGGAGTTGCTGAGTTGAACTTTACGAAGGCGAACTAGGATAGCAACCACCGCATTTCGCATGGAACAGATGAGGGAAATTTTTCTACGGGAAAGAAGTAGACAGAGTACACCACACCGGAAATTCGGGGGGAAACGTGGCCAGGTTTACAACTTTCCCCCTAATTTTTTAAACTCTTTTTTTCTGTAATCTAGTTGCTGCGGTTTTTTAGGTAGACCCCGATTATATAGAGTGGATAGTTAGTGGTCAAACATTGTTTAACTTACTAAAAGTTTGGCTACATCCTAATCATATGTCTGAGGTGAAATATGGCCGCCATTGAGTCAAGTCACCGTGACCTGTGGCACAACACCATTTACATGAGTCGTGGTAGGGAGTCAAGCGACAAGATTTAAGGAATATGGAAATGGAATATGTGTATATAGAGGGTTAAACATTGGCAGTTGGTTGCTTTCTTTCTTGTTCTGTTCCAAACTCATCCTGGTCATAATAATAGTAATAAACAACAACAACAACAACAACAATAATAATAATAATAATAACAAACTGCATTTATATAGTACAAATTCCCACCCAATAGCAAGTTCTTGACGCTAAAAATCTATATTAATATTATTACCCAGGCAGACCTGATAGCATTTTGAAACAATCTCAACTTCCCGCGGGAAAAAACGTTAGGCCCAGAGACAGAAAAGGGATCGTTATAATAATTTTTGTTTGAAAGAACAGAAAGGAGTTTAAAAATAAGACTAGATATATCATACAAAAAAAAATACAGCAAAGGGATTGAAAATTAAAATCAACAAATACACGTGGCATGTAATTCAAAAGAAAATCAGTGTCAACCCACAATGTCACAGTTACTCCAAAGGGGAAAATTATTCAAACAAAAAGGATAAACAATATCAAACCAAATACAAATTCGTTCAAAACATATTGTATGTAACAAGCGTACAATAGCTGAAGTCTACTGTTTAGTTTTAGTACGAGTATTACGGCACTTGCAACATATTAAGTTCATATAAGTGCCGAAGATAAGAGGAGTTACAAGAGAGCAAACAAACACCCCCCCAAAAAAAGAAGGAGAGATGAAGAAGATAGACGTTTGATGGGAAAGAAGGAGCAAGCCACACCAGAACACCCGCCAACCACTTGCAATGTCTATTGTACATGTTCATAGAACAATATCTGTGGTGATATAAAAGGACCTTTCATTATGGTCATTTCACAGCATCTTATGTTACTATTACTAAAAAAGCACTGTGATGCTGAGTAGTACCGTGTTGAGTGTTTGGTTTGGTTTGTTTTTGTTTTGTTTTGTTTGTTTTGTTTTTTACTTGCGCTGTGAAGTTACGCTATATAAAATTACAAACTGAGTTAGATCCGGACATCGCCTTGGCCCAGATAATGGTTTTACCCTCTTCAGCACCAGGCTGTGTCGGAATAATGCACCATATCAATTATAAGTCAAGGGTGTTTTGACACACCACACATTATAGCCCTCGTAATTCTGTTAATGCCATCTATTTCATGAGTAGCCAGGAGTTCATAACACCAACAAGAACAGAAGCAAACACTTCGGGCAAGTTCAACGAAGCAATCATAAGAATCATTTACAAGGAAAGAAAAGCATGGGGGATGCGAAATAGTGCACTGGCCATCAAATAAAAACCCATTTACAGACAATTAATTCAAACATTCCAAGTTATTCACAGCATCTTTTTCCAACAGACGCAGACAGAGACACAGAGCTACTACAGTTATCATCACGTAAAAAAGGGTAATAAGTAAGACCTAACATGATATTGCATAAAAATAGGTCAACTTAAGACGAGAACCCCCCCCCCCCCCAAAAAAAAAAAAAAAAAACTAGTCGAAGATAATCAGAAAAGGAAATAAAAGGAACCACATCGTATGATTCATAGAGTGCACAAAATAGGTCAACTTAAAACGGGAACCAAAAAAAACAAAACAAAAAACAAACAAAAACAAGATTTTTTTTAAAACCCCGTTGAAGCTAAGATAATCAGAACAAGAAAGGAATCACATGGTATGATACACAGTCTGGTGAAACGAGATAATCTGAACCAAAGTAAGAACAGCCTGGCGTGTGAAACAAAGCGAGGTCACACAAAAGAAGACCTAAGTATAGTTGGGTTTTTTAAGAGTCTAAGTCAGAGTTAAGCGGTATTTGCAACACAAAACTGGCCATATAAATGCCGAAGATTAGAGATGTTACGACATACAAAGCAAAGACTGAGAGAGATAAGGACGATATATAGGCGTTTGTCAGGGGGGAAAGGAGCAAACTGCATGAGAACACCTGCCAACCACCCACAGGGTCACACCATCTTGAAACCTGAACTGCAACAATCAAAATTCCAACGAACTGCATTCAGCATTCACTACAGACAACACAGTCGCCAACCGGAGATTGTTCCAATCGTAGAGATCACAATTAAGCATCGAAAGGGGAAAGAAAAAAAATGCAAATTCTTGAACAGAATTACACCAGGCATATCTATGACCAACATCAATGACACACAGGTGGATACTACTGTCAGGGAATCAATGTATAACTTGTAAAGATGAAAATGGACAGAACAAAGAGGGGGGTATATGAAGAAAAAATCGAAGCATGCAATGATAAACAGCATTTTATATACCATACACAAACAAATGGCCACATAATGCCAGATCCATCTCAATAAAATGCATGACTTGATAAGAATAACATTGACGCGAATAAGGGTGGGGGGTGAGATGGGGAGCGTATGAAGAAAAAAAAATGGAAACATGCAACTATTTACTACTTTTCACATACCAATGGCCACATAACGCTTGACCCATCTCAACGAAACTTTACAGTTTAAGACATAAAAAGATTATGTCAGTACCAAGAAGCGCAGAACTTGCGACGACTCACAGTATATTACAATACAGTAGACACGGACAGTGCCAGGGAGTCAGGGAGCTAGATCCAATCGCAATGTTTAAAAATAATAATCTGTTGATCATTAAAGGAGAAGACTTATGCAGTTTGGAAATGACAGGGCTGATTTGGGGGGGGGGAGAGGGGAGGCGCACAAAACAAAACAGTCAGAGCCTAAACATTTCACTGCATAAAATATGTCAACAAACAACAACAACACCATCATCAACATCAACAACAACAACAACAACAACAACAACAACAACAACAACAACAACAGCAACAACAACAACAAAAATAACAAGTTGAAAACAATCAGAACATGAAAGGAATCACATGGTATGACACACAGATGCGTGCAACAAGATAATCAATATCAAAACCACTCCTGTGATCTCAACCACAATAGAAGGGACTTAATAAACACAAACAACATTCTATTCTATTCATACTTTTCACACCTTAACACCTCACAACGAACTCTAAGGACTTCATTAGCTTACTACTTCATCTGCTGCAGCAGAAGGGATCCATGCACGAAGTAGATCTAGCAACGTCTAAGATAGCACAGTGATAAACGAGCCTGTGGGAAAGGAATGCCTATCTCTCATGTTAGCAAGCACAACCTGATCTCTTCTCCTACTATACATTTATGGTGTGGCATGATAATATAAAGTTACAATCCTATTTTGTACGTCATCGATTCAACACTCAATCATTTTGGTTTGTGTTGGTGGCGGTATGTTGAACTACAAAAATAATCAAACATATTTTATCAGGGAATGCGTCTGTAAAGCATGCAAATCACTGTACATAATAATAATAATAATAATAATAATAATAATAATAATAATAATAATAATAATAATAATAATAGCAATAACAATAATAATAGACCCAGTGATATTTCATAGAATATCATCTGTTCGTTCATACAACAACATAATACTACAGTATTTCTCTACGTATCAGAAATTTAAAAAAAAGAATGGTTGAGTGCAAAACAAAATAATTCCAATAACAATGAATCAACAAATATATGGATATTGGTAGTTTGTGAAAGGACAACAAAAGATTTCATCTTTAGACTGCTAGGTCCGTAAATATCAAATTTTAGGTTTAAAAATGATCAAAAGTACATGTTAACCATAAGTGTTTAACAAAAATCTCACATGCATTTCAAAGAAAACACAATTTTTTTTTCAAAAGCTACACACCTAATCCACAAAAATCACAAATGTCAAAGTGTTCCACACAAAAAAATCGCACAGATTTTTCCACACAAACCACATAGATCTACTAATTTCACGAAGATCACACGATTATTTCATAAAACTCACACACAAGCAGTAAGAACAAGAAACGGAAATGAAAGTTATAACCGAAGCAAAATGAAAGAAACAAACTTCGTGAAAATTTACGCGTTCTAATCAGCACAACTTCCACTTTCATAAGTCCGGCCCCCTAGTCCTTATGGATGTTTTACAGCTACCTTTTAATTATGACGTCATCATAGGACATTGTGTCTGTCACTGCCGTCAGAATGTTAAAGAAAAGAAACAAACAAAAAACAAATTTTTTTATAAAAAAAAAACAAAAAATGAAACTGTCTCTTGAATGTCGAGACGTGGCCAGCACATTATGGCATCGCGAGGGGTGAGCAGTTCACAGTTGACTACAATGTAATAGAATTTCTCAGAATAACAAGTAACAATTAGCCGAAACAGCTGTGGTTATATCATGGAGACAACGGTGCCCATTAACCCTTACATCGCTATCATGAGAAGCTCTGGGTATATCATGGAGACAACGTGCCCATTAACCCTTACACCGCTATCATGAGAAGCTCTGGGTATATCATGGAGACAACGGTGCCCATTAACCCTTACACCGCTATCATGAGAAGCTCTGGGTAATATCATGAAGAACAACAGTGCCAATTAACCCTTACACCGCTATCATGAGAAGCTCTGGGTAATATCATGAAGAACAACAGTGCCAATTAACCCGTTCACCGCGAAAAGGAACAACCGTGGGTATATCATGAAGACAACGGTGCCCATTAACCCTTTCACGGTGAGCCCAAAACTGGCCTGAAGAGTTCACACAGATGGCACAACAGACTGGACAACCGAGAAGTTCAACTGCCGTCGTATTTCGTACCCAGCTGTTCAAAAGGAAACAAATTAATGTATACCCTGTACACGACAAGAATATTCTCTGCTTACAAAATTGCATCCATGTCACCAGTGACTGTATACCCACTGCCTGTTGCCAATTTTGATTCCGTTGATTCATTTGATGCAGTTGGAGAGGCCAGGATTTTCCATCATAGAGAGACAAAATCAACCATTTTGGCACAGTTTGATCTAGTCCTTCAAAAATAACAATGTTTGATTTTGAAGGATCTAATCAAATTGTGCCAAAATAGTAGCTTTTGTCCCTCCGTAGAAGAAAATCTACCTAGCCACGACTCACTTCGACTGAATGCTATTGACATTGTGCCAGGGTATTATTGAAATAACAATGACTGAGCTGCCTTACCCTCTACGTAAACTGACTTCGAAGTTCAGGAAAATATTACAGGACGTCAGTGAACGCAGAGTTTAAGAGCAAACCATTCACTCCTTATTGGCGTCATCCAGTAGTTGAGTGTAATCTTAGACGGCATGGCATATGTAACGAAATTCTTTCAAAGATGTGCGGCAATCAACTCACTGTCCTATAAGACGTGCAGCTATCTATACAGCTGATTTCAGAGGAGGCACCGTCATTATCAAAATATAACGTTTTGAAGGCAGCAAAGCATTTTGAAAGAATACCCATGCTCCAGAATAAGAAGACAGTCGGGCTGCAACAGTCCACATAGTAGAGAACCGTGAGAAAAGTATACATTTCTGAACTGATAGTAGTGATCGAGCTTTATCATTATGTTGCAACACAGCGAGGCAAGTATAAAAACAGATACAATACAAATTATTGCATATCTGTCAAGTTCAAGATGATCAACTGTTTCAACAAAAGTCATGAAAAGGTATAATGGCATTCCTATACAAGTTGTAGCAAAATGTAATGATGAGTAGCTGTATAAGAATAAACAGTCTGTATATCATATGTGAAGATTTGATGAGATGACTTTGAATTCGTTTCCAAAACCCATGCCAAAGGTCAGTCAAAATGTTTGCCTTCATTAGGCTACCTTGACATAATCATCCCAACGCAGCAGAGTTTCTAAGAGCCACAGAATGGAGTTCCGGAAAGTGACATGTCAACACTATGATTTTTTTCCTTTTTGCATTTTAAAATGAATGCTTTCTTCGGGAGGACATGGGGCGGGGGTGATATTATGATAGAAAAATAAGTATCAAACTCGTTACAAAAACAAATGCTCGTTCTTTCTCAAGCATGGCATTTATAGGCCTACATATTATGTATTTACAATGCATCATAGCATCATTATATCTATTCATTTATATATTATACATTATGTACGATTTAGATGACAAAGGACGTTGGTCATCAACAAAACAATGGTCAGAGTAATGCTTCAGAGGAAGAGGCCTCTACTACTGTGGATGTATGGGAGGACTAGAACTGAACACAAGAAACGTAATCTTAGTAACCTAGTCCTAGTAAAAACCTAGTTAAAAAAAGCTATTTCGATAAACTTGTTGAAATACTTTTGAATGTGTTTGCCTAAATGTTGTGCACTTCGGTTCATCATATTAATTTAATGTCTCCGCTCAGAACCAGCACCAAGCTCATTCACAAAATAACGTCCATGTCGTATTTCTCATTCTTTCCCTTAAACTAATATAATATTGTTTGAAATTGATCATCAAAGGTAACAGCAACATTGCTTGTGTCATGCTTCACAAGAACCAAATATAAAGACACCAAAACGAAGTACGTGTTCATCCAGCGTTTGCAAAACATCAGAAATATGACGGCAGGAATATCCATGTTTGTTATGAATTCAAAAGTCATTCCATCCGATGAATTCATAAAACGATACTCACAACTTCATAAACGCTCTAAAAATGAAATGCTAGCAGCACCCGCTTATTTCTTCCATAATAAGGAAACTGTATCGTATGTAATGGAAAGGTCTCTTTATACTGTATAGACACCACACTTTACAATTTACAGTCCTTTGTGAAGCAGTTTGTTTGTTAGTTTGTTTGTTTGGTTTGTTGGTAAGAATATTTTAGGTGCTGTTGTATTTGCTGCTGTTTTAGGGGTGTGTACAGAGTTCTTTATCCTGAGGAGACAAGCTTGGAAAGAATATCCGAAAGACCTGGAGTCGAAATCCCAATAGAAGAGAGACGTTCTAACCACACTTTTTTCTCTGCAATTTGCTCTCGCACAGTTTCTTGCAGTTCTTCTTGTCTGCGCTGTAGATCGTCTTGTTCCTGAGGACGAAATGGACAACGTAACTGAACGTGAACGCTACTAGTGAAAGACGGAGAGCTTTGTGTTCTTTCGGTGATGACTGAGAGAGAAAGAGACACACGTCAAACAGTGAAGATTTACATAGTTTTATAGTTTCAGTAAATGGTTTGCGGCTCCTGCAACACAAATCGTCACATAAGTGCTAAATTTACATCGTTCCACCTAGATAGAATTGAGACTGAAGTGACATGTTACGGGAAAGAAGTAAGTCTAAGGTTGTATCAAGGAATCTTTGTTTCAGTTTACACATTTCGATCCAGTAGAGCGCTAAATGCATTCATTCATTCTCTTCACTGCCAGATCTGCGACAGATATCGGCGATCATGGTTCTCCATTCATTCTTTTGCTCGGATGATCTTAGAAAAGCTACGTTTCCCTTATCTTTCCCCGTTACCCATCTGTTTAGGTTCCCCAAGTAGGTTGCTCTGGGCTTACCCCTGCCTCGTTTGCCTTTAATTTTGCTATTGAGAGCTAGATGTTCGAGACTAAATGCATATAGACGTAACAAATAGTATACGCTGGAGTCTTTCAAAAACTGATGACCATAATGATATGGCAATTAATTTAATGTGAGCAGTATCAATTCAACTTACCCGCTGGAGGATTTGATTTTTGGTCTTCTTCCTCTCCCGAAAGCTGGCAGCGGCGATGCGGTTTAGATTCTTCTTGTGCTGCCTCTTCTGTTTCTCCTCCTCAGTTAGCTGGAACAATAAGACACAAAAGGTATTTTTAGACAACATTGGTAATGTGAATCCCAGATGTAGTAGCTGAGATTTAAAGCTGACGCGAAAACAGCACTTGGACATGGATGTGGTGCCTCGGTGAATAAATCATTGGTGGTCATGAGAACTTAAAGTTGACTTTGCAGTAAATGCATCACGAAGGGAAATTTCAGAGCCCCTCTTCACAGAATTGTTGCTATTCTCTAACGGTCTAGCTCCCATTTTTCTAGGCCGACTCCTTTTCTTTCAGAATGAGTCTACAACTAAAAGATATCTGAGGAGATCGCTGACATCAGGGCTTTGGGGAGTGAAGAAATGGAGCCAACCCGGCCAATTAGATGGGAGTCGCTGGAGTTAGGCACGAAAGGTGTGCAGAACCCTAGCATACATTATCTATAATTTCGTTTATCGGTGTGGTTTTAGGTGCATGGAGCTTCATGACAATGGTAATATAATTCTACATTTGGAATTATATTATTTACATCTGTATTGTTTCGATTTTTTATTTCAGTGCTGTTTGAAAATAAGCTATGATCTTTTTTTCTTCATTTCGTTCTCTAACTTCACGGACACTCGTCAGTGGATCATTTGAAGTTTGTAGGTCCAAATTTCAGCTCTATACCTGGATCAAGAATTTGAATAATGTAATTTCAAAGAATGACTACAAAAGTGGGCAGTCTACGTATGCTGTGTTGGTTTGTAGAAGGGCTACGTCTGAAGATTTTTAAAAAAATTGGTTCTCCTTATTTAATAAAAAAGAATGTTTTAGTCTAGTTTTCTGGACAAATGAAGAGTTGGCTTGAATAGTGTAGTTACTAGATTTAGATATGTAATTCAATAACGCGCATGAGAAGGAGAAGGAGAAGGAGAAGGAGAAGGAGAAGAAGAAGAAGAAGAAGAAGAAGAAGAAGAAGAAGAAGAAGAAGAAGAAGAACAACAACAACAACAACAACAACAAAAACAACAATAACAACAACAACAACAACAGCAAAAACAACAACAACAACAACAACAATAATAATAATAATAATAATAATAATAATAATAATAATAATAACAACAACAACAACAACAAAAACAAAAACAACAATAATGATAGTAATAATAATAATAATAACAACAACAACAATAACAACAACAACAACAACAACAATAATACTGACTAACCTCTGTCGGTGTGGGCGGAGAGAAGGACACCTGGATGTCTCCCTTTCCCTCGGCGTGGCGTCTGGTCAGTATGGTCAGCTTCAGCTCCTGCTTGACCAGAGGGGTCACTGAGCGAGTCTCCATGGACTCCACGGCGGCCTGCAGAAGGCCAGGGTCAATCGGGGTCGATGACCTCCTCCCCTTACCCCTCTTCTTGCCGGAGCTCTGCTTCTTGTCGTCCTGGGTGCCCGAAGTCGACGGTATCGGCTCCTGCTGCTCGACAGAGCGAGTTTGTTCACTGAATTCGAAGAACTTTCCTTCTTCAGAAGTAGCTGAAGATGTGCTCGGCTCGGAGCGAGAGAGCCCGTCATGTTCGTTGCTGCTTGTGACACTGTTGCTGGTGCTGATGCTACTGTTGCTGGTGCTGATGCTGTTTGTGCTGGTGCTGGTGCTGCTGTATGGGGTCAGCTGGGGCGTTGCTTTTGACTCTGGCATGTGTTCAGGGATCACGCAGTGAGTGTTTTGCCGGTCAGTCGGCTCATGATTCATGAACGAGCCCAGTTGTGCATAGCTTTGAAACGTGTCAGTGAAGCTGTCGTCGAAATTGTGTTGGTATTGCTGCTGGTTGAGGCTCAGATGATCTAGGTTATACTGCCTCTCCTGATGCTGCTGCTGATGCTGCTGCTGTTGTTGCTGTTGTTGTTGCTGCAGCTGATGATGATGGTGTTCTTCTTCCGGCAACTGCAGCTGCTGTTGTTGTTGTTGCTGCTGTTGTTGTTGTTGTTGTTGTTGTTGTTGTTGTTGTTGTTGTTGTTGTTGTTTCTGCTTCTGTGGCGGTTGCTCAAGGAGCTGATCTAGTTGCAGATCTTGTAAGAGGACCACATCTTTGTCGTCCATCTGAGGAACAAGGTGGCCGTGACTTCTCCTGGTTTCCCCAGACGTGCAGGGCTGTGATGGGAGGAGGTTGTGAGGCGTTGAGATCCCACCATTCTCTCGGCTGAACAGAAGGTCCTTCTCACCGTCTGTCGTACTCCACGCGTTGATGAGTAATCCAGAGATAAAACTGTCTGCGTCCCCGTTCTGCGGTAGAGGCGGGTGAGGCGAAGGGGTATCAAAGTCGAAACTGGGATTTGCTGCATAACTCGCCATTTGGCCCAAACTATTGTACGCTTGGGTTTCCAGCGATGGGGAAGGTAAAGGTGAAGATGAGTTGTTGGTGGTGGTGAAAAGATGACCGCTGCTGTCAGGTACAGCTCTGCTGGCCCAACGGCTGGTCTGGGCAGTGTTGTTGAGGACAGAAGGGGTCTCGGCTGCTGTAAAGTGGCAGCCAAAGACATCTTCGAGAACAGATATGTCATTAATATCTAAGTTAGCACTGGAGTCTGGCGCTATATGGAAGTCATCGGTGCGTGTTGTGAAAAGCTGCTGAGGGCTTTCCTGTGGCGCCATGGGGAATTCCCCTCCCATTCCTCCGAGGATTTGCGGGAACTCCCCTTCTGTTGAGCGAGGGTTTGGCCCTGTGGTGTCATGGGGGCTCAGGCACAGGAAATTTCCATTGGAATCCACCTGGGTACCGAAAGTCCCAGTGTCAAGGACCGGGACAGGGTCTGGTTCAAGAAGCAATGAGGTCGGTGGCAGTTGAAGGAATGGACTCGTAGGGTCCAAGGCCAAGGCAGTGAGGTGAGTTCCGGAAGGTCCGGCTTCAGGGAGACTTGAGTGGCGGGTTCGTCCGCTGGTACTCGGGGCTGGGGTCGCGAAATCAGGGCGTGTTTGAGAATCAGCAATTGTTGCTTCTCGTTTCATTTGTGGTAAGATAAAAGGCAACTCAAAGAAGGTAGGGTTGTTGATCAAACTCATTTGGGACAAGCTTTGTCTTTGAGGCTCAGCATCGACCTGTTGCAGCATCGACATTGGCGTCTGTCTGGTTACTGTAGCAGTAGCAGTGGTAGGAAAAGGTTGGGCTTTCATAGCATTGCCACTAGTCGAAGCACTCCGTTTGTCCACCCTATTCGGAAGCCCTTCTTTCGGCCCTGTAGATCTAGCACGCTTCTGCCTCGCTTCCCCAGACGTTGAAGGAGTATTTATGTTATTTTGTTCGCTTCCCTGTTTAGCTTTTCTTTTTCGGAGCAGTCCCATCAACGTTCCGATTTGTCTGATCAGGTCTTGTGTGGGGACATCTTCGTTAATGTTACGACTAGGAGTTTGCATCCCAGCAGCTCCAGAAAAAGAGGACGTGAAGGACCCATCCTCTTCTTCAAGCAGGAAGTTGTGTGGCTGCATGTCATTCATCTGCTGCATGCTGGTGTAGGCCTCAGCGTGTGGTAGGCTTGAACATGACTCGGAACCATACCGATAACTGTGCTCATCTTCATCGTCATCATCATCACCATCATCATGACCACCCAAATCACCTTGGTTTCCATGTTTACGGACAGAGCGCCCAATTCTACAACCTTCTCCGGGCTCTGGAGTGGTAGCTTGCATATTGTCAAGAGACATGTTGGGTAGGTATGCGCTGAATGAGTCCTGGAACATTGACTCCTCTGAAAGGGACGTGCTTGCCACGCTCTCGATTCTGTGCATGCCGTTGGAGAATTCGTCAGCAAAATTATCGATCCTGCCGTGTGTGAAACTAGACACACTGCTGGGGTTGTAATGACACTCATCACAATCAGCATTATCAGCTTTGACATTTTGAAACTCGCGCTGTAAAACGGGAATTTCCAATTCTTCAGGTGGATTGTGCTCAAAGAAGGGCGTTTCTGGGTATCCAGAGATATCCGAGTATGGCGTGTCGGGATTGGGGAAGTTGTCTACTTCTGCGCCCGACTGTTGACGAGATGTTTGCACCAGCTCTGTGACGTCATTGTTGTTCTCCTGGGCCTGATCCAGGAGCTGGGGTGCCAGGGTGTGGCAATGGAACACGGGCAAACTGTCGTCTGCCAGGGCATCGAAGTTGATGGGCTGCTCGAGCCAGGACTGTCGCCGCATGACGGAAAGGCGGGGGATGACCCAAGGGCAAGGCCGCTTGAGAGAAAGTTGTAGAACACAAGGGGGGTAGGAAAACGAGGTTACCGCTAGGGTGGAGGAGATAGGAAGGGGTTTTTTTCTGAGGCAAACCTATCTCAAGAAAGGACCATGCTTAAGGAAGAAAGGAAGCCTGAGGAACAAAGAAAAGAAAACAACTGACTTTGAGGAGGTGGGGATTGGATGAGAGAGCTCATAATGAGGAAGGGGCGACAAGAAATCTTTCACGATATATATCGCTTACCTGAACAATACAAAAACCATATTGGAGTACACGATGAAGAGAGATGTAAAGTGAGATTAAGAATACTGAGCCAGTTAAAATATCCAACAAAATTGTGATATTTTGAAGAAACTTACAAATAAACTTAAACCATTCGAGTATCCATCAAATTTCAAAGTTGTCCTTTCTAAATGGACTTTCATAGACGTAAACGTGTATCTTAAGTTTTTTTGGTGTTTTTTTTTTAAAGACTTCAATCATCAAATTCACAAGTATCGTCACCATGGCCATATTCCTATTTTCCGACAAAGCTGTTTTGGTGAGAACAGAGAATAACGGAGACTTTGCGGGGGGGGGGGGGGAGGGGGGAATTTCAGCTGGGATGGATATGAATCAGAAGGAAACTTTGCTAGTGTAAGATTGGACGCATTCTTTCAGAACAAAACTCCGGACAAACTTGATGATGATGATGATGATGATGATGATGATGATGATGATGATGATGATGATGATGATGATGATGACGATGACGATGACGATGACGATGACGATGACGATGACGATGATGATGATGATGATGATGATGATGATGATGATGATGATGATGATGATGATGATGAAGAAGAAACTAAAAACATTGTCTATCATATTACATGTAAAGTCTGTTCAGCCCAGTATGAGGGTCAAACCATCACCACCCTTAGAGCTAGATTTAATAACCTTAGACATTCTGTGCAGAAAAATCCCTCCACGACAGTTGGCCAACATTTAAACAGTCCTGCCCATAATGGAACCACTGACATGCAGCTCCAATGTACATGTTTTGGGATTGTCAAGAACCCGGTAACAGAAAAACTCAATAATAAAGAATCCAAGGGGATTTGGAACTTGGGATCCCACCAAACACTCACTGTTAACGACGAGCCAAATTTCAAAGACGTCTCCCCACCCCCACCCCCCTCACACATCTGCCTACAAACAAACACAACACACACACACATACACACGCACACACATACACACATACACACAAACACACAAACACACACACACACACACACACACACACACACACACACACGCGCGTGAGCACACAAACACAAACACAAACACAAACATAAACTCATAAGTACATCATGTACATATGCACACAACGACACTTTTTCACACACACAAGAACTCCATATTATCCCCCTTGTCACTCTCCTATCATACCTTGACCACAACCATCACCCTCTACCCAACTCTTCACTTGCACTTTGCACTACAATTAACTTTTTTTCGTGTGGTTGGGAGGACGGG
>NW_004797332.1:1927216-1931160 GCF_000002075.1 Aplysia californica | reverse complement strand
TATATACAAACACACCCACATACAAACACAAACACACACACACACGCACACACACACATACACACACACACACACACACACACATACACACACACACACACAAGCACATACATACACAAACACAAACAAGGCAAAATCGTCCCAGACGACCACTCACTTGACCTTGACCATCAATCATTTATTTATAGAGGCACCAGCCGTCCATGTCCAGGGGCTACGGCCACCCACTCTCAAGGAAAAAACGGCTTGTCTTAGACATTTGAGCGTCTTCGACAGTTCCATAGTTATAGTTATCAGTATTATAATTGTTTGTTGTTGTTGTTTTTTTATTTAATAAAATAATAACCAAAGTGGGGGAGTGGGAACAGGTTGATTGTATTGGTGATCGTCTTTGACAATAAGTGGCCATTAGGGCATGTTCGATTCATTCTTCACCCTCATTGTGTGACCCAGACAAAAGAAATAGCAACCGTATCAGAGGTTCCCAACGCAAAACGCTTCTTTTTAGTTTTAGTAAGAGTTTCCGGAACTTGCAACACAATTAGGTCATATAAGGGCAGAAGATTAGAGGTGTTACTAGAGAGTAACAAAAACAAAACAGAAGGAGGGGAGATAAAGAAGATAGATTTTTGATAGGAAAGAAGAAGCAAACCACACGAGAACACCCACCAATCACCCACACGCAAAATGCTGCGCCATGGAAAAAACACATGTTGTGTTATCTAACAGTAACGGTCGTTGGAAAAATTTAATATGAATATTTTTTAAAATAAGAAAAATTGATCGTTTCATTGCTAGAATGCTTTACAATATATCCTACACAACAGGCAACATGCAGTCTCAGGCTAAGCGGGAGAAAGTATTAAGATTTTTTACATTGTAGTTCACTAAAGACAAAAGACAATCGATTCGTCCTTCGTGGGGACAGCAAAACTTCGACTCAACGAATCGGATTCAAGGAAATCTCGGATTCAACGAAAGGAGACTGATTTCCCGGAGAAATTTTTTAATTTGTTTGCTGGTTTGTTGGTTGGTTGGTTGGTTAGTTGGTTGGTTGGTTAGTTGGTTGGTTGGTTGGTTAGTTGGTTTGTTGGTTGGTTGGTTAGTTGGGGAGTGTTTCGTTTTGTTTTGGATTTTTGGGGTTTGTTTGTCTTCTTTATGTTTGGTAGTTGGTTTTTTTTATAGTAAAATCAATAGAATTCGAAGATCACATAATTGACTAAAGTCGGATTCAATGAAGTCGCTTGCTGGGCGAACAACTCCACTGATGTGACTTCACGCATTCTTCTCGAGAAACGGAGCTTATCTACTCTTTTCTAAGTGACCATAGATCGCAGTTGCACCGTGGAAGTAGGGTATTTTCATCACGTTCCTGAAGAAGCCCATAGAGTGAAATGTTGAATATGTCTATACTATAAATAAAGTAATAAAACTGCATAATATACTCTCAGGTCTCCACCAATTTCTCTTTTCCGGCCGTGTTTCCTCGAATAATGATGATGATGATGATGATGATGATGATGATGATGATGATGATGATGATGATGACGATGATGATGATGATGAACGAACTTTAATCGATAAAGAAATGCATAACACCAGCAATACATACTTTGATTTGCACATCATAAATGTTCAGAATAATTCCGTATAAAAATTCACGTAACCGACACTATTTACCTTACAAGTGCCTTTAGTCAAGTATAGAAATTCTGCTAAGTGTTTTGGCATCCAGATGATACTACTAAAGGATACACAAAAGTAAAGCAATATGAAGACGCAAAATAAACTTTTATTTAAACGAAGTGTGTTTTAATTCTTTTTAAACAACAGTGGTATTCTTTGTATCTGCCAAACATGCAACCAAAGCAAGATTTCATTTACCCGAAGAGCGCCCGTCGGCCAGAGTCGACTTGCTGAGGCAAAGGACTGGCCCAAAATGAAGAGAAGAGAGAGTTCGCCGGCCCACAAACGCAATCGTCGCGCAGCGGGCAAGCCAAGGATAGCCAATTTCGTCACCTCGAAGAACATTCGATTCCCCTCCCTGGTAATTTGTTTTTCCTTACATAGTTTAGCCTTCAATTGTGCTGAGTCAAATAGAACAAATGGCGGCGAAACTTTCCATGGAAAAAGAAAACTGCTAAAAATATCTTCTTCGGTAATTGTTCATGCGCTGTCAGTTCACCAATCGCACGGCTCTGCGGCTGCGCAAAGGGAGAGAGAGAGAGGTGGAGAGAGAGAGAGAGAGAGAGAGAGGGGGGGGGACAGAAGGAGAGACAGAGCGAAAAAGAGAGAGACGGGGAGAGACAGGGGAGAGGGACAGAGACAGAGAGAGAGAGAGATGGAGAGAAATGGAGCGAGAGATTGAGAAAAACAGAGCGAGAGACAGAGTAGGAAGAAGCAGTTTCAAGCTTAAAACCAGTGTGAACAGGTCTCCAACACCGAACACTTTAGTTCAGGTCTTTTTCTCATATATATATGTATTAGTCGAAATCGTTCAAGGCAGCTACACATTGTTGGGGAGAAAAGAGGTTGACTGAGGTGTCTATGTCTTAGGCGGTATCGTTACGATGAAGGGAAAAAACACAAAAGAGGGAGAGGGGGGGTGTTGTGGGAAATGATCGTTTGTACAGATGATTGTCTTGGGCAGGTAGCTATAATTAGAGAAGGTTTGACACACAGACAGACAGACAGACAGATAGACAGACAGACAGACAGACAGACAGACAGACAGACAGACAGACAGACAGATAGATAGACAGACAAGGACAGACAGACAGACAAAGACAGACAGACAAAGACAGACAGACAGACAGACAGACAAAGACAGACAGACATACAGACAGGCAGACAGGGGGCAATGACCCAGTGTTGTCTACAAGTGCAATCCCTCTCTGGTGCAATCTGTCCTCATCAGTCCTCTAAAACGCATCTCTGTCACCTTGGTGCATTGTGCATAGTGCATAGTTCGAACCTTGGCCTTAATAAACTGGGACGTGAAATCACACACAAGTTGTTTGGTTTTGTTCTGTTTTCAAGTTTTTTGTTGTTTTTTAACGAGACTGTCTTGTGACAGTCTTAACATATCGTTATCGTAGAATTAAAAAGTTCTACCAGACAATTTTAGCCGTTTTGAGTTAATAAGACCATGAGGTCAGAAACTATCTGCTCTATCAAAATCGTAAGATTATTAGGAGTCGTTAACAAGATATTCAAAGAATTGCATTCGAAAGGAGGTTAAATGTGAAACTCGTAATGTTTTACGTCAAATTTCTCTGAACTAGATACTGAGCATGGAACTTTGTAATTCTAGGGTGGGGATGTACAGTGGAATATATCATGACTTGCATACGCCTTACCCTTCTTCTTCATCCTTCTACTCGTCGTCGTCGTCATTGTCATCGTATCTTCCTCTAGCAACACGTATACTGTTAAACATGCAAATTTATGCTTCTGATTTCTGTATGATTGTTTTAAATCACGTGCCACAACATCGCCTTTGTTCAGTTGTCCGACTTATAATGTATGTTTGCTACGTCCTTTATTGAAGAGTTGACAGAAGTAAGCTGGGGAAAAGAAACAATAGAAGCAGATCACGTACGTCACCACAGGACAGCACTTTTACCAACCACTTGCTCACGTGAGAAGTCGAGGAGAAACACTTAACTTAACAACGTCTATCTACTTTCGGGGCAACAACCGAGGAAGGAAGTCGGCAGGGCGGGTTGTAAAATAACGCGCGGAATAGGTGGGGCTCAGGCAGGTCTTGGCGCCAATGCGGTCAGATCTTTTTATAATTTTCCATTTGGGGCATTCCCGTTTTCCTGAACTGCTAGGCGCTGCCGTGGAGTGACGTGACGTCACGCCTTGTTCTCTCGGGTTGTGGGCTGGTGTAGGTGAAGCGTGCAAAGATCGCAGGGTGGTGGGTGGGGTACAGAGGGGGG
>NW_004797332.1:1924893-1926008 GCF_000002075.1 Aplysia californica | reverse complement strand
CCCACCCTGTATCTTTTTTTAATGCTCTCAATAGACTAAATTCAAGCTATTCAAAGTAGACCAGCAGATCTCTCAAATTCATACTGACTTAAGGTTTCGTTCTCATTATTTGTTTTAACCAATCCGGTCTTGAAAGTTCTTTTCTTTTTTTTTTTTTTACAGCAACGGCTAGTCTGTGAGGAGTAATGCTAGAAAGCGGTGGAATAATTATTTTCCGATACGAAAACAGACTTCCATACTCACACCCTCGAAGATGCATTAAATACGTACGTTTTGTTTTGTTTGTTTGTTTTTATTTGGTGGGGGGGGGGTATGTGTTTTGGTTTGTCTGTTGTTTTGGGGGGATTTGTTGTTTTGTTTGTTTGCTGTTGTTGTTGTTTTCTTTTTGTTGTTATCACAAATCTGACAATCAAAGGCAAAGAACTATATGACATTAAAAGGCAAGTTTTCCTCAGGTGTGGAAAGTCGAACCGTTAATTATTTCAGCTGTCCTTTTATATCTTACGATGAAAGGTCTTCAATGCTGTGGGGTTATTGTCGCTGGGCTCTCGTTCTAGACCCTGCTACCTCTGTCATTTCGTATCGTTAAGTTGTAGAGAGAGTTTTACGTACGGCACTTGTAACACAAATAGGTTATATATGTGTCAAAGATTAGAGATATTGCCAGAGAATAAAGTACATGTACATAAAAAGGAGGGGAGATAAGGACGATAGATGTTTGAGAGGAAAGAAGGAGCAAACCACACCAAAGCAACCACCAACTGTCATTTCATCCCACTTAAACTAATGTTGCGATACATGTTATAATAGACTCTCTGTTTTAAAAAAGACGTATGTGTGGTCTATAGCAGAATCAGAGAAGGAGCAAAACACACCGGAGCAACCACCAACTGTCATTTTATCCCACTTGTGGCGATAAAATAGACTATTTTTAAAAAGACGTATGTGTGGTCTTTAGTAGAATCAGAGAGTTAACTGTAAAACTCTGGTAGAGTTAGACACCCACGAGATTTAATTAAGAATCGGGTTGGGGGGAGGGGGGGGCAGGACCTTGCCAAACAGGAGATCACGCGCGCTCTGTACTTTGACCTGAGCGGTGGTATAAACGGGGCGGA
>NW_004797332.1:1923209-1924793 GCF_000002075.1 Aplysia californica | reverse complement strand
GGGGGCGGCGAAAACACTCAGTTCTCAGTATCGAAGGACTCCGTTAATTCGAGGCTTTTCCGATAGCATGACATTATTTCGCAAGTAATCTCTGTCTGTGCGAGGCGCCACAGTGAATGTGTGATATCGACTTTTTGTCGTTAGCCAACAATGTTATGATTAGGAATCCCCATTCTCACAGTAGGAGCTCGAAGAATTCTTAACATTTTCTAAATTCGTCTGAATAAAGAGAAGCACATTGACACAATAACGGCCAAATGGTTCAGAGAAGAAGAAAGACAGATAGACAGAAACAAATGGAAAGAAAAGAAGTAGGATCTACTAGTGGCGCCCTCCAACCAACCACATGAGTAGCAATTACATAGATCACGATTTTCTTTGCGCACCAAGGTTAAAGCATTTATTATAATTATATAGTTATAATCATATCTTGCGAAGTTTAAAGTCCAGTACCGCTCGATACATCGAAAGATGGTTTTGTTTGGTGGACGTTTGCATGGGGTGGTATGTTAAATGAGGTGATATGTGCTAGCATGCTAGATCTATAAGTTCTTTTTGTTTGGCTTCAGTTTAATTTTTTTTTTTTTTACCGGATCGATTGTGAGATGCATTCGTTATGTCCTATTTTGTTTCAAATTTCAATTTGACTCCAATTTCAACCCGACGTACGTTTTCGTGTTTTTTTTAATTAAAAAAACCAATAGATATTTGACAGGAAGGAAGGAGCAAACCACAAGAGAGCATATGCCAGCCACCCACAAAGTTGCACTGAAATGCTGCCAAAAGAGCAAATCAAACTAGAACACCCTCCAGCCACCCACAACGTTGCACTGAAATGCTGCCAAAAGAGCAAATCAAACTAGAACACCCTCCAGCCACCCACGCACAGGAATTAAAAAGACGGCGAAAGAAAGAGTAAAGGAGAAACGATATATTAAAAGATCGAGTGTGTTATACCTCAACCCGATGGGGAGACGTGGTCAGGAGATTCGAGACACTCCGACCCGTTTTGGGGGGAGGGGGGGTGCGGTGAGAAGGGGAGGAGGCAGGATATATCTTTTATCTCGTTCACCGAGTGCAAAAGTTTGGTCTTAACTTATTGGGCTTCAGCACTGAGAGAAATGTAAATTAACTGCACATTATTACGCAATCGCCCTTCGAATAAGAGTACCACGATGCATGACAATGCGAAAACGCGAGGCTACGAAGTGGAATCTTTTGTAGATTCTATCAGCTGTTTTATTTCTTTAGTATTATGTTTGGGTTGGGGGGTTTTCTCGGGGTTTTTTGTGTTTTTTCTTTTTACCCCTTCTGTGTTACTTTCTCTCTAATCTTTGTTTACTCGAGTAACGGACATGCAGCCAAAAATTAAGCCATAGTTCAGGGTAAAACCTATGGACCTATGAGGCTACTATAAAAAATATTTTAAAAACGCTGAACAGAGATAATGGTACCAAGCACGCTACATGATTATGAGGCGGAAAATACGATGATAGCCTTGTTTTGTATACAGATGCACGAGCACATACACATACGTGCACACACACACACGCGCGAACGCACACACACACACACACACATACA
>NW_004797332.1:1918303-1920008 GCF_000002075.1 Aplysia californica | reverse complement strand
AGAGAGAGAGAGAGAGAGAGAGAGAGAGAAAACGCAAGCGGGGATGGGAGGAAACGGTCGCTTGTACAGGTGAATGTCTTGAACAGGTGGTCGTTAGAACAGGTTCGATTGTGTACAAACTTGCAGCATTGTAAAGGATGTAGGATCACAAGCAAATCATCTTCACAATCAAAGAATGAACTTACCGATCATCCAAGATGTCTTGGTGTGATGCAACGAAGTAAGAACCACAATGGAAAAAAAAAAACCTTTGCTGTTATCCATTTAACAACACCAGAGTAACCATACAAAGAGCATGCATTTCTTGAAATGATATCTGTGCAAAATCACCATAAACAAAGGTTAGAGCGGATAGAGACCTTTTAAAACACAACTTTTAAAAGTTCTTATTTCTTCGAAAGTGGGCCCACACACACAGGCACACTCGTTGCCTTCTCGAGAGCATCATAACAGCGCTATTCTGTGACTTATTCGTAAACAAAAGAAAGTTAACCCCTCCTAGTTATTTAAAAACAACAGCAGAAGTCAGTCCCTGCAGAGAATCACAAGCTAATCGATACTGAACCTACCGATTGATTAGTCAGCCGTGTTCCCCGACCACAAACTTGTGAATGAAATGACTGGCGGCAGCGAGAGGCACGGAGCATGTCACAACTTGTTCTGCTGTTCAGCACAATTTTCACACGAGAGGCGAACTTCGCGAGCCGGCGCGCGCAGCGAGCATGACGTGTTACTAAATATAACCACCGGAAAGGGGAATTCCCGACTCCATTGCGGCTTCTATTTTGCTTTGTCAGTGTTGAATTTGATTGAAATTTCGATATTTATTATGTTTTTTAATGTTTTAAACCTTTGAAACATTTGCAAATGGTTCATCTTTTATATTTTAGAGTAAAATTAAAGTTTGAATACCGTAATCTCTCAGTTTATCGCAAAACATGACCCATATTTCCGAAACGTTGTCCTAACGTTTTTAGCCCAAGTCCTCGGCCGACCTCGGAAAATCGACCTTGGCAATTCGGGGGATTTCGGTCACCTCGGCGGCATTCCTTGTGATGTCGTCATAGGCAAATCGGTAGCTGCCACCGTGGAGGCGATCAGTGCGCATGCGTGAGATGTAAAACTGGTGTGCAACGGGTTTGTAGGCCTATGTTGAGAGAGAGAGAGAGGGAGAGGGGGGAGGGGGGGGGGTTGGAAAATACCCTCTGCTAAATTATGCAAAGGTGCAGAACTATTCACGTGACGTGGTACAGCATTCCTTTCCGAGCTGAGCGTTTGTCGTTACACGTTTATTTATTTGCCTAACAGAAATGTACCATGTAGGCCTACTAAACCTTGAACCATATAGTTCAAATTGAGCGAGTCTTTGATATCTTGTTCCTGGGAAGACCAGTGAGTTACTGGTGTCTTAGCATTTTCATCGCAAATGAGCCGGGCTATTTAAAAAAAGTTTTAATGTTAATGAAAAAAACAATAATAACAAAGTTTTGATTACGCGTTCTTCTTTTAGACTAACCTGCATATTATTATTAAGATCAAGATTGCGCTCCGCATTTGTTTTGGGTTTACGGGTTTTATTTGTTTGGGGTTGGTGGGTTTTGTGTTTGTTTTTAATTTGTTTGTTCGAGCATAAAAAGGCTCACGTAGACTATATAAATTTAATAGTCGTTAGTCGTGAGCTTGGGGGAGGAGGAGGTGCAAAGGG
>NW_004797332.1:1911274-1913013 GCF_000002075.1 Aplysia californica | reverse complement strand
GGAGGGGGTGCGAAAGGTGTTAGTCATCATGGGAACTGAGACAACCTAGTTCAGTGCTTGACGACCTAGGCGATATCAGCCACTATAGTGCGGTCAAAAATTCGTGGCGCAGCTTATCCTCAAATATCTCGTTAACGGATTAATCACTTTTGACCCATATTTTGCACAGCAGTTTGTATCAATTTGTCTCAACTTAATCATATTTTCCTACAACAATTTAGGTTAGGTTAAAAAACAACAACTTTTCTTTAAAAATGCATATAAAATGCTGTAATCTCCGTCACGCGGAAAATGAGATTGTTCACAGCAGTCCCGCTTCTCACACACATTTTGCATACGCATAGCGTACGTCACAGCACACCAATGTCACCTTTTAGAGGCAAAACTTGTTACAAGAAATTAGTTCTATAGTGAACACATTTTTGTACTAAACGTTCTCAAAACATGCATTCAATAAGCCTATTGTCGCAAACATTTTTTTAAAATAACGCATATGCTTCGACATTGCCCCAGCCGTAAACTTTTAAATATTTGTAGAAACCATTGACTGGGTTTTTTTAATTAGTATTTATTAAGGGATTTTCTAAAATACAATGTACAGATGTTCGGAAAAACATTCATAAGTTAAGACAAATTTATATAAGTCATCGTGCAAAAGTTGGAGAACCTGTGTTCAATAGTTAAGGAGATATTTGACAATAAGTTGCGCCACGAATATTTGACTGCACAGTAGTGGGCGATTTGGGGATTTTGGTGGGTGGTGAGGATCACGCGGGTAGTGACACTACGTATTGTTTATGACCCGTTTGGAAATACATGACGGTAGGCGGGGCACATTTTTTAATTTGAGCTACTTAATTTATGTCATGCTGACCCGGACAGCGCACACAGGAACAACTATGATTACATTTTCTCAGATGTTCGTGTTTGATACTTTTTGTGTGTAGGTCTGTCTGACCAGGTCCTCTCTTCTTCTTTCTTCCGCCTACTTTTCTCGTACCATTTGGACACTTTAATAGACTCACCATGGAAACAAGTATTAGACAAGGTCCTCTCTATCTCCCCCCCCCCTTTCCTCTGGGCTTCTGACTTTCTGAAGTGTTTCTACTGCAAATTTTTGGCTCCTTCTTACTGTTGTCTTTGGGGCTCTCTTATCCTATAGGTTAAGATGTTCGCCTCTCATTCAATAGGTCCCAGGTTCGAATCCGGATAGCGACGGAAATTTTTCTATCTAAAGTTGTCTCCTTTCACTTTCTTTCCTGCTCTCTAACAATATTCTGTCGTATGCTTTCGTCTCTACTTTCTGCCCCCACCCTTTCACCTCCTTCAATGCCCCCTCCTCTGGGCTCCTGACTCTTTTGGAAGTCTTTCTACAGCTACTCCTTGGCTCCTTCTTACTGCTGTCTTTCAGCCACACCCTGATCTCCAGACTCGATCCCCCAATGGGCACCCCATATAACACATATAGCCATCTTGGATAAGGCCGAGAAAATCTGGAGGTCCCGTGTGCAGGGTGCGCACGTTATAGATCCCTCTGCGGTCCTAAAATCGATAAGAGTAGGCTTCGGCCGCCACCGGGGCAAAATTCAAAAATAATTTTTACCAAAACTGAAAAGGTTTAATGTGTCCCGAGCGCTCGTACGACCTTATGCAATTGTGAGCGTCGCAAAACACTCATTTTAAAAAGTAAATGAATAAATAAAATAACGTGTATGTATGTATATATGTGTGTATATAAT
>NW_004797332.1:1909794-1911048 GCF_000002075.1 Aplysia californica | reverse complement strand
TGTGTGTGTGTGTGTGTGTGTGTGTTATATATGACTAAAATACTAAAAGGAACGTTGATAAAGACGTAGCCACGTCGACAGTCGACCTCCGGGGACACCTCTTTGGGGAAAGCCTCGGTGACATGAGTCATGGGCGGGCGGACAGAAATATGGCGAAAGCAAAATAAACCAAGTGAATAAACCGTGTTGACAGAGTGAACGGAGGAGGGGAGGTGGGAGTGGGGTCAAACTAGGGCACGGTGACTCTTTGCAGTAGGAGCTGACTGCGTTTTGATTGAAGTGGGGTTTTTTTGTTTAGTTTTTTGTTGTTGTTCTTGTTCTTATTGTTGTTGTTGTTGTTTTTGTAGGTGTTTTATGGCGCTCACAACTGTGTAAGGTCATATGAGCGTGCGAGACACATTTAACATTTTTCAGCCTGGTAGGAATTTTGAATTTTGCCCTGGTGGAGGCGGAAGCCTACTCTTATAGATTTTGGACCACCAAGGGATCTTTATCGAGCGCAACTTGCACGCGGGACCTTCGAGAATTTTCGCTCTTATCCGAGAAGGCTTGGTGTTAGATTTTACTTGCCCTAAAATCAGGGGTGTGGTTGAAAGACAGCAGTAAGAAGTAGCCAAGGAGTAGCAGTAGAAGACTGCAGAAAAAGTTAGGAGCCCAGAGGAGCGGGTTAAGGGGTGGGGGTGGGGTGGGGGTCTGAGCTGAAAATGGAGACGAAAACAGACAACAGAACATGGTTAGAGACCAGGAAAGGAGGTGAAAAGAGAACATTTTAGAGAAGAAAATTTTCCGTCGCTGTCAGTTTTCGAACCCGGGACCTATTGAATGAGAGGTGAACACGGTAACCTTTAGACCACGACCAAGAGCCCCCTCTAAGTTTTTGAAGCTTCAAATAGTCGTGGATCTACTTTTTGTTTTTGAACTTGAGTCAAAGGTTGAGGGTTAGGAAGTGTCCGCAGTGTGGGAGTTCGAGAATGTGTTTGTCTACGTGAAGTGGTGTGAGAGTGCTTGTGGGTACGTTACGCTATTTTGCTGTATGCAGCACCTTTTTGTGTTTATTTACATTGTTCTCTTATCATTATCGTAGGTAGGGTTGTGGGGGTGCTGGTGGTTGGGTTCGTGTGTGTTTGTGTGTGTGTGTTTGTGCGTTGTGTGTGTATGTGGGTTTTTGTGAGTGTGTTTGTGTGTATGTGGGTTTTTGTGAGTGTGTTTGTGTGCATGTGTTTGTGTGTGTGTGTGTGTGTGTGTGTGTGTGTG
>NW_004797332.1:1888722-1907621 GCF_000002075.1 Aplysia californica | reverse complement strand
AGAGAGAGAGAGAGAGAGAGAGAGAGAGAGAGACAAAGACAGAGAGAGAGATAAGAAGAGGCAGAGAGGGGGGTAGGAGGGGAGAAGCGCATACACTCAAATACACCAATAAAAAAGCCACAAATTTCATGTATTTGTCAAAATATACATTTATAATCTATAAATTGAACAAGAAACAAGCTGTCAAACAAGCCCTTGCAGTAAGATTAAATACCTGGAAAGGTCTGTCAAATGTCAAAAATGTAGTAAAACGACTGCAAATGGCAATAATATGCAGTAAATATGGTTTTTTAAAAAGCATTCAGATATCATAAATTCGACAAACGTGATCATTCACATACACTTCTCGTCATAGTCATAACTCTGGAAAAAAATTTTAATGTAAAAAAAAAAACACCCCGCTTTTGCCGAGTTTCATAAATGTAGAGTAATAAGTATTCAGAAAGCAATTCATGATGAATACAAGAATACAATAGGAAATTTGAACGGTAAGAAATAGAGATATATGAATGTATAGTCTAAATGATTATAAAAGTAATTAGTCAAGTCTTTCGTAATCCTGAAGTCAAGTACTCCAGAAATCACGCCTGCATTGTTCTATTATGATTCCCGATTTCCCCAACAACTATTGTATTGGCAGAATACAGTGACGTCACAAGTGAGCGGAAAGGGGGGGGGGATTCTTCCGATTCCCCCTCACCGTATCATGACGTCAATCCTTTACCCCCTCATTCTAAAAGGAAGGAGGAAAATTCACAGGTTGGTTACACACTAAACGTAGTGAAAGTGGAAATTTGCACTGAGGGAGTTCATTCAAACAATTTGATCAGAAAAAGTGGACCGTATTGGATACAACCTACAAATCATGTTATTATATATCTATTGTCTTGTTAAACAGGCTCCCCGACCCATCCAAGCCCTTTTTGTTTACCTCAAAATAACGCATCTCAAACGAAAGTTCAACAGAACCGTTACTGATATTACCAAAGGTTCTGCACACTGCACACACACACACCTGAGGCTGTTACACGTAATACAACTTCCGGTGAGTGCAGTCACGGGTCATGACTAACCGATGACATATAAAGTCTATGGTGACGAAATCTGATTAAATTAATGACACACTGCGCTGTAAGACACCTTTTTTCAGTCTATTTTTGTTAAATGCGACACATGTAACGGAGGTGGGGAGGATATACACTAAAAGGAAATGTATACATCAGAACTCGGGAAAGGAGCAAGCGTCTTCTGTCTATAGACGTCATCAAGGATAAAGACTTATTGGAGTCCTGAACTCGACATTAACTCTTTTTTTTAAACTCTAAGCTAGCACTAATTCATTCAGCCATTTATTTCCATAGGTTTGTCTCTGTCCCGTGCCACTGACTCCTCCCATCGTTCATTCCTTCACTGACTCCTACCGTCGTTCATTCCTTCACTGACTCCTCCCATCGTTCATTCCTTCACTGCCTCCTCCCATCTCTCATTCCTTCACTGACTCCTCCCATCATTCATTCCTTCACTGACTCCTCCCATCTCTCATTCCTCCACTGACTCCTCCTATCGTTCATTCCTCCACTGACTCCTCCCATCGTTCGTTCCTCAACAGACTCCTCCCGTCTCTCATTCCGCCTCTCACTCCTTGCATTGTTCGTTCTTCCACTGACTCTGCACTTCTTTCTTTCTTTCATTGACTCCTCCTATCATTATTCCTCCACTGACTCTGGTATAGGACTCAGTGAAGTTTTATAGGAGGAAGGATGAACGAGGCAGACGGTCTGGGTTTCTTCTTGACCAATAGCAAGCCATGGAATGTCTGCAGCTTGTTGCTGGGGCGGTTCGATAACAGTGCACGTTTGGGCTTCTCTCTGGCCAGTCATGGTTGATGGGACGCCTCTCTCACTTCGTGCGCTCTCCACTATGTGATTGTCATTTCCATCTCCCACTGCAGGTAATTGAGACGTGAGAGAAGCTGAGTGAGTTTCTTGTATCAAAGAGGGTGGTGGCGTGCAGGCTGAAATAAGCTCCTGGACATTCTGCGAGGACATCTTACCATAAGCGCAGATGCCCTCATTCCCTGTGACCCCGCTTTGGTCTTCCGATCTCTCGGTTGTCTTCAGCACAGGCTCTATGTCTGTCTTGTATCTGTCTAAAAAGTGTGAAGATGTGAGAGAAGGAACGCCGGTTTCTGATCCTTTCGTCTTTTCAGCGTTAAGATTTAGTCGCTGGGACACACCCTTTCTACTCCTTCCCTTGTCGTGTTCTAAGCCAGTAAAGAGATAACTGGTCATACCACCATCCGGAGACTCAGGTACGGCGTCTGGCGTGCAAGAAAACTTGAATCTGCTAGAAAAATTCTGGTCCGCCAGTTTCTTCAGGCTGTGTAGTGGCTCCACTGACCATGGGATAGACGTCTCCTCCAGCGACGTCCCGAGATCTCCGTACTCATCATCCTCAACCTCAAGCAGAGGTGTCTCCGCTGACACACTGACGTTATCTTTATTTAACGACCAGTGCCCCGAACCTGAAGACACTGTTGTCGAATAAACTTTAATTGTGGACAAATTCCCACTTCCCTCAGCCAAAGAGTTCAGATTGTTGCCGGACCCCGCCCTCTTCTGAGACTTAGGTGTGTCACAGTTAATAAATGTGTCTGCTCTGTTGTTGATGGTTGGTGTCAGGATGACACGACTTCTCAGAGCATCCTCGTTGTGTTGCTTTTCCTTCAGCCTGGAGAGTGGACGTTGCGTCCATTTGGTCTCGCCCACATGGCAGTTCTTTGGTTCCTCGCACATCTCCAGCTGCTGCTCGTGAGTGGCTTGAAGTGTGTCGTGGGGATGATCCATCTTTTCACCAGCAGACCTTGACCTTTCAACGGTCCCATATAAACGGGTATTATCTGTAGTCTCGGGACCAACGAGGAAAAAATCCGGATCACACAGGTCTCGGGGTAATGCCACGCTGTGGAGTAGAGGTCTCTTATCATGTGCCTGTTTTTGTTCTGTCTCTAAGACAGCCCCATGTTTATTGTTATGATGGAATAACGTATCATGACCACATTTCAACGTTTGAGCTTCAGTGTCTAGCCATGCGCTGTCCTTCATCCTAACGTTCATCCTCTCTACCGAGGTCTCCATGGGCTTACAGTTAGATTCTTTTCTCAAATCTTTGGCACAGTCGTCTGAACTGGTCCTAAATTCTCTTTTTAAAATCTCGCTTCTTTCTCTTTGTCCTTCAACGCCCTCCGCCGTACTCAGTGTCTGGAAACTCAACCCATTCTCGTTGTCAGTTTTTATAGAGCTTCTTCTTTCGAAGTTTCCACTTGTTCCTGCTTCTTTTTCCTTTGTGCCGTTTGCTCTACTCCACATCGGAAAAGTCGCCTCCTCACGTCCCATCCAGCCTACACTTTTGCAAATCCCACTTTCTCTTGTTTCCTCCTTGGCACTACACTGACTTTGCGCCACGTGACTTGATCTAGTTTTCGGGGAAAACCACATCTCTAGACGAGAATTTCTCACACACTTGTCGGAGCGACCTGTCTTGTCAGAACCATCCGCAGCAGGGGCAAAGCCAGCACGCCCTAAACGCGAATTACTGCTTTCAACATCTGTAGCGTGCAGTGCCACACCACACCTTTCCTCGCGTGTGACGCTTCCACTATCTCTATCACCACTAGTATCAGCGTATTGTCTGTTCAGGAGGTGCGGGAACGTAAGAGGGGGCACGCTGCGCTCCGAAATTTTCTTCATTTCGCTCAGAGGAATGAGTTGCTCGGACACAACGGCCCCCTCGGCCTCCCCGTCGTCAATCTCGTCGCATGCACGACAGTCAACTTTTGAATGATCGAAACACGTCATGCGGCCCAACCCTCTGTCCATTCCCTTGCCGGATGACTCGGGCATGCTTGGTGACAGTCCAGTTGCCTCTAGCTTCTGAGTGGCCTCGGCTCGCAGGATTGACGGCAGGCTCAGTTGCTCTTCGGGCTGCGTCGCGTTCGTGTCACCAGAAAAGTCGTTAGGGTTGCTCCCTATCGCCAGCACACCGAGACTGGAGTAACGCTCTTTTTTCTTTTCTTGACCCTTCAGAGCTTGTTTAGCAGGATCAAGACATTTTCCGAAAGCCCTTTGTTCCTTTCCGTTTGAAGGTCCCGAGGGCTGGTAGGAACTGCTCCCTGAAGTCAGACGATTCCGAATCCAAGTCTTCAAGTCCATGGACTCTTTTTTGAGTCTCTCTTCTCTCTTTTTGACTAGCTCTTGAAAACAGTTGAACTTTCTCTTTGCCCTCTTCTGCCCCAATTGACCTCCTCCTCCTCCTCCTCCTCCTCCTCCTCTTTCATTGCATAATGTTGCTGCCCCTGCTCCCTCTCGCTTATATTGCTGTCCAGGTCTTTCATCTATGCTGACTCTGACTTTCTCATCGTGCTCTTCCTTCCAGGATGAACTTCGGCTATTGGCATTTGATCCGGGAGACTGGATACGATTAGCTCGGTTTGTCGTGTTACGAGATTTATTGTTGGTGGAATGTTGCGTCCCATCGTCTCCTGACGAGATGTTTGGCAACGGAGGTGACGTCACTGTCAAATTATGAGATTTGGTGACATTGGAGCTCTTGTTTGTTCTCAGCTCACTGCAGCGTAGAGCAGCCCCAGCACGGCATCTTTCATTCTTTAACGCGCTCGTGGGCCTACCAATATGGTCCGTCTTTACTTCAAATGTTCGCTGGCAAGTCACATCTCGGGGTAATCGCAGGTTTTCGGGCTCCCCAGAACCCCTAGAAACTGATTTCGAACCTGAGAGCTCACTGGCTGCAATGGTTTCAGCATCATCATCTACTGAGCCGGTCAATTGTTGCGCTGCTTTCTGGGTACCGGTGCCGTCCAAGTCTTCGTGTTGACGCAGATACTGTTTACACAATCTGGATAACTCCTGCCTGTTCTTGTTGCGAGCCTGACCCAACTGCTCGCCGTATTTACTGTTGAGGCGGTGGACGAATCTGAAGAGACCAGCACTTGCTCTGTCGCCGTCACCGTTGATAGAGACTGGCTGGTCACTACCTTCGGAGGTTTGAACGTGTGCGCTGTTCTTCTGGCCACCCTCTTTCACAACATTGAACGAGGCTCCTCTCAGCAAACCCTGCTTCGAGTGTCCACGTATCTGGGGCAAACGCTCTATGGTCGAGGGGAATTCTGATTGGTTAGTGGTTCCTGTTACATCAGAGTGTCTCTGTCGACGCAGCGAGACCTGCAGGTTGCCCGAGCTCGGCGCGGCATATTGGCGATAGTGACGCAGTCGGAGCTTGGCCTGGACCATGACAAATCTCCGGCGCATCGCAGCCCTCTCTCGGGCTGGTATCGGGATCGGTGAGGTAGCAGGTTCTAGAGTCTCCTGTCTGCTCAGGGTCCGCACCTCACTCAGTCTCCTGTTCTTCGGGGTGGGTGTGATCCCATCCCCATCTTTTTGGCCCTTCTTAATTTCTTGATTATCGGGAGCCATAGCTTTGACGTCTTCACAATTCCTTAATCCAGATTGTTTTCCTTTCTGATCTATGGATGATCTGGAGTTTTCAAATCCGGAATCATCATGATTCGGAAATCTTGAACTTGTGTGTTTCCTCGAACTAGATAGTCCCCAACTACCATCCTTGGATTTAATTGTATTTCTGCATGTATCGTCTTCGCTATCATCTTCGACGGCACGTCCCCAGCACAGGCGTTGAGGTCTGATCTGTTCACGCTTCCCAGTCTTTCTCTCATGTTCTTTGCCTCCAGCCTGACTCTCCCGCTTTCCTTCTTGTTCTTTGCCTTTTGCCTGACCCTCCAACTTTCTCCCGTCCCCGGCGTTGTTGTTGCTGTTGAGCTGTCCTCTAGTGCCACACGACGGTGTCCAAGGCCTGCCTCTGGTCATCACAGTTCTCCTCGCCGCGAGCTGTCTCCGTCTCTTCATGGGTCTGTGCACCCGGGTGGCCACTTTGTGGACCTGGGGAGGCTTAAGGATCGCGGCTGTTGGCGCGCCCAGAAAACCGGAGGTGAGAGTGTGGACCTGTTTGGTGAACCTCGTCACTTCCTCTCTCCGAGTCTGTACGTAGTGCTGAATGTTGGTCGACATCTCACCATGGGATGCACTCGTCTCTTTGGTCACGTTGGTGGCTCTCATTTTAGCTCTGGTGCAAACATTTCTGTCAGTTTCACTGTCGCTTTCACTCACTTCGGTGTCAGTCTGTATAGGTTTGACGAGTTGAGCTCGTGCCATGCGTACTTTTCGGGATGCTGCCCGTTGAGAGATATTGCTGCTCTCTTTCAAGGCCGCGGGAAGGGAAACTTTTGTTGCGTTACTTGTTGACTTCGACAAAGGATGTGTGGAAGAGCTGGGTGTGTGGCGGCCTGAGAACTGAAGAGTTCTTTTTCTTCCTAAGGGCTGAAGGCTGTCAGTATTATTCGTGCTTTCAGAAGTATCCTTTATGAAACTGTCTTCTGTTTTAGCGCCAATGTTTGACTTTGAAACTTCAGGAGTCAAACTTGTATTTTTGCCACACCTCGCCTTCGGGGACACTCTGTCCTTTCTCCCCTTAGAGCGTGAGCTCCGACGTGGACCAACTACTATAAGGCTCCTGGCACAAACAGACAAATTGATTGTCTCTGCCTCAGAGCTCTGACCTTCCACCTCCTCTTTCTTCTCTTCATCCTTGCTTGGCTCTTTTCTGATAATCCCTCGACGCATGAGAGCGCTGAACTCCGTGTTCACCCTGGTAAGATGACACTGCCGGGCCAAGTAGCGCTTTCTCTCGCCCTCCGTGAACTCTGAAGGTTCCTCGTCTTTGGGAGTCGCGACCTTACGTCGCAGTTTTTTCCTCCGGCTGGGGATAATGATAGCTTCTGTCAAATCAGAATTGTCTACGTTCAACTCTTCCTCGCTGCTGGAACTTGAGTCAGAGTCGTCATCGGAAAGGTCGGGACTAACAGCAGTTTCAGAGTCCGGAACAAGGGGCAGGTGACACGTTCTGCCTAGAGGGTCTTCATTCTCCATGAAGAGCTGTCCGTCACAGCCCAAGTCGTCCTCAAAATCTAAAGCTTTCACGTAGTTTTCATAATCCATATCCCCGCACCCCTGGCCTTGTGTCTGTCCGCGCAAGTGAAGAAAGTCTCGACGTTTGTCTGTGATGCGTAAATTATACCCGTATACATCTGTGCTTTGGTTTATTCCATTCAGCTCTGTGTTATGCCTGTCTGCTCCCTGTCCGCCTTCTTGCTCACTCACACCGATATAGTCTGGTTGAACTTCTGATTTATAGGGGTCTTTGGAGAAAAGTATCGATTCGTCGTGTGTGTCTTCCAGAGTTAATAGATCATGAAAGCCGACGGGTTCCCCAAGTAATGGAGAGAGGCACGGAGAGGGAGTGTCCCGCTCACTGACGTCGTCCTCTGACTCTACGCGACCGGTTGTTTGACCGTCAGCGCCCGCGTACCACGATCTGGATACGCCGAATTTTACATAATCTTCCATGTCTCGGACGTAACGGCTGGTAGTCGGTACAGTCAAATCGACGTCATTCATGTCCTGAATACTCCCGCCTTCGTAGAATAATGCATCAACCTTGCTTTGTGACGGAGACGTGGTTGTCTGAAAGTTTCTGTCGAGGTGGTCCTGTGGCCAGTTTTCAGTCAAAATGGAGTTACAGTCTTTTACACCATCAAAGGTGAACTCTGACTTCAGGGGTTCAAGCTGGGTGAAGACTGGTCCGGACGGGGGAGAATGTAAACAGCTGTCCGGTCGCAGCCGAAAAGCTGTCGTATGCTTCTGCGTACCAGAGGTGTCCTGGTGGGGCTGAGTGGACAGAGTGATAGCCGGACCCGAGACCTGATCCTTGTCACTGACCTGCCGAGACGGGCCCGGTTCCTGGCAGGTGGAAGGATCGTCGAAGGACATGAAGATGGAATCGAGAAAGTCGTCGGCAGTCACCGAAGGGAGTTGATGTGAGGGTACGCTTTTGGCGACGAAGGACTCCAGACAGTTGTCGGATTGGAGCCAAGAGTCGAGGACGTCTTCCGATATGGCTGCAGAGTTCATCACCTGCCGCAGCCTCCCTGTCCTGCTGCACGGCCCCGCGTAATTTTCGCCCGCAGTGGGACAACACTCTGAAGTATTCGCGTCCCTTTCATCTGTTGTCTTGGAATCTGACTCAGCGTTTGTTGTATCCTGCAAAGCGAATGCATTCATAATGGCCGAGGTTGATGCGGCTGTAGCAAATTCCTTCGACTCTTGATTCACGCGATAAACCCTGGCGGCAGGCTGCAAAAGAACCGGCGAGTTGACCATGTCGCACAGAAAATCATCCACGTCGTTGTGGTTTGAATCGCGTGGCTGGTGTGCTTGGCAGCTTTCCCCCTTTGCTCGTTCCACGTCACACTCCCGGCCGTTGTAACTGTTGTTCACGTCAGAATTAATCCCATTTTTGCTCTCGGGATAGTGCTTCCTGGGCGCACGGGGTAGGTCTTCTCTGTGCCTCTTGTAAGGATTAAATCTGATGTTGTTTGATGATCTTGACAAAGTATACTGGGTCATTTTCCTTTTACCAAGCGTAGATATCGCCTTCCCTCCTTCTCTGTTTGCATAGCATTTGGATGGCAAAGCTGTGTTAGGTGCGATCCTGGCTACAGTAGCTGTGGGTTTCCCTGAGAGTGTCTGTGAACCTTTCCCAGATGTACAATCTGAAACGTCTCCCTCACTTTTCCCCACACAAGTTGCCGATCGTTCATAGCCGCTGTGGTCCTCGGACGATCCGGCATTCTCAAAAGTCTCAGTGTGGGGCGTGGAGCTCGTAGTGAGCCCAAATGGCGCGACGTGGGAAGGGCAGTCTAAGTAGCAGGACGATGATGAAGCATCTCTAGCCTTACAGTCAGCCTGGGTACCTGCTGGACAGCTCACACCAGCGGCTGTTTCGCGTCCTGCGCTCACCGTCCCACTGGCCACAAGCCGTGACGTCACGTTTGTTATTTCGTTTTTTGAGGACGCATGAACTTCCTTGACTCCTGCTGTGACTTGCAGACCGGCTGTGGCACCCAGTAATTGTAGCATGGTGGCGCTACACAGTCGGAACTTTATGGAGCCTTCGCAAGGGACCGAAAGAGAACAGGAGCGAAAATCAACGGCGCACTCGGAGTTGACTTCCGCCTCCTCAGACGAGATGGTGGGGACAACGTCCCCGCGCAGGATTCCTGTGTCCAGCTTAAACTTGTTATTGATACAACCGTCACCGTCTTCTGTGGGCAAAGGAGACAGCGGACGTACCACATCACAAAACTCGGAGATTATATCCATTGTCTGCGCTTTGGTCAATTTTGACGCAACGATCGGGTGGGATACTGGGGGGAACCTGCGTGGATTTCCTTTCCGGTAGCCTAAAGGGTAAATCGCACTTGGGCAGCAGCGGTCTGAGTCCGTCAAGGTGGTTTCTGTGCCATTCTTACAAGCGCTTAGCTGACTTCTTTTGTGCGTGTTGTGATGCTCTCTGTTGCGGTCCACTAACAAAGACTCTCTATAGTCTTCGGGTTCCTTCCCTTTGTACATCTCAAACTCATCCCGTAGATTTCTTCGGTTGGTACTTTTTTCACTTATACAGGAAGCCTGACTTACGTTTATTCCAGTCATCTCTTCAATCCCCATTTGCGAATTTTTTTTTGTTCCACCAGGGTGGTCCTGACCGTATGTGAAAGTTGTGTTTAGGAATTCACTTGCTGTTTTGTTATTTCGGAATTCGCCAAGAAAGTTCTCCTGCTTTTGATTGCTTCTGTTGTCTTTGGAATTATTTCTCCTGATTGTGGTGTCACATGACCCTGGTTGTCTTTCGAAGCCACCCCTTCTCTCGATATCAACAATCCTACTTTGAATTCTTTCCGATGAGTTGAGAGTTCTCTCTGCACTGAATTTGTTTTCCCCAAGACTCGAGCACTGCCAGTCTGGTTCAGAATATACTGGAACTTCATGGCAATCTAATTGTGGTTCCAAATTAATTGACTCCAGCCTGTGACATTCTCCTAGATCGTGGAATTCTCTTGGGCTTTCTAGTATGTCGTCTTCTGTGCTTGCAGGATATTCACCAGTGGACGATCCACTATCTTTTCTCAAGGTGTTGGGCGTGCTCAGAGCGTTGTTCCTTTGCCGACCTACAACAGAGCCTGTGGCGTCGCTCTCCACAAAGTAGCTGTGCTCGTCAAGAATTAAAGCGATGTCCGTGGGCTCCACACCCAGAGCGCATGAGACGCCGCTTTCCTCACAGCAACTGTCCGACGCCACTACTTCAGTGCACGCCACATCGGGTACACCCTCCTCCCCACAACCCTCGGACCACAGAAATACGCCGTTGGCATCGTTGTTTCCCATCGTGTCTGTGAAGTGATCAGCCTCTTCTGTGACAATGCTAGTGACCAATTGTACTGTGCCCTCCTGTTCTGAGGGATTCGACCCCTGAGGAAGTAGAAACAAACAGTTGTGGATGATCTGGTCATCCTGAATTTGTTCATGGACTTCGGGTTGTTGAAATTCTTGGAATATAAGGCCACTTTGAGAATGCACGCAACCAGCAAGCACACTCTTTGAGATACTGCGATCTATGATCGCCATGTGCTCGGTGGCAGGCCCTGAATTGGACAATAAATAAATACCGTTATCACAGACTTCACGACTGTCGCTTCCAATACTCACTGCTTCGTCCGTGTTGCTTTCTTGTGCGCACTGGGAATTGTCCAGTAAATCTGCAAAGTGTTCCGGTAAGAAAACTACATTAGTTTCCTCTGTGGCGTGTTCCTCGACTGTGGTGATTGTGTCGTACAACGCATTCGCGTTTATATATGTATCTGCTATATTCTGGCATGTAGGCGCATCGCAAAGTTTCGAGTAGTTCTCCGAAGGATCATCAGTCTTCTGAGAACTCCGATGAACAGAAGCAACAACTTCTTCTTTGACTGCTGCTGTTGTATTTTCTTGAAAACCTGTCCTGTCATCATTAGACACATCCCTCATATAAATGTGTTTAACAACTCCGGCCTCCTCCATCTCTTTCTGAAGATCCAAACTCATAGTAGACAGGAATACTTTGCCTCGGCCGCTAACGGAATTGAATGAAACGTCTGAATCCATTGTGGATGGCTGCAGACCTTCCGCAGTATCTAAAGAAACTGGTTCTGCCCCCTTATCAACGATTCCCATTGTCTTTCCAGAGCCAGAGCCCTTCCCATGTTGGTACGATCTCTGTGCATGGCCCACTTTACAAAACTGCATGCAATCTGCCAGGTTTGATTTGCTGATAGCTACACCATTGCATGTGACTTGATCTTGCTTCACTGTTGTTATGCTCGTAAATTCATTTCCTGTTCCTTCCTCACAGGCAGATGGCTGGGCTCCAGAAACAACGTGAGAAAAGTGGAACAGGGGCGTCTCATCGCCTTGAGCCTGACTCTCAATAAATCTCCGTGGCGATGTCGAATTGTTTAAACTCTCGGCCATCTGGATCTTCCCCTGTACACAAGAATTCAGTTTCTCTTTGTCCGTTTTAAGTGTTCTTGAGTCTGAAGACCCATTGTCAAACAAAAAGAGTTCCAGATCTTCATCAACCTTCTCATCCAGTTGATTTGCACTCTCATTGAAGTGCCTTGCGATCCCAGAAAAACTAGCCTGGTCCCTCTGCGCATTGCTGTTTTGTAACCCATGCTGTTTGGGGGTTAGTAATCCTGGTCTGACAAACTTTTGCAGTTTTGGAAGTACTGGGATCTGCAGTTTTGGCGGTACAAGGTTTTGTAATCCTGGGATTACGATATTTTGTATTTCTTGCCTCTCGAGATGTTGTGACCCTGAAGGCACCAGGTTTCGTAATCCAGGCTGTCCAATGATTTGTAATTCTGGTGGTAACGGTGACTCATGGAAATTCGTCTCCACCTCCTCCTCCTCCTCCTTGTCCTTCTCCTTCAGTTTTTCCTTCTCCTGTTCCTTCTCTTTTGCTGAATGATTTGCGCTAACATCCTCAGGGTGGTTTTGATTGCGCAACAATGAATCGTTTTCGGGAAAGCCAGCTGTCTTCTCGGTTTTGTGTGCTGAAAGTGATATAAATTTCTCCCTTTTTTCAATGGTCTTTTTAAGGGATGTATTCTTCAATATCTTTTTGTTTTCATGGGTAGTTTGGTCTTCCACTGACATGCGGTCATCTTTGTTTTTTCGGTTTTTAGACTCACGATTGCCCTCAGTTCTCGACTCACAGCTATCGTGATTCGGCGTTTCACCATTTGACTTTTCAACTTTTAGCTTTTCGTTCGCATACTGAACGTATTCCTGGAATCTCCCCATAGATCTTGCAGGAAAACAAGGGCGAACTTTCCCTGGGGATCTGTTGTCTCCTTTCAACGACTTATCTCTGTGTTGGGAAGAAGGCGTTTGGGAATTATTGAGCAGAATTTGATCCGTGTTCTGATGCTTCTCCTCTTGGCACACCAGACACCCGGCCAGAGGCAAATCGTGTTTGCAGCTTGCATTTAGGGGCCTCTTTGTTCGTTGAACTTTTGTCTCCACTGACACGGATCTTGAAGAGTGGCTGGTGCTTGATCTTTTCTCCACCGACCCTCCCCGGGCAAGTCTTTGGCTCTGACTGTCCGTGGCGCTTTGTTCAGGGCTGCTTTTTCTTCTTTTCTTTGAAATCTCTACAGATGAAGAGTCCAGTTCACGTTGTCCCCTTCTGTCTTTTCTCGTCTCATGTAACAAATCTTTCCGCCGTCTTTCATTTATTTGCCTCACTTTCACGTCCGTGTCGTGTTGATCCCTTGACTCGTGGCGTGGTCTCCTGTCCTCTCGCTGGCTTGGTGTGCTCTTGCCTCGATCTACCTTTTGCGATGTGTCTTTAGGAAGATTGCGATTCTTCGATGACAGTTCGGACATGATTTTGTTCGAGGGTCTTTGACACACCTCAGCGTCTGCAGTTGACGTGGCGTGAGAACTGTATGTTTTTTTGCTTGGTACAATTTCACGAGTGAGTGATACTCCAGGCTCAGAGTGAAGCGAGGTCTTGCTTGACACTGCCTCGGAAAGGAGACAGGTTTCACTTTGCACCGTTTGGGAATTCGTTGATGCCTTGGGCGTCTCATCACTAGACGAACGTGGACATTTTGGCCCAGAATCGAGAGCACACAGTAGAGATGAAGACGCGCAACCCACAGAGCTCGAGGACAGCACTGGCTTGCTCACAGAACAAGACGAAGAGCTGGTTGACGATTCTACAGAACAGGTGGAAGCCACACTTGGCACTTGGTCAGAAGAGAGTAAGTTTTGGGACTGCACTGGCTGTGATGCTTTTGAATGCGACAATTTCTGAGAGACGTCGTGCGGCGAACTTTGAGGAGTCTCGGACATCAAACTGTCTGGGCAATGTTTGTGTGCATCTGTACTGAGCAGGGCCTTAGCGCTATGGGGGTTTTCATGTCCACTTACGTCTCTGCTGCATTCACTTTCTGTAAGTTTACTCCCCTTACTCTTCTCTGAGGCGTTGGACGTCCTAGACGCCCCAGATGACTCTCCCGAGTTCTGTACTCCCGTCTGATCTGTTGGATCCGGTCGCCCAAGAGTGTTCCTCTGTTGTCTGTCTTTAGATTCAGTGCGAGATTCTTCTAGAGCTTTTGATTTTTTCCAGCCGCTTATCGCCGACTTTGCCTTTGAATCGAAAGTGTCGTGCAGCCAAAATCTTCCACGGTCACGATCAAGCATTTTGATAAACAAATCAGTGAAAACAATGACCCCAGTGAAGAACTGAATTTGCCGCCTGAGCTTCTGTAAGGTTTCTTCTCCGTGGAAAGCAGTGTGTAGGTCCATCACGTGCTCTACGATAGTGCTCCTGCTTCTGCTGTGGGCCCACATAGATTTGTAACGACGAACAATTTCGGTGCTGTGCACATCTACATCTGACAACTCTAGACCACAGATCCGCGACGTGGAGCATTGCTGATGACCAAGCTCTTTTCTTTCGGGAGTAAGCGGAGTATCTGACGCATGTTGCCTGCGTTCTGAAGGTTCATTATTTTTCCTCGAGCAACCCGAAGTCGTAGGAGCGTTCAGTTCTGGGTTACCCACTCTGCCGCTGTTGCTATAGTCCGGTCTTTTTCTGGGCTGTTCAGTCCATTTGTATCGAGAATGACGGTATCTCGCTCCTGTTGGTCCATCAAAAGAAATGGTATGGGTACTATTATGCTGCCGATATAGTGACTTATCCGGAAAGTTTTTAGCACATCCCTGAGTGTTCCTACGAACGAATGCCTGTTTTAAGGGCCCTGGTGATAGGAGGTGAGCTGTGCTCATATTTCTGACTTGGCTTGGACCAGGGTAAACAGATGGAGGAAGCCCCGGGCCACCTTGACCCGCGTCCGGTGGAGTAGACCGAAGACACTCTGAAGGACACGGAGCAAGGGAGGTTTTGGACCCCACAGAAATGCTGTCATGTTTTCCTTCTATTTCCTGCGTTTGGTGTTGATTTTTTACTGCTGCCTGTCTGACTTCTGACCGGACGCCACAATTGGACGGCCGGACCCTGGTCGTACCACAAGACGACTGGTCATCGATTTGTTTGCAGCCAGAGGCGAGATTACGTCCTGTCTGGTTTCCATTTGGTAAGTTCCCGCCACTCCCAGATATCTGACCCTCCAAAAGGCTAGGCCCACGTCCAGGGGTGGCATTTTGAGATGAGCTTTTACATGCCGGTATAGCTCTTGTCCCCTGAGTGGACTCACAGTTAGGCGCAGACCCATTCTCAGGGCGTGGCCCACTTGCATATCGAGGTGTAATCTTCTGATCCCTGACCGAGTCTTTGACGGGTGTTGTCACATTCTTCAAAATTGCAGTTTCACTGCTTTCGCTTCCCTGTGCTGTGAGTTTGGTTGTGGGCTGTTCTTGATGCGTTGTGTTTTCACGCTGTATATTTTGTCCTTCAGTTTTTACAGGCGCAGTGTGATTTCCATTATTTCCAAGCATGTTGGATTTTTCTCTTATACATTTAAGAGTTCTTAAGTGTGATATTCTTCCTCTTTCAGAGAACACACAAGAATAGTCCTCTTCAGTACCCCTATTGATAACGGGGAGGGGAGGGAGGGGGTCATGCAAATGTTCTTTTTCCGCTGATACGCATGCTTCGCGTTATCGTCTTTTCTTTTACGTTGTCAAGTGGCTGTAGATGTCCTCTTCTGGTTCCCTTGCGATTGTTTACGTTTAGTTGTACTTTAGAAACCAACAAATATGTTGAGATTGGTCCATTTTTCCTTTCCTCGTTCATAACAGTTAGGTCAGAGGATTTTGTGAGTTTAGCAAAAGCGCCGTGGTGCCAGAGGGTGTTCTAATTTGTGGGTGGTGGATCAAATTCCACATAAAGTCCTCAGTGGTAAATTATGGTCGAGATCGGGAAACGTGCTGTTGTTCCTTTCAGTTCTAGGTTTGTCGGTCGAGACACTGAAGGAGCTCACATGATTATTATCGTCAATTGAGAGTCACGTGGGTCTGGAGAAGAGAGAAGGTTCAGTTACAGAGAGACAATAAGTACTTTGGAAAACAAAATGCTAAAGAATAGAGTTCTAAAAAGAAAGGAGAATGGTATGAGTTGAATTGTCGTGTGCAGCGAGTCAGTGTGGTGTCAGCCACATACAAACGCCTAGGACTGATAATGTATGATACATATTTACACACACACACACACACACACACACACACACACACACACACACACACACACACACATACATACATACACAGAGGAAGAGAAAGGTAGATAGATAGATAGATAGATAGATAGATAGATAGATAGATAGATAGATAGATAGATAGATAGATAGATAGATAGATAGATCGACCGATTGATAAATAGACTTAATGTCACGTCCTGCTCCCAAGAATTATCCAATCTGCATATACATACTTGATAATAAACTCTGAGTTAAAAGCAAATTTTGGCCATAATTTTAAGTGTGTGTTCAAACTTCAGGCGTCACCAAAAGCCTCAGATAGTGAAATACTAACTGGTATCTACCTCTCTCCTCCCCCCCCCCTCTCTCTCTCTCTCTCTCTCTCTCTCTCTCTCTTCAAATGCCCAGCCTGAAGCTATATTATATTATTATATTATATTGTGACTGTGACTACACAGTAAAGCCATGGTTCCAAAATGGCTGAACTTGAACAATGCTGGCGTGGGAATCTACAATGTGATCATAATGCAGGAATTTGCATCCGGCAGATGGAATGCTAAAAAAATAAAAACAACCACTCAATACTGAGACTTCTATCAGCAATTTGGGACACGCCCATTCCGCTTTGGTATGTTGGTTGGGGTTTTTTCGCCAGGGTCATAAACTTACACTTACCAATGGAAAGCATAATTAGAATCTACTTTATCATTGTTGTCATACGGGTGTTTTTGTGCCCCATACGCAAAACGCGTTCAAATGTGGCATCCAATCGTGCGCGCAGTTAAAATTCTTACCCACCCTAATTATTGCTGTTAGAAGGACTTTGGTTCTTTACTTACCGTAACTCATTTTCCCGATAGCAAAAAAAATTACAAAAAGAAATATAGAAAAACAAACCTAATACTTACCTTACACACTTGAAGAGAGAGAGAGAAGGAGGCTCTCGTGGCCTAGAGCTTAACTCATTCCAAGGTCCCGGGTTCGATCTTGGTAGCGACGGAAAATTTTTCTTCTCTAAAATTGTCTCCTTTCACTCCTTTCCTTCTCTCTAGCAATGTTCTATCGTCTGCTTTCTCCCCCCGACCCCCTCACCTTCTTTGCCCCCTCCTCTGGGCTCCTGACTCTTTCTGCTGCCTTTCTTCTGCTACGGTAGGCCCTACGCCTCTGCTCCTTCTTACTGCTGTCTTTCAGCCACAGTTTTACACCCTTGATCTTCTGGTAGGAAAGATCTACACCTAGCCTTCTCGGACAATGGCGAAAAATCTCAAAGGTCCCGTGTGCCAGTTGCGCACGTTAAAGATCCCTTGGTGGTGTAAAATCGATAAGAGTAGGCTTCGGCCGGCACCCGGGCAAAATTCAAAATTTACTACTAACAGAAAATTTTTAATGTGACCTGCCCGCTCATATGACCGTATGCAGTTGCGAGAGCCGTTTAACACTCACTAAAATAAAATAAAGGAAGAGAGAGAAGGGAGGAGGGAGGAGGGGAGAGGGAGTATTTCAGAAAAGGAATAGAAATAAAAAGCTTAAAAGCGAAACTTGCGGTTCCAAATTCCGTTTCTGAAAATTAAAAAGAATATCTTGGCAGAACGTTTTCTGAAAATAGAAATAGAAATGCGAACTCAAAAAGCCAACGCTTTCACCTACCAGCTCCTATCTCATCCAAACATCTCCATAGACACAAAGAGACAGTTTATCACTTTAAAAGCTATTGGCACTTAGTCCTGCTTGTATTTCATAGAAAGACAGAGAATAAAATGATTCAGCCACCTGTTACGTATGTCACCTAGTCAGCCAGCCTCGAGAGCCTATAACACCAAGCACTCAGGCAATAAAGGAAGAGGAAGGCCAAGCAAAAGGTGGACTGAGGGTGTCAAGGAAACCGTGAGAAATCATAATAACATCTCAACTGAAAGAGCTGCGGAGCTGGCCTACCAAAGAATACTGCATCTCTCCTCGACTCTTAACGGCAACAGAGGATGAAAAAGTAAAAGTAAGTAAAAAGAATACACGGTATCTAAGGTCAACAGACAGCTCCTATGATCGTCAAATTTCCCCTGGGTGGGGAGGGGGGGGGTGGAAAAACAAAGAAATGTAGTATTTTTTTTCTCTTTCTTCTGTTTTTCAATTAACAAAAGCTGTTGTTATGAGAACAGAAATAAAGACTGCATAGTGCATGTTCTTGTGGCCTTTTTTCCCTCTACATGCAGTGGCTGAGCGTCTATATAATCAAATAATCGCTGCTTCCCTTCCTAATTTTAAAACATTGCCGCAGTCAAATTCACCCACCGACGTAAACCTCATAAATTAAATGTAAAAAGACCCTCAAAATCACAAATGAACAGTATGCCCTACATTTAAAACGGTTTCATTGCCACAGAAATAGCCTGTTCACCTCTATCGTGCCACTCCATAAGCAGTCACAAGCTTTGATTAAGTAAGCTTACAGTGAGGCTGGAAGAATCCACCAAAAGAATTGAAGGGAACATGTGTACAAAAGTCAAAACTGTTTCATTACCACATATACCCTGTTCACCCCTTTCGGACCACAGTTATAAGCAGTCACAAGCACTGATTATGTAAGCGAACTATTACACTGGTCGTGTCTATCTCACAAATATGAGGGGAACTAACTCCTAATAATATCTTGACTGCTGCAAGTGCTTGTTTGTTGTTTTTTTGCCTCGACTTTTTACCGTCCTATAATCAGATCGTGGCCTCAATTATGACACCGGATCCTGGCCTCGAAAAGCTAGACAAAAACAGCCAAAAGTGAAATTAAAAAATTAATAATTGTCATGTTCTACCCAAGAGTTTAGTCTCGCTGGTATTACATACTGTAGTACTGGCATCTCTGCTTCTTTGCTTTGTGATTGTGTATTCACATCTAAAGATAAATTGAATATTCGTTGGAATAAATATTCAATGAGATTCTTTCCAACTGTCTACATGTGACGTTTACGTCTACTTTCCACCCTTTTTTTGTATTGTTTTTCTTCAGGCTAAGTACTTCCTAATTAGATCTACATGTATATAATGAGATTTAGGTCATTTCGAAGGTGGAGAGCACGGCCCCGTTGTAAAAGTAAAGAAAATGGGGGGGGGGGTTTAATGCGGATAAAAAGGTAGAGATTTTGCATGATACATCAAAGCATGCAGGGCATGTATAATGAGTCTTTGCATATATATAGATCTAATATTA
>NW_004797332.1:1887204-1888622 GCF_000002075.1 Aplysia californica | reverse complement strand
GTGTGTGTGTGTGTGTGTGTGTGTGTGTGTGTTTGGGTGATTTTCTTCACCTCCCCTCCTCACGTCTCTCTGTCTCTCTTTCTCTCTCTCTTTCTCTCTCTTTCTCTCTCTTTCTCACTCTCCCTCCCTCATCTCCCTCTCGATCTGTCTCTCTATCTCTCTCTATCCCAGAACTACATGTCTCTCTTTTTCTCTCTTTCTCTCTCTTACTCTCTCTTTTTTTATCTCTCCTTTTTTGTTTATATCTAAACTTAACTCTCTCTGTCTCTCTAAGTGTGTGTGTGTACATGTATAATATATATACGAAGTGACTATTCCCAGTGGCACTGGGGAATAGGTACAGACGAAACTATTCCGAGTGACAACAGAACTCTTTTGCATAAAAAAATCAGAGGTCTTACCCTTTGAATTTTCACTTCACTTCGAACTTCGAAACAAAATTGCGATGCTGATGGATATGGGTGCAAAGTTCTCCTCCTTCAAAGAAGAGAAATTTGCAGCTTTTCAAAAGATCAAGATTCTAGGCCTAGATTCTATTTTAACTTGTACTGTAGATTCTCTTCTCACTTCAGATCAGTACTTTTGTTCCCTTCTCTTACTTGGGCCTAGACTTGACCGTAGCCTAGATCTAGAAGAAAGAAGAATCGGGAAGGATTTCCACCTGTCCAGTACCGTGGTCTCCAAAATCCGTATTAGATCTAGATCTACATGTATATGTGAGGCAGCGTGGTGGAATCAGTCTCTCGTCAATTTTTGGGCATGTAGAGTTATTGGTATCATCTTAAAGCTTGTTCTATTGTCTTTATTTTGATGGAAAAAAATATCCATTTTTCTTGAACACAGGTCGAGATATTTGCGAAAGAAGGAGGTGGAGGTCACCTGTTTTCAGAGGTAAAATTAGAGAGAAAATGACTGCCAAAGATTAGTTATTTCCTTAGCTTAAGAGTCCGTGGTCACTGAAAATTTACATTTTTTGTGTCTTTAATCAACGTTTTTCAGAAAAATTTCCACAGAAATGAGTTCTTTAATAGGCAGGAAAGGGGTTGAGTCAAAAAACAAACATAGGATAAAAATTCATCAAACGTGCGGAAAAATGCAAGTTTCTTCACTTTGGTTATTTTGACGAGAGCCTGATTCCACCACGCTGCCTCACATATGTAGATCTAAATTACGACTGAATAACAAGCAAGCATAGAATGATCATTCCTTTCTTTTCATAAAATTCTTCCACTCGCACCTGAATCTACTTTAGTTTAGTTAGATCTAGAATCTAGATCCAGATCTACATTAGATGCAGTCTAGTATAATTTAGTAACCCATTACCCATCATCATCATGCTCATGTAGATCAGTGTGGGAACAAAAATATACACACACATACACACGCACACACACACACACACACACACACACACACAA
>NW_004797332.1:1885070-1886330 GCF_000002075.1 Aplysia californica | reverse complement strand
AGAGAGAGAGAGTGAGTGAGTGAGTGAGACAGACAGACAGACAGACAGACAGACAGATAGACAGACAAACAGACAGACAGGGTGAGAGAGAGACAGACAGGCAAACAGAGAGAAGAGCCACAGCGAACACAAGCATTGGCTCAAAATGTACCAATGTACCAAGGTGACCAAGCAGAACAATCACATATGGTAAGACCTTCTCGGCAATGTACTTGTACTAACACTGCACACGTTAAAAGACGTTCTATAGCCCTACTTCTAGTAAGTCGGTGATTGGAAGGCGCCACTGGTAAGTTCTGTATATGGGATATTATCTCTTTTTTGTTTCAGCCTACATGTCATGTCGTTTATTACTTGTACTTAGTTAATTGGAGAATAGGCATCATTGTAGGCGGCACAATGCCATAGCTGCTCCTCCCTCCTCTCCAGGATCCTTGAAAGGGTCTGCTTGCTGATCGTGCCAGTTAGCTGGTTGGATATTATTCTGGCTTTTCTACGAAGGTTGCTGTCTCTCCCCGACCCTCAGGAGACACCAGCTTCTCTTAGTCTTTCTATTGTGTGTGATGTCGTGCCTTTATCCTCCCTGTGGTCGTTGAACCGTGCTATCAATGCTGTCATGACTGTTGGTTTCTTTCCTCATCCTTACTATCGTCATTTTGTCCTCTACTTCTTTTGATTGTTTTTCACTCTCTTGTGAACTGCTATTTCCGGGGTGCCTTGACGGTCGAAGCGGACTTTGTGCTTTTGGGCTGGAGAGGTGAGCAGAGTAAGCATGATTCCCCGTTTGGACTTTTCTGTTTACGTAAACCCCTTGTCTTCGTCGTGTCACCCGATCCAAATGGACAGAGACGATAGAGTGAGGCTGACAACCTTGGGCAACTGTCTCACACTTTAATCAAATTCGAGCGCAATTCATAACTTCACCCTCATCACCATCACGCTACACAAAGATACGCTGAAGACATCCCTGAAGCGATATGGCATTCCCCAATACCAGTTATACCACCTGAGAAGAAACTGCTCAAGACTGTCCAGGGCTCATTAATAAGGTCTAGAGTAACAGTAGTTGCTGAATTCGAAGACAGACGCATCAGATAGGAAGAACAGAGACGTCATTCTTAAAAGACCGAGAGAACCTCACTTCCTGTGTGTGCGCGAGTGTGAATATTGTTCGTACTTGCCTTTATGTAAACCGCCTAAAGCTGTATTCACACGGGAGTGGGCGCTATAGAAATTATCTATATTACTATTATTTATTTT
>NW_004797332.1:1880896-1883375 GCF_000002075.1 Aplysia californica | reverse complement strand
TCGGGGAAGGGGGTTCCCCCTTTGTTTGGGGGTGGGGGTGGGGGGCGCTCTACACTTAGCGCCAGATAGTAATCGCCTGTTCTTTGGACTACATAGATTAAGAAAATACGAAAAATTTACAAAAGGAAAAAAAGTGACATGTCAGATAGATCCCATGGGTCCCACAAAGCTCCAAAGCAAATGTGTGCCAATTATGGTTTAGATCTGCCTGTACGTTTGGGGGGGGGGGGTTGGGCTAGGGTTTTTTTTCGTTTTGTTTTGTTTCTGTTTGTTTTAGGTTTTTTTAACTTGGTCGGGGCTACATCTATATCACACTTAACGTCGGCAATTAGCTGCTAGACTGTTCGGGCCCAGAAATCAAAATTTTTCAGAAGAGCGAAAAAAAAAACGTTTAAGCACTAATTGATAGCTGTACCGTACCTACGTTATGTATCATTTCTTACTCTTTTTCAACATTTAAAATTTGATTTCAGCAAAGAATTTCTCGAACTCTCTCAACCGATACCCCAGATTAAGAAACTGAAAAAAGAACAGAATCAAAAAAGGAAAGAAATTCAAAATGTTGGGCTTAGTACATCATAATAATAATAATAATAATAATAATAATAATAATAATATTATTATAATAATAATAATAAATAATAATAATATAATAATAATAATAAAAGATATCTATCGTAAATCCCTGCTCAACAGCAAGCTCTATGCGCTTCACAATCTATACTATGACCACAGCAGACCTGAGAGCATTCTGAAACAACCTCTACTTCTTGGGAAGCCTACAGTGCAAGCGGCCATTTATAGGCGTTAAAACATAACATACTGACAAGATCGTTCGCTGTCTATGGCCGGGTACCCGTTCCTACCCGGGTGAAGTGAGGAAAATTCGTGTAAAGGGCCTTTCCCAAGGACACAACGTCGGGTACATCTGCATATTTGGCCAACAATGTGTATATAAATCAAATTATTGTTATTTTACTTCTTATGTTAGACTAATGTTTTCTCATGACACAACTATGATAAGAAATAGCATTTATTGTATGGCGCATATTAGAGCTCAGCAGCAAGCTCTTTGCTTTTTACAATCTATTATTACACCAGCAAACTCTAGAACACTTAGAAACATTCTTGGCTTCCAAGAGTGAAGCATACTATACAAGCAGCCGATAAAAACGCTCGAACAGCAACAAACTGACAGGATCTTTCGATGTCTATAGCCAGTGGGTGAAGTGAGTTCGATCATGTAAAGTGCCTTTCCCGGGGACACAACGTCAGGCCTCTATCGGGATTTGAACCCATGACCTGAAGGTCAAAAACTCGAATACCTTTATAACCACTAGATTATCAAGACCATCGACGTCAAGTGCACGCTAACTTTTATCTAGTGAAACGACTAACTTGTTTACTTTCGTCTGTCCGCGTTTTAAAAAAACCTCCTTGCTCTTTTTTTTTTTAAACCAATGCGCACGTAACTTTGCATGGCACTCCTGGACACCAGCGACCAACATTTTTTTATTTTTTTTATTTTTTATTTTGATTGAGAAATAAAGCATTTCTTTATTTGGGCCATTTATTAAACACCGCCCTTTGGGTGCATACACAGGATCACAACAATAAATGATTTACAGTGACCAAACCAACAAAATAATTGCTCAATATTGAGAAAGCCACACCACCACCCTTCCGCCACGTTTCAGTCTGAGTTTTCAGTTTTCACCCAAGACCGTCTAGATCTAGACATCTCTGCGTGAGTCTCGAAAAGTTCTCGCCCTTGTGCTGAACCGGGATTCAGTGGCGTGCGAAAAGAATGTGGCGTCAATAAAAATATGTCAACTTTTTATATTTTAGGCGTATGCTGTATTTTTTTCTTCTTTTATTTTACTCCCTTGTGGCTAACTTTCTTTTTTTTTTCTTCTTTTTTTCGAAACCGTAGTCTGCATTAATAGGCTTATAAATTCTGATGGCCATCCAGCTTTTAGGCCCGCGTGCAAAGACCTGACCAAATTAAACAGATTCATTTGTTATTATCTTTTTTTTAAACGCGGTCAAACGAAGGTGAACAAGCTATACAATAATGTAGTTCCAAAGTAGCAGTCCGCGACTCGGAAGGACAGCTTTTTCAAACCACGCCCATTCCCTGAAATTCCAGGAATTATCAGCTCATCTAAGGGAGTCAACAACTGAATCAAACTCTACGTCAGCGCGAATAAAACGCAAAGGTTCTTATTATTGTTTCATTTCTGGCTAGGTTTAGCTTTAATGAGTGAAAGTAAAGTTGTTCCCGCATCCAATCCGGACATTGGGGATTGCCTTGTTAGTGAGACAACTTCCTGGGCCTTCAGCATATTGTGGTAGGGTGGCCAGTTCCTTTCCATGTCGCCTTTTCTTTACTTCCCCAACTCGAAGTCAGGTACCCATTACTGCTGGGTGGGCAGGAGGGGGCGAAAAAAATCCGTGTCTGAACCGAGGCTCGAACCTG